>NW_027094086.1:94196639-94234139 GCF_029207755.1 Chamaea fasciata | reverse complement strand
TGTACTAAGTGGGTCCTACAGCTCTGTTTTGCATTTCTCCTTCCGTCAACTCCCATACCTTAAAAATAGTGAGAATATTTTTCAAATGACTGATCCAAGTTCATTCACCTCATCATCTATCTGCCTTGAAATAGTCAAGGACTCCCTCAGAAAAATATTTCAAATAATGCCAAAGAGTTGCTAGGGGTTTTCTTCCCCCTAGTTACTCCTCAAACTACACAACTACTAATCTCACCACAGTACTGTCCATTTAGGACAAATTATTCTGGCTTACAAAAAAAAATCTCTCTCAAAGCTTCACTTCCTTGGAGAGGCAGGCAAGGAGGTGACACAAATGGCATGAAAGTAAATGCTGCTTTGCCACGGGTGAAGGTACTTTCCTGCACAGCATGCTGAGGCTACTAAGATGCTTCACAGAATGACAGCCTGTGGTCTCAATCCAACAAGTCCGACTCAAATGAGTAGCCTTTACTCACATCTGAAACAGTGCTGAATTTAATAGGATTGAAAGAGTACAAATTAGCCACGTAAACAAGCACTTCCAAGGGTAAAAAAAAAAAAAAAAAAAAAAAAAAAAAGAGACTAAAAATAACAACTGGTAAATATTTTGCAATATATATCTGTAGTGGACAAATTGACATTGCTTCTGTATTTCACAAATGCAATTTCTAACATGCCTTTCAGTAGTACTTACTGATATGAAAGCACTAAGGCACTGCATTTGTTGTTGCTTCTGAAGTGTAAGTCCTCACTGAATTCAACAGGGAGTAAAGCTTAAAAGTGTTGTACATGAAAGGCTGTTTTTGATGCTTTTTTAAAACTCAGTCACTTTATGAATGACAGAAATCGATACCAAAATTTAATCATTAATTCAGAATATTAAAAATGTTAAATGCTAAAATATTAAGCTAAAAGTTAATTTTGTTTTTTAATCACAGAATACGTCTATTGCAGAAAAACAGAGTTTTTCCATATTTATTTATGCTTTATAACTTGTTTTCATTTTCTGATGTATTACAAAGTGATTGAAGTCGGTAGGTAATGAAGAACTCAATATTTTTTCTTTAAATTTTCCTGAAGAGAAACAATATTTTTTGTTATTACTGTGAGGATGTAATCCAGTAAAAATTTTCAAGGACTTTGGCGGATTTAAATGAGCACTTGCCTAATCTTACAGACATGGGTTGAATTTTGCAGTTCTTAGTTACACAAAAGGTGTTGAATGGGAGTTCTGTCAAGCAGTCAGGATCTCAGCCACTAATAACCTCTCAGTTATTTTCTCTTTCCCATTAGCAGTCTAACAGCTAACAGACTAATCTGAAGCTGCTACGAGATGCAAGATGAATTACAGCACAACAAGCTTCCGCTATGAAAACAGTTGAAAAATCTCAGGCAGCATCTCTCAGATGGTACCCAAGGTGAGCTCCTGAGCAGGTTACCAGCCCATGGAGCCACAGTGGCTCCAGCAGGGCTGGCACTTTGCACCACCGAGGTCTGGCCCTAAAATTAGCCCATATAAATTCAAACGGAGACATTTTGAGACAGGCACTTTGAGGTGGTCATACCTGAAGCCATTCAGGTGCTGTGGTGACTCAGCGAGGGGGTACAAGGGGTTGATGCCAGAAGGCTTTGCTCTGTGCCCTTTAAGTGTACCCACCAAACACTCTTCAGGCAGGAGCAAAGGTGACGGGGTTGGCCTGCTTCCTCAGTGCCCAAGGGGAAGGGACACGGCTCAAAGGGTGCCGTGGGTGCTTTACGTCACCATTGGAAATGTGCAGTAGAGAAAGAATTGTAGCTTCTCATTACATACACAGAGGATTTGTAAACCTGGCTTCACTAGTTCTGAATTTTTATTGCTGGCATAGATCTTTCTCCTCTGTGAGAGGAGAGCTTCTTGCATGATGTGAAAGGAAAATATAATGAGTGGGTGTTTCAAAAATGTTGTTGTCTACTTTTGTGAAACAGACTGAAATGACGCATCATATGCTAGTCAGGTTAATTCTTAAAATACAAGCTGTGTATTAAATGCCCCCTTTCTTAGGACTAACTGCTTGCAGTCTGGAAAAAGCCCAACTAAACACTGTTTTTAATTTTTGCTCCAGAATCTTTTCATTTTGTCCCATTTTAAATCAGTTCTAGTTCCACACAAGTAAATTACCTGAAAAGAGCCTTTTCAATTATATTAAATAGGGACTGTTACAATAAAATGATCTCTGATTATTCAGTATTTGGTTTTTCTGTTACTCTGTGTCATGGAATCCTCAAATTATGTGTGATTCACAGGACACTTGGGTAAAATCAAATAAGAGAATCAACGTTTCCTTAGGCTTGCACATATTTTAAATTGCTGATACCTTCCTGAAGCATTCAAACAAAATTGTCCTGTAAAGGAATTCAGCAAATGTGGGAATAAAATATTTTCTGAAGCTTCTTTTTATACTGTACACAACAATACAAATGAAAGCATGAAAGAGTGTTGTATTAATTACTATTTTTTCTACATTCAGAGCTCTATAATTGAGAGTTAATTAATATTTTCTAAACGTAGTAATTTCTTTCAGGAAGATAAAAATCCACTGAGAAGCAGTGTAGAAACTGTGAAGAAGTTTCAGAAAAAATGCATATGTTAGCACCAGCTAAAGCTAAAATGTCTGCTAACTAAGAAGACAGATGTATAAAATGCTCTCACATGCAAATCCAATAATCATTTCAAAGTGCAGCCCACAGCATTTTGTATATTTAAACAAGCATTTTTATAAGAAAAATTCTGAGCCTAATGCACTGATACAGGACAATTACTTGCTACTCTTATCATCAGAATACTTATTTTCCCTAAGCACAGATTAAATGAAGTAACAACATATACCAAAAAAAACCACCATAAATTTGTTTTTAAATTATATTAATTTGGAAACAGTAGCCTTGCAGAAACATATTGATCCTGGATAAGAACAGTACTACTTTTTCCTTAGCTCTATCATCTCTTACAATTGACGGAGCTGTTAAAGAAAGTTTTCTTAAATTGTTAGAACACGTTTATTTTCTTGCAAATTAATTCTTTTTAACTCTTTATGATAGCTTTGAATCCCATAAAGAAAGATGAATTATCACATACTGAGCCCAAGCTGTGAAACAGGAGGAGACAAATAGAGACCCCTACTGTGTTTAACAATGTAGAAAAAATTCCAGACTCAAAAGAAAAATTTTCTGTCCTTTTTCTCAGCCCACAAAAGCTGTTAGTATGGATTTGAACAGTGGAGGGCACTCTTGCTATGCAAAACCCGGCGCTGACCTGGCACACTCGGTTTGATCTATTCAGTAGCCTGAACCTCAGAATTTGTTAAGTAACAGCCACCTGTGGCACAGGCACTAACTGTACTCTGGTTAAAACATTTGCAGTTTCTAATCTGTGCAGCGAAGCACTTCACTATATCAAACACTGGTGCCTTTCTCTGGGGACGCAGATGTGGAACAGATGCAAGCTTCACAAATTGTTTGTAATATCTGTGCAAGATATCATATTAAATAAGGCCTGTGCTATATTTTTTCAAAGTCGTATAAACAGCTACTCGGTTGGCCGTTATGGTACAGGTACAATCATTTCCGGTTGGGCAGAGCTCATGCACAAATAACGCAGGTGTCTGCAGGAATTAAGTTTATTTGGACTTTATTTAGTTTTGAGTTTTATTTAGAATCCTAAAAAACCACCAAAACAACAACAACAACAAAAAAACCACAAAAAAAAACCCCAAAACCTGAAAAGTTAAATGCTTCTAACACAGCTGATATGAAAAAAAATTGAAAAACTAAACCAAAACAAATAAGCTGGAAGAGGGAGAAACACAGAGATTCTGCATCATTTGCCTTGAAAAGCACATCATTAACTACATCTTAAACTGCACAACTCTTAACACCCTGCAAGAATTACTGAAGCCAATCACTTTCTGAACAAGCACAGAAAGGAGGACAAATTTGGTTTTGGTGGTTTGCAAGACAACGGGCCGATGTGAGAACCAAATCTTGCATCTCCAAAGTATCTCAAAACTGAACTTATGAGTTCTGTGCTCCTTTGAGTAAAATTACTCACAATTAGGAATGCTTGAAAGAGCAAACCTGGAGCAGTACAATGCCAGTTGTGCAGCTCAGTCGTTTTGGTCTTTCACCAATTTTTTTGTCTTTCACTGCAGTATTAGCAAAGTCATAACTATCTAGACAAATCCTTTAGCTTTTATCATTTACAGCTTTAGAGCATCAACAAATTCATAAATGAAAGCTATCAAATGGCACCAGGAGAAGAGGTCCTCTGAAATGCTGAATGACGAGTCGATTTTGATTATCTGGAATGAAAAAACCGGCAGCACCTGCAGGGTTAATTAAGCAGCTCAAGATGCTGGGCTTCACAAGAGGAAACCTTTTTCCTACTTTAAGGACTGTAAACAGTCGTGCTGAACTAGATGGGCATTTGATAAGCTGTACAGCATGTAGCAAACTCCGAGGGATCTCTAGTTAACACTCAAATTCAGTGTTAACACTTAACGGAACAGTGGTAAGCCGTGCTGCCAAGGTCAACTGCACAGATGTACTAATTGTATTATGAGCTTGACATCTAGTGGCCACCCCTGGCAGGGCAAAGCAGGCAAAGGTTAAATCAGCAAGCCTTGTCAAAGCACTTCTAACTACCCACCCTCAGGGAGAGGAGACCTGGGGAAGCTTTCTGGCACGCCGCGCTCCCACCTTCTGCCCGGCGTTCCCCGGCGGAGCTCCCGCGGCGCGACCCAGCCGCACAGCGCCCACCTGCGACCCACGCCCGGCCCGGCCCGGCCCGGCCCGGCGGCTGCTGCGGCTCAGCAGCCCGCCCAAGCGCTTCGTTCTGCCTCCCTCCCTGCCTCCAAAGCCTGGAAAGGTTTCCCGTGCTTCTTTTGCAACCAGTGAAAGCAATAGCTTTCAGATTTTTGACGGGGGGAGTGGTGAAGCTGGGGGTGCGGGGGGAGGAACACAGCACACAAGCCAGTGTTAGGAAGCAGCAATAAGAATTTCAGAAGGGCTTTTTGTAAAGATTTAGCTTACACTAGAATAATAAATATAGATCAAGCATGCTCACTTTTTGCACCCTAAATATAACAAGGGAATAGCAGACCCCCTCTCTTTAATCCTCTATCTTTTCACTTTTCATCTCAAAAGATTTTTTAAATGGTTTTCTATAACCCTTACAAACATGTACCTTTCTGGCTTTCATGGTTTTGAAGGGTGTTTCCTTGATAAGAAGAAATGTTCTCTTGGTCTAACAGCACCATAACTGAACTAGCTCATAAAAGTACATTTTGGCCTAAATTCCCTTTTTTTGAATTAATGGAGAACCTTCACTAAATTTAGTGGGAAATTTTAAGAGTGTAAAGGAAGCAGGATTGACATCGATATATAAAATTCAATATGAATGTACTGCTAGAACTAGATTTATTAGTGCTTCCCCTAGAAAAAAAAATGTAGACAATTACTCTCATTTTACAAATACAATATAATAAAATGAATTATTTTTATATGCTTTATTGCAGAAACTGTGTCAGTACTTAACTATTTTAATGTCATGCCTGACCTGGTTTATTATCAGCAAAAGTGATTGACTCATGCCCTGGCTGCTGGATAGTCAACAGATACGCTGGTCTATGTTTGGCAGACAACAAATCAAACGAAGGAGATATATCAGGAAAATCTTCCCAGGACTCAAGACTATTTTTCTGATGGCACTAATACTCTTTATTAATTAGGTTATTTTTACTCTTTTTTTAATGCCACATTTTTTTAAATTGTAGCTTTTCCTCTATCTTAGGCAAGGAAAAGTAATTTTCAACAGCTAAATGTATGCATATTAATAGCTTAATTACACAGAATTTAAGCAAACACCTTTGAAAATTTCTTCCCTCTCACTCTGGAAGAAGTACCTTAATGTCTGCCTCAGGAGATGGTAAGACTTCAAGACCAGCATCACCAGATAAAATCTGACCCAGTTTTGTCTACTTCCATTGTTATACATACATCAGCAAATTGGCAGATTGCTGTAGTTTCCTTATTATTCCAAATATTTTTCTATGGCTAACACAATTCAGTGCAGAGTATTTTTAAAATTATACAAACATGGATGTTACATAGTTTGAACATAAAGTCTCTACTATAACGGCAAAAGTATTTATACAAAGTTTCAATTACTATTTCTAATCAAAGGGACAATTTAGAGAGATATTAATTTGGCCTTTATTTTTCAAAACAAAAAGCCTTCTCTTATTCTTGCCTCAGAACAAACATTTGCAAAAATCACCTAAGTTTTATGTTTACTGACAGCTGTTTGTGACTTGTCAAGTTTGAAATGCAACAGTGTCTAAGCAATAGAGAATAACCTGAATTTCATACGGAGGAATGTCCCCCCAAAATGTGTTTTAACCCTCCTTGTATGCAGATGGAGGGACCACACTCGCTTGAGGCTGGCTGCCACATACTGAACTGTGCCTTTGCTGTAGCTGAGCCTGTGTGTCTGTGTACATACTCCAGAAGAATACTAAGTGCAGCCACCAAACTGCCCAAAACTGCAGAGCCAAATCACACTTTACCAAGATGAAACAGATCAATTAGTTTAGACTGTGTTGTATCTATTAAAGAGTAGGAGAAAAAAGAGGTCCAATATTTTAAAAAATGACTGCAAAAGGCATACTAGAAAACTCTCTTTATACAGTTCACTTCAAGGTACCCCTTCTACCTCAGGCTGTCTTTGCCACACACTTCACATGAAGAAGTCCAAAGCACCATTTGTCATCACTCTTACCAGAACCTCACTTGCACACTCTAAGAATCACTTTTCAGCACCAAAAAAACCAACCAACCAAAGAAACAAAACCCCCCATCCAAAACAAACCCCAACCAAAATAAAACAAACAAACCCCCCACAAACAAACAAAACTCTATCTGTTATCCCTGTCTTAAAAATACAAGTGTTATGTCCATGGTTTAATTTTAAAATTGGAGTTGAAGCATGTTTATTGTATCTACAATTCTGATTCATTTGTTATCTGTTGAATTAGGCAAGTGTATTAGAAATGTAATTCCAGCTATTACAATGCATCACATTTACTGAGAAACTGAGATTATTGTATTCTACAGGCAGTCATCTGAGTCCTGCTGCTGCTGTTTTTAAATTATTTCCAGCAGATTTCTCATTTAGCAACCTCAAATTGTGAGTTTTTTAATACATATTTTTGTTCACTCTTCTACACTGCAATTATTCAAGAAATATATCATCAGGTGTTTGTTAATATTTCTTTTCAAAATTATTTAAAAATGTATTTTTAGCATTTCATTTTTGACTAATAATTTCAAACGATTTTGAGTGTATATCTGTAGTTGATGAAATATTAATTATCTTCAGATTTCAAACAATTTCTCACCACCATGACAATGTCCTGTTTGAATGCAGTTGTGTTATGCTGTAGCCCAAGTCGGCTATAAAATTATTTGTCTAGTTTCTAAAACTTTTGTGATAACGTTAGCATGAAAGTTCTGCTGTGACCAGTCAACTTAAAACCCGGCCTAATGTTTGTCTTCCATCCTTCACCCCAAACTTCCAGGTTTCTCTCTGTTGCTATGAATGTCCCTTCACTAAGAGGATTTTATTTATGGACCATTAATTTTTAAATGCTTCATTTTATAAAATCTATTTTGAGGTGATATTAAACATAATTTCATTAAATAAATAATAAGCTTCATTTGCTTATTAGTCTTGCTTTAACTGCTTTGGAGAGAAGGAGTAAAATGAGTGAAAAGGCTCCATATATGAAATAATACTGCTTAAACAGTTTGCTTGCTTAAAATGACAAATATTCTTGCGTTGTGTGAACTATTTTTGGCCTGTTGCAAAATATACCCAGGAACTGTAGCAATATCTTGATCACAGCTGTGAACAGAAACGAAGAACACTGACTTGACAAGAAGTGTTTTAATTCATGAGATTTGGAGCTCTCGTTATATCTGGCCTATAAAACAGCTTTCAAGTATGGCAATCGTTAGGCTTCCTAATATAATGTGGAAATGATTTACATTACACTAATGTGCACTAGATAGCCCTCTGCTCCTGTAGCCTGTCTCTACCTTGTTCACATTTCTCAAATGAAAGTGCAAACCCAACTTCAGCTAGTTAATTGTTAACTATGAAGGGTTTCAATCTATTAATTAAAATATGTTTTAATAAGAGGAAACATAGCACATTTTGATAACAGCCTTCTAAGGCTGAGAAGTATTTTTACATTGTTGCATTTTAGGGCTTCTGTGAAAGCCGATTTTGTGCTATTCAAGGACCACAATAATAACGCTTTAAAATTCCTCACTGGGATGCAATGTAGTCCTTTTGATGGAAAGACTGTCTTTCTCATTCGGCAGAAATAAATCCATTCATTTGATCATGTAGTCATTGAGGGCAATACAAAACAAACCAAGTGTGAGAAATTCTATGTGATGAAGTAAACAAAACAAAACCCCCCCAAAAAGGGGGAAAAAAAAAAACATTTCCATGACAAAAAGATTCTTTGTCCCTAATCTACCCACCATATGCAAGCGTTTCTTTTTAGCATATCTCTTGTTCTAATCTCGGGTGACATGGCTACATAGATAAGATTCACAAAACGAAACAAAAACCTAGTTTAACAATTTTTTTTCAATTTATTAACTCACCAGGAGTGTCATAATGAAGTTGTGGGGTTTTATTTTCCTGTATTGAAATGGATTCAGAACATGTAAAAGTTTATAACGCTAATGATAAATTCTCAGACCTAGAGCCCAACCCAACAGAGATGGGCTCAAAAAATCTTGCTTTCATAATAGAATAGTAATTCTTATCTGCTTGTCTATATTAACTTACTTTACATGACCACAGTTTCCTAAGGAATAATAAAATTTGAAAATACACTGCTTTGCTCCTCCACTGTGACAGAAGGAAGCATTTCTGTGTGTGTCTGTTATTGTCAACATCCAAGTGGGTTTTCCTGGAGCAGTGGCAGGAGCCCCCTTAGCAGCTCTGGACAGTGTGGGACTTGCTCCCTGCCTCCCCGAACACCCTGGGAAGGAGCATTAGGCTTAACAATTTAACAGTCTGACAGATGTTTTAACCTGATGAAGTGGATTCATGCTGCCTTAAGCTTCAGGGCTGTAAAGTTCAGATACAATAGTCAAAATCCTTCTTAGGCTTCAACTTTGCTGCCTTTCTCTCCTCACAGATGCAACTTAAGAGTAATTATAGTTTTAAAGCAGGAAAAGGACCTTTTTGTTTTCCTTTTCGAAGGGGGAGAGAGAGGGGAGATAATATAGTGGAACAAGGGGCCTACACCTAAAACTGAAAACATTGGGGATCCTGCTTGGTTATGCAAGAAACTAAGAAAGCAGTGGGCTCTATGCAAAGAGGGAAAGAAAAAGTTTTAAGTGGAAGCTCTCAACTTAGTCCAGGAGAAGAGAGCATAGGCTGTGGTGTGCCTTTGCATGCTGCAGCGCCAGGGACTAGTAAGGAAATTAAAACTAATTAAAAAATTAAAAAAAAAAAAAAAAAGGAAGAAAGGAAGAAGGAAGAAGAAAACCCTGCAGCCCTATTCCCTAAATGAAAATTACAGCAAAGTGGAAATAAAGCAGGATTACAGTCCAGATCTTTCCAGCTTTGGACACTTGTTCACTGGCAGCCTGGTAGCCCAGATGCATAAAAGCAAGTGTGAGTGTGCCTGCGTGTGGGGAGGAAGCGAGGAATGGCGGATGGGCGAGAAAATAACCCTTCCCCATTGCCTACAGCCAGCGCGACTGGGGCTGGCGGTGGTGGCACTCCGTGTCACCTACCACTGATAACTACAGTCGCATCAGAGCCGGGAGGCGAAGGGGGTAAGGCAGCGCAGGGGGAAAGGCTAAAAGCTTCAGTTCAATCCTCTCGAAAATAATGAAACCAACTCTGCTGGCCCCGCGCACCCGAGCGGCCCTGCCCGCTCCTACATGGTCCCTCCCGGTCCCCCGGGGCGAACGGGGGGAGCGGCCGGGGCAGCCCCCGCAGCCTGCGCGGGTGACCCGGGGCCAGGGGGGCATCCCCAGGCAGCGGCCGCCGTGGGGCTGCCCCGGGGCCCGGCAGCCCGCGGGACCTCCCTCGGCCCCGGGTAGGGCACCCCGGCCCCGGCCGCCCCAACTTTCCTGCTGCCGGTGAGGCGAGGGGAACATGGCTTCTCTCTGCTCCGAGCCTCCGCCGGGAGGGAGCAGGAGGGCGAAAAAGGGGGTACCAAATAACACAGAGAGAAGGAGGGCAGCGGAGAGGAAGAGGAGGCAGGCGCTGCTCCGGGTCGCCCGTTCCTGCAGCTGCTCCAGCCCGGGTGAGTGGGGAGGGAGGGCCGAGCCCCGCCGCCGAGCTCAGCCGCGGTCAAAGCGCTGGGGAGGCCGGGAGGTTGCTGCTGGGAGGGCTGGTTAGGCAGGGGGTGGGCTGCAGAAACTTGGCTAAACTGCGAACTTCTCAGTTCCGCTGTCTCTTCCCCCGGCTGCTCTAATTCCCATTCTCCCGCTGCAGAGTAATTGCGCTCCCATGTTCACCATCACCATAAATTCACCTATCTCCATCCGAAACACACTCACAAAAACAGAGAGAGAGAAGGAGAAAGAGGCGCCGGGAACGCTTACCGTGCTCTGAAACTACCTCTGCTTGCAGCTCTTCGTCCGATTTGAGATGCTGGGGTTTCGCTTGCTTTCGACGAGACATGCTGCTAACTGAGCCGTCTTGACTCTGCTTTTTGCAGAGGCATCAGCGACGTGGAGGTGGCAAGGAGGGGGGAAGGAATTGGGAACGAAGGAAGGGGGGGTTGGGGGCTGGAAATAACTGTTCACAAATAAAAGTCGAGTTGCAAAACAAACCAAACAAACAACAGAATAGGCAACCAACACCCCGGGGGGAAAAAAAAAAAAAAAGAAAAAAGAAAAAAAAAAGAAAATAAAAAAAAGGGGAGGGGGGGGGAAGGCTAACCAGCCAGCCAAACTGGGAGTGAGTGAGTGAGTGAGTGCGCGGGTGAGCGGGTGAGCGAGCGGGGGATGAGCGGGGCAGGGTGTGCGCGGGGCGGCGGGGTGTGCGCGGGGTGGCGGGCTGGGCGGCTGCGCGCAGCGCGCATGGGGCTCAGTAATTATGATTGTGAATAATGCATGGCGATTAATGGTGCTGGGGGCGAGCGCGGATTGGCGCGGCTCCAGCGGACTCAGGCTGCATATGTAAATGAAGGACGGGGCTCCGCAATTAGCCGCTTCGCTCCGCCAAATGATGCGTCTCCCCGGCACCGGCAGCGCCGCCTGCGAGAGGCACCGACCGCCTCGGTAGCGGCGGCAGCAGCAGCGAAGCACACACGCACCACGCAGGAGGGAATCTGTTTTGCACACACTTTACACAACATGTGTGCAAGGTTCATTTGTTGGGAAAGGTCACGATCTTCGCTTTTCTGTCTGTCGTGCTTTCTTTCCCCCGTATCTCACTTTCTTTTGCTCTGCCTTTTTTTTTTTTCTCCCTTCTTCTTCTTTTTTTCTTTTCTTTCTTCACATCACTCTGCGTCCTCTGCTCTCTCGGTCTCGCTTTCCCCAGAAGTTGAGCTGCAACGCATCTGATTTCTGTGTATGTGTGAGTAATTTCTTCCCAGGAGGAAAAGAAACTTTTGTGTATGCCTTTTCTTTTTCCTTTCCTTTTCGGTATGCTTTCTTTTTCGGCGTTGTACTTCTCTTTTTTTCTTGATCTTCACATGCTTCTTTTTAGCTCTTCCTCCATCCTGTCTCCTTTCTCGTCGCTCTTTCTGTCTCTCCTTCCCGGCTGACTTTTGTTCTCCCCGCTCCCGAAAGCACCCGCACGCACACGCAGAAGACCTTGGGCAGTTTTGTCTTTCACCTCTCCTTCCTTTTTCTTTGTCTTGCAGCTTCTTTCTCCAAGCAGAGACTCCCCGTTGGTGGTGGTGGTCACTTCCTGTTGTCCATTGGTAGGAAGTTTTTTTTTTTCCTTCTCCCTCTCTCTCTCAGGTTGTAATGACTTTTTGTGACACTCCTCACCCTTTCGCCCACCCACACCTCCGGCTCAGCCGTATGTCCTGTTAGCTAATGACAACGGGCTCGCGTGTGCGCCGATGAGCAAGTCCTTGGTCTCCAGCAAATAGTATGGATCTCTCCCAGTTTCTGGGGGTGGGGGTGGCTGTTGTTGTTGTCGCCGAGTGATCCCCCCTCCCCTGCCTTGCCTCGTTCTCAGCGGCGCCGCCAGCTGCTCCCTGCGCGGCGGCTCCGCCGGTCGCTGCCTCCGCTCCGCGTCGAGGAGCGCTGCGCGCACCGCGGCCGCTCTTGATTTCGGGCAGATAAACTTTCAAGTTTGGGAGCGGAGCGGGTCACACGGCAGCTCCTCCTACTCTCCTCCTCCTCCTCCGCCTCCCGTGCGGCGCTGCCGGGGCTGCCGCCGGGGCTGCCCCCAGCCCCGCAGCCCGATCCCCTTCCCGCCGCCGCCGAGCCTCCCTCTCCGCACGCACTTTCCCAACAGCGACTTTTCTCCCAGGCCCCCCCCGTTTTTTGTAAAAGTGAGGGGGGGGGAGGTGGAGAGAGACTTCCCTCCCCCCCCCCACCCCCCGCTTTCCCCTCTTATCGCATTACAAGTTGCCGGGGAGTCGGGCCGAGCCTCCCCCGCCTCGTCCCGCCGACTCGCGTCCCTCCCGCCCCGTCCGTCCCCCGGGGAGGCGGGCGGCCCCTCCGCCGCGCAGCAGCTCCGTCTCCCCGGCCGCCGCCACAAGTTGCCGCTTCCCATGGCCGTCCCTGCCCGCCTCCCCCTCGGCCGGGGCGGGCGCGGAGCGGCTCCCATGGCAGCCAGCCGCCGCTAGGATGTACCCCACCGTCGCCGATCGCCGCGGCGCCGCACCGCACCGCGCAGTGGCCCGCAGTGCGCGCACTGTCCTGTCGCGGAGCTCCGCGCTGGGCATGTGTGCTTTCGGGCCGGGGGGTCTCCTACAGCGGCTCCTGCGATCCCCTCCACCGTGGTTGTTGTTTTTGTTTTTGTGGTTTTTTTTTTTTTTTTTGGGGGGGGGGGGGTTTGTTGGGTTTTTTTTGTTTTTTTGTTTTTTTTTTTTAAATATATGTTAGTCGCAGCCCGGCCGCGCCGACCCCTGCCCCATGCTGCGGTCGGCGGAACGGCCCCGGCGCCGGCCCTCGCAGTGGCGCGGAGGCGCAGCCCACCTTGCTGGCCGCGGGAGGGAGGCGGGCAGCTCCGCGCATGAGGCCGGGGATCAGTGAAAGGGATTTCCTCCTAATACCCCCACCCCAGCCCGTGTAATCCAGCCCTAGTCCTTAAAACACACTAACCCCGGCTTCTTTGGGAGCCTTCTCTGTGTAAACTTTCCCTGCTGATAGCTCCCTTTATCTCGTGAGCTCTGATACCCTGTCTCTGGGCTTTCGGTTTATTCCCCGCTTTTATGTTGGTAGGCAAACCAAATAAAGTTAGAGGCGACAGTTTAGGCCACTCCGGGTAGTTTGCTGACATGCACAACATCCGCGACTTCTGTGGGGCACGTATTCGTTAGAAACGGGCACGACCCCTAAGGGAAAGAACACTGAAACGCCAGATCAGTGCTTTTTGGTCTTAGACGAATGTACTTTTTCTGTCCATCGTTTTGGCGAGATGTGTGCAGACGGTCCTTGCAATGATTGCCCGCTTCACAATTAAAAAAAACTTGTTTACTGCCTATAAATTCTAGTGCATCTTCTTCCCGTGCATCCGTCCTCGTTTAAAGTTTGGTCTCACTAAGAGTGTTTCGTTTAAAATACCTGGAGACAATGGTGATGGTTGAAATACCGTGCAATTTTCTAATATGAAGTGGGAGGGGACGAGCCCATTAATTGAGCATGAGGTTTTTTTTCCGACAGAAGTAGGAATTTATTGCACCCGGCTCACACGAACAGCACATCGTGCGTGTGTATGTGCTGCTTTAGACTGTAGGCAGAGTGCAGGTGAAAGCGAGCATCTGCGAGCGTTCAGGTAACCCGCAGCACCGCAGCCGTGCGCAGGGAGCTGAAGTTAGGGCTTCCCCTTCAAAACAGAGAGGGGACCTTTTTTTCCGACTTTTTTTTTTTAGGTGAGGAGGCTTAGCTAGTACTCTCTTTGGCTAAGATATTTGCCAAATGAATGAAGAATGAGCGAGAACGCACTTTCACCTCGCCCAGGCATTTTCCCCCACAATTGCTGTAGTACCTGAAATGTGTCAATTTTCACCCAGTCATCTTTTGAAAAGATTTGTTGCTGTTGCTGAGGCAACATTCCCCACCCCCGGTCACCACCCACCCCCCTCAAACTTTGGCGTTTTCTGTTGCTCGGTGCCTGGTAGTTCCCTCAGCAGCAGACGATTTCTAGAAGAACGTTTTACAAGTGCGATGTGACGGGAAAAAAAAAAAAAAAAAAAAAAAAAGAAAGAAAAAAAGAAGAAAAAAAGGCAGCTTACTGGCAGGGTTATAAACCCAAAATTTTGTCCTTTGTAAAATTAAAATGATTGAAAATTAATATGATTTTGAGGAACGTGAGAGAATCTTTAAGTGGAAAATTAAATAATCCCGTGTTTAATGTTTAATGAACAATGGAGAACACAACAGGCAAGAAAGGCATAATTACCAGATTTGTATCTCTTGACATTAACATATTCTAGGGTTACAAGTGATACATTTTATGGTTTTCTTTTCCCTTATGCCGCTCGCCTTCCCACTTTTTCTTTGGGAGAAAGAGCCGGCCGCGCTGCGCGGGGGCTGCGGAACCGGGTGCTGGGCGGCGCGGAGCGGAGCGGCCGCTGCCCCCCGCCGGAGAAGAGCTGCGGAGCCCCGGCTCCCTCAGGCACCGCCGGGACGCTCCGCCGGCGACGCTGCACATTGCCGGGGGAAACTTTCTACACGACCTGCGTAGAAAACCCTGCCAGTGTAGCGGGCTCGGGAGGCGAGTGGAAAGTTATGAAGTGATACGCATCTCCTCCGGCCCCTTCCTCCTCCCTCGCTCCCCATTACACCGCAAAGTTTTCCACGGACCTTTTAATTAATCTTTTTCAGTCGAGGGCGAGAAAAGAAAAAAAGTAATGATGCGTTCGCTGAAGTTGGGCTGCGAAAAAGCACGGCCACTGCTGTTTGGGGGTTGGGGAGGGGGGGGGTGGGGGGGAGGGGATGGGATCGCTCAGCCGCGTAAATCTCTGTGCACCCATACAGGTTCGGGCGCGCAGGCGAGCGGGGAGCGCGGTTGCGGGGCTCCAGTCACGCATGTTCCGGCTCAAACCGCGCCCGCTCGCTTCCCCCTCGCCGTGACTGGTGGGTCCACCAAAACACCTTACTAGTGATGGGAAACAATAGCGTATTTTTTTTCCACCGTAATTAAATCTAATATGTTAATTATCTTCCTCTTTTGAGATGTTGCTTTCATTGTCAGAAGCGACACATTATTATTCTGCCTGCTTAATAATGTCTTTTACCAACCAGTCCATTATTTTTTACATTAATGCAACACCTAGTCATACATGTGCTTTAATTTTTATCCTTATTCGGAGTTCATAAAAACCATCAGAAAGCTTATCTACAAGATTGACTGTACAAAGAGCATATAAGTAGTTCTGTCTACACTTACACTACACAAGGTTGTTCTTAAACCCATCAAAGTTACCAACGTGCAGATAAGATGGATCTGACGTTTTGTGCAATCCATCTACCGTCTTTTAAAGTTATTGTTTTGCTCAGCAACTTTATTCGAAGGGGCATGCAATTATTTGGGCTTTATTTTCTGTCATCTCCTACTCTTCCTGGCAGGCTGAAGTATCGTCTTCCCACCTCCTTTCCGCACCAAAACTTTTGTTTGAGGACCCTGGGGTTAAATCCAGCACGGTTTTTTTTCTGTTTAAAGCTGCAACAACTGACCAGTAATTCGTTCTCACGTGAGCAAAGATATTACCATACTAATATTATTATTGGTAAGAAGAGGTAATTGATAACACCACCTGCCATTCTGCAGCAATCATGATGATAAATGTTTCCATCAGAGGGAAATCTGTGCTTGGTCTACCACAGCCTAACCCAAACAGCATGTCAAATGTCAATTATAAAGATGTTTCTTCTTTTTTTTTTTTTTTTTTTTTTTTTTTTTCAGAGATTCATAGAACCGGTCTACAGCACATCTCTGCCTAAACGTTTTGCCTTAAACATTTTAGTTACTTTTCCTTTTATTTAATACTTGGGTCTTTAATACACCCTTGGGTCTAAATAAACATTGATTCATATACACAAAAGCTTACGTTCACACGTAGCAGACTCCAATTACCATCTACTTCCGTTCCTTAACCTAACAGCTGATAATTTAACCAAGAATTTAAAATACTTTGTGGAACATTTGTAGCACACATCGTTGTGGGGACATTATCAAGACAACACACATAAAGCTCATACATACGTGTCATTCGCACATATAGATGCATAAGTGGTATATATATTAAACCCCTATATTTGTATTGCAACACGTCTGTCAGTACATACTCCAGGAAGTGCATGTAGGAATGCAGCGTGCATGTAAAATTAGTAGGCTTAGCCCCTTTGCAAAAATCTGTATGCTTCTGAAAAATGCAAGTGAGATGAATATATATATGTGTGTGTGTGTGTGTGTATGTGGGTGTGTATATGTGCATATACTATATATATTATATATGTGTATATATATATGTGTATATATATACATATATAAATACACTGCAGGCACATACACAAATAAATGATGTTACATTGTCCACTACTTCCAGCTATATAAATAGTGTCGGCAAGTATAAAAAAACTTTCATTGCCTTGGCTACAGATATGCTCAGAAGATTATTATTAGTTTGTATTAATAGATTCAGGCCTCAAAAGACGAAATCAGCTATTGATAATTGCAAGAAGTATACAGCAGCTACTGTATCGATCGGCTTGTCCCTTATTCCCCTGGTATAGGAGAGATAAGAAGACACACTCTTTAGTGCAATATAATTTCTTTTGACCTATCTGCTTGCTACAGACTTATGATGAATAGCCAGAGTGGTTAAAGTCCTTTATCACGAAAGTTACCCCTTGATATAATATTGATTCTTTATAACTAGCTCCAAACACAAAAATCAAACTGTCCACTTGACCATCATCATCATCAATATCATCACAAAGGCTCTGGAATAAAGATCAGCACAGGACTGAAAACGCTTTCTATAATCTGCCCACCTAATCTTTATTTGCTGATGATGAAAAGGGCTGTGAGAGAGTGTGTGTATGTGCACACGCCGCGGGGGCGGGGGCGAGCAGAACAGGGAATGTAATCTGAACTAATAAAAATAAAAATAAAAATAAAAATAAAAATAAAAATAATAATAATAAAAAACCCCTCTTAGCTTAAGAAAAAGACCGTTCAGCCGCCTTCAAAAGAAACCAAGTGATGATCACCGAAGTTAATGATCACGCTTCGAAGCCTCGCTCAGTTGAAGGAGGGGATTCAAGTGCAGTGAAGGCCCGACGTGATATTATACTGCGGTGCCCCCCCTCCGCCCCTGAGCGAAGCGGTCTGCGGTGAATACAGAGAGTTATGTAAGAAGCAATCACGGCAGAAGTGGGATCAGGCAGCATTCCCCTTGGCTAGAGTCAGGACTAACAAGTCGTCTTCTCACTTTCTCTCCTTTTGCTGGTCCACGAAGCGATCCATCATTTCTTTTCAAATCACCTTGTGATCCGGTAAAGGGGGAAAAAAAGAAAAAAAAGTCCCACGGGTAAACAAAACAGGAGCCTAGGAAACGAGCCGCTGATGTTTGGGTTGATGCTTAACGAGCAACTATAAGACGGTGTAGAAAAGAAAAAAAAAAAAAAAACAAAAAACATAATCTACATGCACACTGCCCTAAATTAACGGTATTTTCTTCGCCTTCCCTCTCCATAGTACCAGCATGCTTTTGCTCAGGGTTGCATTAGCACAATCACCAGTAATTACAAGCGTGTGTACACTGGGAGAATGAAGATTGGGAAGGTGGGAGGTAGGACGTGATTCCCCTTTGGAGCAATCAGGACTGGGAAAGGTTTCAATCCATGCAAACGGTACGTTGATCATATTTAATGGGCTGGTTAGGCTGGCGCACAAGCCGAGGTGCCATTTCAGCGCAAGTTTGCTCTTTTCAGGCGAGAATGGGAAGCGGGGGGAGGGACGGAAGAACAGCGATGGAAGCGGCCACGGCCGCTGAAGTTGCCTTCGCTCCATCCAGCGCCCCAAGGGAGCACAGCTTGGGGGAGAAGGCGCTTCCTTTACTACCAACACCCTTTGTGGGGAACGGGGCGGGGGGGGGGGGGGGGGGGCAGTGCCGGGAACATCTCGTGGCCGCGCCGAGGGACGAGCGGGGCCGGACCTGCCCTGCTGGGGGGAACCGGGCCGAGCCCGGGGAGCCGAGCCGGGCTGGGCTGCGCCCGCTCGGGCCGTGCCCGACCCGTCGCCGCCGAAGCGCGGGCGCTCCCGGAGCGGCGCGGCTACGCCCGCCCGCCCGGCGCAGACACGGTGCGGCGGAGCGGTCCCCCCCCCCGGCCACACGCTCCGCCGGGGCTGCCGGCTTGGTGACACTCCTGCCGCCCCGGTGACACCCCCGCCGCTCCGCTGCGCCGCCGCCAACTTCTCCAGAGCGAGCAGACTGCTCCCTGTCTTCCCGTGCCCCCTCCAGCAGCCTCGGCCCCGGCAGCGGGGCCGCCGCTCTCCCTTGGGGCTTTCTCCGGGGGAAGATTCCCACCGGGAGTTTCCATCCACGACTGTGGCCCAGGGAGGGTGGCGGAGGTGGCAGCCGTGACAGCCGGCGGCTTCAACTCCGGGAGTCGCGACCAGGCTCCTGCCGCTTCCAGCTCCCTCCTCCTCGCGGATCGGGGACAGAGCCCCCCCCCAGCAATGAGGGTGACAGCGGCAACAATTGCTGTCATCGTTCTCCCTTACACTCCGCACAGGAGGCTCCGTTTGCTCCACGAGCGGCTGATAATTACGGATTTAAAAAACTTTCTTCCTTCTCACTGAGTCTTCAGCGTCCCCTCTCTCTGCTCCTCCTCTTCACTGAAAAAGTCTGCGGGGTCGTTGAGGAAAAACCCAACCAACAACGCAGGGCAGGGAGGGATGGGAGAAATACCGAGATCTGCTATGGCCTCTGTTGCTGCTCCTCATTAGGGCACACAGACACAGAGCCCTCCTGACGAATTCCCCAGCCCTAGCTGATATATCAGAATTGTTCGCTGACCTTTGCAGTAGATATCGTTAGAGAATGAAATCAGCCAATCAAAATTTTAAAAAAAGACAGTCTTTTGTCTAGGTTATGACATCTGGCCTGAGATTAATTATAAAATGGGCATCACAAGTATGCACACACAGGTGGAGTGTTTTCTTAAGATTTCAGTGCTTTTTGGGATAGCAAGAGGCAAGGTTTCTCAGAAGATGCAATGTAATCTACAGTGGTCTCTTCCTAAAACCAGATGATGACTGAAGGACAAAAATGAAGAAGTGGAAATGGGCAAATGCATCATGGCAGTGACTGGTGGGAGGGGGACAGAAGGGTGCTTTCAGCCCTACACTACTGATACACAGAAATAGTCTATCAAATGGTGATGGACACTGGTTTGTTTGGGGTTTTTTTTTTTTTTGTTTTTTTTTTTTTTGTTCTTCAACAATGCATATCTTTGCTATGACCTAATGATTTGTGTACTATTGAACTTCACAAAATGCATTCATGCTTCTCTTGGCAGATCTAGGTGTAAGAGTTGATGACTAACAAAAGTAATATAGATTAGAATCAATTCCCCTTATCTGGTGACAAAAAATAACATCGTGTCAGCACTGTGTACATCCTAGCATCAAATGACACAATATAATTTGATTAGTTGAATAAATAATCAGCTATATAGGTCACCTACTTGTAAATTAGCTTACCCTGCTTGGGTACAGGCAGCACCTGATTAGGAAACAGTTTCTCTCTGTGTCACTCTAACTTCCTTTTAGAAAGAACGTCTGATATTTTCAAATGCAAGGGCTTTTGAAAATGCCTTTATAAGTTGCAAAATCCTATGTGTGTTTTCATGTTTGCATGTAATATTTATGAAGTTTGTGCTAGTGATACCACCTTTACTACCAAAGCTAGCTGAGTTGTCCCTGCTTGTCTGAGTATTTGCAAGTTTTAAATGATAGCCCATGTGCTGTGATCTGAAATAAGGATAGCTGAAATACAATCTTTTTGAAAACTAGGCAGCATACATTTCCATAAATGATTTTGGCTAACCCGCTCAGACTGCACACCCATATGAATAACAGGAATGTGAGAAAGAATAAAATGTTAGATAAGGGAGCATGGAAACATTTAAATTCTGAAGTCCGCTCTGAGGAAGATCATCAAATCTCAAGATAAGTATGTTGGCTTTTCAATGTAACCCATTATGTCATGCTGCAGAAAGAGGAGAAAGCTCTAAGTATATGGGAAGGCTTTTAAGGGCTGGCATTTCTTCTGGGTTTGAATCTTTTTGTAATACTCTATTGGCCAGAGAGATTTCTGAAAAGCTTTCTGGTATTTTAGTTTTTCCATACCTTGTGAATTTTCAAAAATTAAGTAAGCAACATGCTGGATTATGGTTTCTTTTCAGACCATATGTGTTATTTCATATAATGTAGCCTGGGTTAGAATTATTCAGAGGTGTGTAGAAATCAGGAGGAGGAAAAAAAAGTGCAGCCTCTAATGGATACTTGGTAAAGAAGTGCTATTAAAAAGGAAGAAATAGGGGAGTTTGATAAAACAGATAGGAGACTGAGCCACTTAAGTAGTGAGAGAATGGTGGTAAGGGCAAAAAGTTGAAACAGAGATGATGGGAAGGGAGATTACGTGGACAGAGAGAGAAGAGGCCAGTGTATGACTGTGGAGACAAGAAGTTTTTTGGAAATGAGTTCACTGAAATTAGCTAATGAAAAATTACAGCTCTTATTTTACATGAAGGGTTAAGCAAGGTAGGATTCGTAAAAAAAGCTTGAGACTCCAAATAATAGGACAAGATTCTGGGGATTTTGGTATATCAGACCTGTGGATCCTGTTTAAAACTGCTCTTCCTTGAAAGTAGAATGAAACGTAAGTTTGTTTGAGAAGTTTCTAGGCACAAAGGCTTATTTCTGATATTGCAGTGTTGCTCTCTTTGGATGTACCATTAATAAAATGAAAGAAAAACATATAATTTTTCCCTGCTTTGCTTTCTAAGAACTCCAGCAGCCGAGTGTCACATTATTGTATATCTGTTGCATACAGATTTTATAAATAAAAGGCACATCTTTTAGTTTAAAGTGCTCATAATGTGACCATAAAATAGAATGCATTTTCAAATATGCACATTTGACTCCTCTGCTCGTGTCACCTGATAGCCCTTTCATTTAAGGTAAACCAGAATGGCAGTTGTATCAACTTGCTGGTTTTGTTGGTTTGGTTTGTAGTTTTTTTTCACCACTGACAGGTATAAAATGGTGCGATGGTGATAGGGGGAGTGACTCAGATAAAATTTGTAAAGCACCACCTTTGGGTTGCAAAGATTTACCTAAGGAGTTCAATAATGCTCCCAACTCATGATTTTATACCATTATAGCAAAATGTCTACCATTGCTGGGATCAAAATCAATTGATCAGTCGATCACCCTGCCTACCTCTGCCTGCTAACAGGAGTGATACTGCAAAATATGTTTGTACCTCTCTTTGTGACATTAAAGGAAGAGTTTCACTTCCCTGTTTGGAATCTGTTTCCTGAATGAATGCACCAGCTTTTCTGTGTGTGCATGTGCACTTATTTGTGTGTATAGAATCATTTAGTTTTGAAAAGACCTTTAAGGTCATGGAGCCAGGTATGTACATTTCACAGACACATTCAGAACTGTACAGATATATCCATGTAGATCTGAAAACTCTTTGCACACCTCTATTCTCTCCCTGAACACAGAGCTCAATTTTAAAGTTACATCCAACCATGCATTCCTCTTTTCAAAAATGATTCTTTTAACAATCTGGGCAGCTGACTGCAGTATCTATCCATGACAGTAGTTGTGTTGTGTTTTCCCTGTCAGATGCAGAGAAATATTTCTGGTTGAAAGATCCACCTTTCCTTGTAGTGGGAGATATCTTGTATATATTTATTTTTTGTGTGCTCTCAAAGCAAAAAAATGCATTTATCATATGTTACAAGCACATTTTCCAAATGGAGAATCTGACTCAGAGTCATTATTAAATTCATAAAAACAATGAATTCAAGCCATTAGCTAAGTTTTTCTTAATTTTACAAATAAATACTTCATATGTAAGGTTTACATTTAAACTAGAGAGGAGCTGAGACATACAGAAACAGAGGGGAGGTGAGCCAGAAGGTTGAGACCAACCACACGTATCTTATGGTTACAAAAATTTTCCTTGATAGGCAGGCAGTTCTAGAGTCAACATCAGTATGGTTTCTGACATTCCCCTAAAGCACCTGGTACAGGTCAATGCCACTGACTGATAACAAGTAAGGCAGACAACTTTCCCGTGCCAGCACAACAATTTGTATGTCTTTCTGTTATCTGGCAAGGGCGCATTACATCTGAACATCTCTAGTGCTTCCTTTTATCTGCTTCCCTGTGTCTGCTTCCATGAGAGAGCAATATCTATTCTGTATAAACCAGCACAAGTTGCTCTCTTTGAAATAACCTTCATTTTATTTAGTTGTGGAGGAGACTCCAAACGGGAGAGGGAAGGTGCACAGGGGCAGGAGTGACTGCTGTGATGACAACGCTGTCCTGCAAGTCCATCCTTCTGTATGTCAAATCCTGCCTGCAGCACAAGGATTATCACTTCACTGCAGCACAAGTCTGGTTGCTGAGCGTCACCACGTCCCCGATCATGGAACAGGGTTAACACTCTCTTACATTGCAGGTACTGGACATTAATTCATGCTCCAAAGGCGGGCATTGTGTGGACAGTGCCATGCTGTCAAGCCAGACACTCCTGTCAGGAAGGGAAGAGCTTGTCCTCTTTGTCACCAAAGAGCCAATTTATGCCATGGGTTTGCTTTTGAGGAAAAAACCCCCTCACTTAAGCCTTGCTGCAAGACATTGACATGCAGGCAAGTCTTGTAGTCTTGTTGTGTTATTTCCATGTACTTGAAATCCATATAATTTATTTTAGCGGCCAAAAACAGGACAGGCGAGGTGGTGCCACATACCGCATACCACCACATGCCACTGTTTCATTAGCTGAGTTGTTTGGACCCTGCTGTTTTCAGTGAAAGATTTTGTATTTGACACATGATGTCCTAACAACAGTCATTACATACAACTGCCTTGGTGATTGGTGCTCTATAAATACCTATGCACAAGTGGTTTGTGATTGTTGCTGTGTTAATACCTACCAGAGGTAGCCCTGCACTGGCCAGGAAAGGAATTGGATTGTTCTAAAAGAAACACATAGAAGTGTTAGTAGGTAATGGGAGAAAACTGTTGTAAGCTCCTTTGCAGAGGTAATGAAGATGGTTTCAGGGGCAGGTGGCCTCACTGAGGGATCCTGCAGGTTCTGCTCCTAGTGTCAAAGACTCCTGCAGCTTTGTCTGGCTTTCAGGTAGAGTGAAATCAATGGACATGCACAGTGTGTTTTCTCCACTGGCTTTTCCTACCCGAGGGCACCAGACCAGGAAAGACGGTGTGCTGGAAAGCTTGGTGTCATGTGGCTGAAGTAACTACTCAAAGGGACTTCTGCCATGGCAGATCACTGAAGTGTGGAGTTTGCCTATCCTTAGCCTCATTCTGCTGTCACTGTTTGACAGTTTGGGCCATACCCCTAGTGTCTTTCAAAAATATCTTCAAATGCATGTGTAAAGCCTTTACACACAGATTGAGTAGTCTGTGTTGGGGAGTGATTACAGTCCAGGTTCACATTGTCTTTGTGGTAGGATTTTCTCTTTTTACATCAAGAATACAAGGTAAAACCACTCACATTGTTGGTTCTTTCTGTAATTTGAGAGAGAGATACATTTTTCACCTTAACCCAGGAACCATGGATCATTCCTCCAGGTGAATGGAGGTATGAAAAAAAAACAGTAAGAAAAAAGCTTTCACTCTGTTGGTATAACTTGCTGCGTGAAATTTCAGTCCAGGCCACATGAAGACAGGAGATCAACTTCAGGCTTATTGGATAGTTAAGACAAGCTCTGGGGGGCTCCTACATAAACAAACAGGACCTTCAGTGCTGGTGTGTTAGTCCAGCTGGGAAACTGTTCTTGGGTTGGCTACTCAGGCTGTTGGGAGAGCTATCTTGAATTCAGTTGCCAAAAGCAAAATTTAGTCCTTGGAGAGGTGTTGGAGGTTCAGAAGCCCAGGCATTTCAGATGTGTGAAGAACAGCAACTTCTTAGACATTGGTTAACAGTGGGTTGTACAGACAACGATGACCATGATAAGGAAAAGCATATCAATGCCCCTGTTATCTGCATTTGCACAGAGCCAAATATATTCCTGCTTACAGAAGTCAGTAGCCTGATAGCCTGAATTATGTGGACCTGCTGATTTCAATGGGAACTGCATCCTGATATAATACAGAATCAAATTTGGTTGTTACATCAGATTGGCGTAAGTTACAGTAATTTTGAACATCTGTTGAATCACAATTAAGTATGATTATGTACTTCACCCCCTATAGTAATTTCCTTACCTAATTACATCCAACCACTTTGTATGCCACTATTGAATTTTCCCAGGTATATTTCTGAGTCAGTACTCCTGTAGCTCTGAAAATGTGATGATGTTGAGACAAGAAAGTACTTTTTTAAATTAAGAGCAATTTACAATATGTTGCACTTTCAACATTCAATTAAATAATAAAGATATGAGAATAAAATCCTTTTGCAACTCCAGGGAGCCACTGATGGTGTAATCTGCAAATAAGATTAAAAGATTTCAGCACAACTAAGATTGCCTTTCATGACCTTAAATGTCATCCACATCAGATTTAATTCCAAACACCAAATTTTTCCTTTTTCATTAGTCAGTCCAGGAAAGAGATAATAATGCTGTATCATGATGTACAAGCTGGGTATTAGTATGTGAATAATAATTTATTTTCTAGAAATACATACTCCTTGGTTTGTATTTCCATTTCAACAGTAGAACCTTTGCTGTATAATGTATGTAGAGCTCCCACCTGCAAACATGATTATTCTGCACTGTTGACATCACATTATTATGCAATCAATACTTTGGCATGACTTGCGTATTTTTTAGTTCCTCTTGAAATTTGCTACCTTATCATTCTGCTTGAATAAAGAAATCTTTCCTACTTTCCTATTATCCAAGTGCATTTTTGATTAGTAATTACACATTTCCACATGAACAGCAAATCAGATGGAAGAGTTATCCCTCTCCCCGCCATATATCACCAAGATGATTTGGCCTAAGTGAAATTTCAATAGTGTATGAGAGATTCTGAGGGGGGAAGGAAGAGGAAGAATTATTTTTTCATTTGGTGTTCAAACTACTGTTTGATATGAATTAGTTTCACAGACAGCCTAATCTTGGGCTGTGTACTGCTGAGCATATTATCTGAAACAATTTAGCAAAGTCTCCTAGAGGATTATCCGAGTTCAGGCTGAAGGGCTGTACCAGAGTTTCCAGGTGGACCACCTAACAAAATTGTATTAGAAGTGAACCATAAGAAGGTTTAATCAGATTCTTTTAAAGAAAAGGTTCAGAAATCCAGTAGACTCACTAACAAAACTGCTTGCCTTAAGTGGGGTGTGTGTTTGTGTCCTTTCATGTTCTAAACAAACAGCCAAGCTTAGTCCAGCATTATATATTTCCTGCTTGTTTAGGGAAGCTGGCAGCATCAAACCACCCAACTGAAAAGCAGCAAGTTTCAGAATTCCCCTGCAAGGTATCAGTTACAGAGACCTCCATTTCTAGTAGGAGGCTAGTAAGGCAAGGATATGAAAGGACATCAGAAATCCCATCCTTGCCCTTGGGAGCTTAGGTCACTTGTATTTCTAACACAATCTTTCCTCACAGGCAACTCTCCATCAGAACCACACCTTTATTTAGGTGATTTACTTAGGATGCATCAAACCAGAAGAATTTTCACAAAAGTTATTTTCCTTTGATAAGTAGGAGTATTCTGATAAGGCTTGGTCAGAGCACTCTTTACCAGTGTTGATGATCTCAGTTCTTGTACCCCTGTTACAAAGAGCTGTAATAAGTTGTGTTCAGATACAGCTTTCATCAGCTTCAAGCATCTAGAAAGCTGCTAGCCTGTGTTGGATAATAAATATAGATGTAGGAAATAAAGGCTGTAGTTGAATCACCCAGACTGGGCCGCAATGCTGAGGCCTTTAGGCCTCAGCACTGAGGTCTGTAGGAGGTTGTGGCGCAGACAGAAATTCAGTGCCAGGAGTGTGGCGCAGTTAGAATTATAGCTTAAGGTGTTGGCAAGGGTCAGAGGGTTTTCTAGTAGTTAGCAAGTATAGTAATTAGTGTGGACACAGTGGCTACCTTAAGAGTTTATTAAACAATAAGTGTTTGCATTCTTCCCTATGCTAATGAGAATTTATCTGTAACTGTAAACTATGTAGAGTGTATAAAACCTGCCATCTTTCACACAATAAATGGAGAAATGTAGCATTAATCACATTGATCGTATCTGCGTTTTGCTCTTGCCAACTTCCCGCCTTTATCGGGGTTCCCCTGCGACTTTCGCATAGACATAGCATTTCTGTTTGATGAAGTTTATGCATCAGCCAGATGCATAAGACTTCCAAGGTGCACTAGCTGACATGAAATTGTACAGATAAGGCAGTGATGAAGTCTGAGTTAGGACTTGGATTTTCTGTCTCCTACAAATAGTCTCCAATGCTTGCATCTGTATTTATGTACTACAACTTTAGGGATACTTTCTTTGGTGATCATAACACTCCTAGTGACACTGTGATGCTCCTAAATCTCACAAACTAATGTTCAAGCAATAACCCATTAGAGGTTGACTGACCTGATTTGTTTAAAGCAGGATACATAATTCTGAAGCAGCATTCAAAGACAACTCCCTGGCTGGTGACAATCTATGAAAGATACATGTTTGCAAACATTGCTAACTGAACTTCATGACAACTTTATTAAATACTTCGGTTTTGTTCTTCCTGTGGCATTTTAGATGAGACTGAGGCCAGATGTTAAGATTGCTCATTTTCAGTGACAATTAGTGAGCAAAATCCATGGGGCATATTTGCAGAGGTACCAAGGACATAGACATTCCACAGAATCACAGAATGTGTAGGTTGGACTAGACCTCCAAGATCATCGAGTCCAACCCAGCCCTAACACCTCAACTAGATCATGGCATCGAGTGCCACATCCAGTCTCTTTTTAAACACATCCAGGGTTGGTGACTCCACCTCCTCGCTGGGCAGACTATTCCAGATGTTTTTCTTTTACTGTAAGGCAGACAACATTAGGTGTTGCCTGAGTTCACCTGAAGTTCAGCCTGAATTGTCACCATAAGACCACTCTATTGACACTAACGTGCTCCTTTTTTCTCTACCCAAAAGGATCATCCCGAAGCAAAGTCAAATAAGGATGTTTAGCGCCTTCTACTAATGACACTGTTAAAATAGCGGATTAAGTAACTTTGTGCCCTCTGTTACTTTCACATGCAGTTCCAGAAGTTCTCAGTAAATCCTTGTGTCTTGGAGCCTCCCTTTGTCTTGCTCTCTTTGGTGTGTGGTACTCACTCCAGCAGCTGAAGTTATACGGGAAGTGTTATCTAAATGGAGAAACCAGGCATTTTCTGCAGAGGACATCCAGCTGTGAAAATTTCAGAAGTTTTTCCACCAGGATGTGTTGATTTCTTTCTCTTTTTCTTCAGTATAGGTAAAGCGGAAATATGTGACTGGTTTTCAGTTACTCACTGCTCAGGCTGTGATATACGAAGTTTCAAAAAAGGTATCACCAGTTCACTTGTAAGAGCAAGAGATCAGAGTTCTTACACATGTTAATACAGAAGGTCAGCGTACGACTTCATGGCAATGGGAAAAAGAAACATTTGGTTCTTTATGGGACCCAGCTACAATCACCATGAGTGAAATACAAATCCCATGTGGAGGATATGCATCAATTTCCTTAATGAGGATAGTAACGATGCACCACAGAAAGTGCACCACATGGAACCAAAAGCAAATGAGCAAAGTTGCAAAGGATACAAAATTTCCCTTTCACTGGAAATTTCAGGATTTCTGGATTTATTTTGCTTCTGAAGCAGAATAAAATCAAATCACTTTAAGTGACATTTTCAAAACAATTTCTTTTTAGACCCCAGTCTTTAATCTCAATTTAAAATATTACACAATCTGAAGGAGTAATTTCAAAATGAAAAATGGAGTCGCTGTTCTGAAAAGGTTAATGCGAGGGTATTTTAACCTTACCAAAGGGGTTGTAATTGTTTCCCAGCTTTTGTTGAAGTTGACACTTTCTCAGACGAGCTTTGTTTTCAATCAAACAGCAGTTTTCCACTGAAAAAACATTCAGTTGGAAAAGTTCCACTCAAGCTAGATGAAGCATGGGAGGTTTGTAGATAAGGAGAAAATAATTAGCTACAATAGAAATTTTGTCCGAAGGCTGAGGCTAAGAGCTCTCATGCACTGAGTAAATACTATTGCACTCCTGAAAAGAGGACAAGCAACTAGGGCTGTTATTTTGCTTCCCTTTGAAAAGGTTGCTGCTGCTGTACTACATCAGTGTTCTCCCTGCCTAATCACACTGGTTCTACACTGGCACAGTGGGGATGAGAAAAGACAACTACTTACTCAGGACCTATTTTTGGGAGAAAATTTGAGTGTATGCTCTGCTTTTGCAGAGTGTTAGCAGTTAAACTGAGGTCTCTGGATGTTTCTCACAGCAGGAGAAACAGGGAGACAGCAGCAACACTGCTGAACTGCCTTTTGTCTCTCTCAGACATCTCCTCAAGATGTGATCTCATAAGATGCCATTGAGTCTGCTGGGATGACAAAGCATGGATTTATGCAATAACAGGCTTTCTTTTTCTGCTGACAAACAAAAGTCAAAATGGAAAACATATCTCCTAGAAATACTGCACAAATATAAATGAAAAAATATTTACCTTCAGGTCATTATTCAGAATTTTCATCCACTTTTTAATAGGTGAAATTTAATAGGTGCATTGATACACAGGTCTGCATCATATTTTGCTAAGAAAGGAATCACTGTCTTAAGGCAAACTTTTTAATCTTCTTGGTTTTACAAGGGCACATACTTATTCCTGGAATGCAAGGAAGATCTTCCTTCACAATAAAGTAACACATGCAAGATGCCAAGAAGCATCAGAAATGAGCTGGGGTAGAGGGCAAATAATTAGTGGAGACTAATTGTCCAAAAATGTTATTGCTCAATTTCTCACTCAAAGTCATTTAGCTAACGAGGGTCAAATCCCATTTTCATATTGAAAGGGTAGGATGACTTTTTATTAAGGCAAGTATGGCTACTTTTAATCATTATTTCTGCCAAAACAAAATCTTCAGACTGAAGATTACTGTATTCCAATTAGCATCACACTTTGCAAGGAAAGCATCCAATCATTGTGAGAAAATTGTGTTTCTCTAATAAACTAACTGTCTATGGAAGCTTGGTGTTTATTTTGATTTACTGCTGGCATAAAATAGGTGCCAAAAATTTCTGTAGCTTCAAAACTCAGTACAGAAAAAAATATTCACCAAGAGCTATTAAACGTGAAACTGTGGCCCAGGATGCTTTGAGCCACAGGCTGTTGAAAGATGTGTTAATATGTCAAGAAAGTGCAACCAAGTGTTTACCTATCTTTCTTCCCTAAGCATCCTTTCTCTCTGGTGAGGACTGAAATGAAAAAGTTAAAGCTGTATCTTAATAGGCAAAATATGTTTTAGTGTGGCCACAGAAGGCAGTCCTTGGAAATCTGAATATTCCCACCTTAGGCAGTCACTGACCTATTGCTATATCTTCAGTAATGTATTTTTATGCTGTCAACGTACTCGTGAATGTAACAACAGGTTGTTGTCCTGCTCCTTGCCTGCAGAAGGGCAGTTGATTGAATACTTGCTGCAAGTATGCAGCAGTGCAAAGGAAAAAAAAAAACCCAACAAAACAAGGAGAACAAACCCAAAGCAACCCTCAAGTTCTTGAAAATGGATTTTCCTAAAAAATTAAATTCCTCACAAATCAAACCTGTGTAGGGCAGGGGAGCAGACTGTCTGAGCTGGGGCAGCAGTGAATTATCAAGACACGCTAACAGGACTGAAAACAACTTACCACTTTCCTCAATAATAACATGAGAAAAGTGTCATAGTGAAGTTGAATTAATCAGAACTGATTTCTGGCAACCTTTCTCTGAGTAGCAGGACTCTGCATTTCATTCAATCAACTGAAACTGATGTACTCAAAGTGATGCTTCTCTGTGGCCTTGGTTTCCTTGGCTTCCTAGGATTAAAAATGACCCTAAATTAATGTTCTCAATTAAAAGCACCCTTAAATATTTGTACTCTGTACGGAGTGTTTCTAAGATTTCCAGACTGGCCTCACAGTCTCTCAGAACAAATTGAGCTGAGCTATTTTCATTTTTCCTGGATGAATACACACAAGTGACACTTGTGGCCTGATCTCACATTCTCCTTGCTACTCCTGTGTGCCAGAAAAAAGCCTGACACAGCTTCTCTAACCCCACTGGCGCATTAGGTACATCACAAGGTGTTGGTGGAGTCCCAATGCAAAAAAAATCCAATTAAATAGTCTTTCCTCCTTCCCTATGCAGAGTGATGACTGGAACCAATGGAAAATTAACTGCAGGTGGCTCAAAATCACTGATGCTTTATTGCCTGCTGATTTCTCATTGGAGCTCCTCAGTCTCCTTTCATTTACACACATTTCCTCCTTTCCAATGGAAGGGGCACTTAGGAGCAAATAACTTTTCTGTAAATTGGGCCATATGTCTAGTCCTCCAGGGGCCCACAGTTTCAGCCCTCATCTAGAAATTTCAGAATGAATCACAATACGACAGACCCTGTACTGGAAGTACTTTACTGTTTATGTGAGAGCTTTGTCCTACAAATGGACTGACTACTTGAATTTGGAATCCTTTGCTCATCTGGAAAGTCTCTGATCCAGTATCTGACAGGAGAAATGTCTCTCCTATCCCAGTCTCAAAAGACTTTCTTACTAGATCATTTCCTGGAAAGCATGTCCAGCAGAGTGCCACAAGCAATCATTTTTCTGTCTAGCCAAAAGTCACCTTTTAACTTAGCTTTCTGTAGGTATTCTTTTAGGTGAATATGAAGTCTTTTTGTGACAGCAAAAAGTGCAGATGTAATAATATACATAGCAATATATTTTCAAACCACCAGAGCCATTTCCTCCTCTTTTGTTCCCTTTTATGACCCTGATGTCATTTGGAATAAACTGTAATTGGGTCATTTTGTCATCCACTGAGCAGCCTCCATTAACAAACCTTTACAGCAGTAAGTGCTGGTAGTAGGATCTCTGTCACAGGCAGTTACCACTTAGTGAAGTTTCACAAACATATCTTCATTATTTATGCATGCTGTGCTTTATTACCGACGCCAGGTGTGAGCCAGGAACACTTCAGTACACACAGGCAGCTAAAGAGGTCAGATGTCAGCGCTGAAGTAATAACGATAAAAAACTGAACAAGAGACGTGTGTTCTCACGTCACTGTCAGCAGCCCTGTGCTTCTCAAGGCACTGCAGCCGTGCCTCTGCTTTATAGCACTGCTTTAAGCCACCATGGCATTCCTGGGAGATCACAAACATCCCTGTGTTCAGATGAACACCTATGCATATGCTTATAATAAAGAAAATTGTGACAAAAATTATGTTTCTAAGCTGTAGGATACTACACATGGAGTAATTTTATCTGTCTGTATTGATTCCACTGAAAACAAAGAAATTATGACAGATTAAGGTCAATGTACATAAATGAATCATGACCATGAGTTTTACAGGTTTCATTCTAGTTTTGTTAAAGTTGATGGCAAAATGATAAATATATTCCCACAGACTTTTATAGGGCAAAACCCAGCCTGTGGTTTTAAAACAGCCAACCTAATGTTTTAGAAAAGCACATAGGAGCTTTGAATTAGCCGTTAGGTTTCTTCTGTTATCATTTTGTAGTTGTAATATATGAAAGAATTACAAAATTTAATTAGGGAATGGTTCTTAGGTCATAGCAAAATTGGCACACTAAACACACAATAAATGTCTACTTTACTTTTAATTAAACAGCTTCCCCTTAAAGGTTTTTAATCACTAGTTTAGATAAGTGGGATTTGTAATGATTGTTAAGGAACTGTGGAGAGTGGCTGAAAACATGCACCTGCATGCAGTTAGAAGGGGGTATTATGGAAAATGTTATTGAGACTGTAGGAAAGCTTTTCTTTATGTTTCATATATTGTTAGAATGATGAATACTGTCATAACTCTCACTAAAACTGGAAAATCCTTTTATAGTAGCTTGTTAAAAGCCATCTCGATGTTAAGCGTTAAAAGTGTCCTCCATCATTAGCGCAGTCCTTATTTGTGCTTATGAAATAGGAGTGCAGTGTAAAATATTCCAGTTCCACCGTCAGACATGAGGGTAACATTAAAGAAAAATAAATTGAAAGAAAACAATTAATTGAAAATTATATATTAAACTTTGGACTTTTCCAATAGGGCTTTACCCCTCCCCTTTTCTTTAAAAACACTGTTTATACCCATAATCATATCTCTTCATATTTATTCTCTGGTTTATTGCTGAAGTAGCTTAATTGCAACTCTCAAATCACACATATATCTGGTAGTTTTAATTGTTTTTTCCACACACTTTATTTAGAGTGGTGTGATTTAAGAATCTTATTTGGTATCAATTTCAGTCACAAGAAAACTTCAAGCACTCATGCTTTTCTCTCTAGCAGCAGACCTTTTCTCATCTTGGCAGTATTTTGTGTAGTGTTTTTTTCAATGGATGTATATCCTGTCATTTAAAGCAATATGAAATAATGTGTAAAGACCCTCTGACAGGAAATTAGGAATGACACGTTTGAGATAAAAGGGTGCAGCCACTGAAACGGTGTCTGATGAAGATTTAGAGCGATGACTGAAGCACGTGAATTGTTTATCCATTCTGCCACACTATTGCTGCAAGATGAGGGAGGTGTAATAATTTATTTGGAAAACCACAGTTTAGTACAGTGAGGAAAAGTAATCTACCATGGTTCTGACAGGCCAGGCAGATAGATATGAAAAAGAGAAACAGATCTATTTCTCGAGATGTAGGCAACAATTATGAATGAATAGACAGCTACCTTAATATATGAGTTGCCATCTCTCAGCTGCTTCAGCAGATGGCTTACTGTGTGAACTCTGCACCAAGTTACCCATTCAAAGGTTTGATGTTTCTGAATATAATGCATCAGGAGACTTTTCACAGATCAGTATATATATAAACTATCTTCTTGTTTGTGGCAAGCCTGTTCTTTCAAAGACGACAGCTGCTTTTGCTGTAAATTATATTAAGAGGTCTAAGCTATTTAGCCACCACAATAACATCACAGTGCTTTGATTACTAGCATCTACCCCTGAATTTACCATTCCTCTGCTCTCTCATTTCTCATCCTCAGTTCCTGTATTTTGCATCAAGAGGTCCTGCAGCTCTCAAGTAGCTGCCTCCACAGCCCGAGTGCTGGTGCCATCCTGCAGCTGCCCGAGGGAGACTGCAGCCAGTGCAGCCTGAGCACGCTGCCACTGCTTCAGCACTCTTCTGGCTGGGTCTTCCCCGTGTCCATTAAAAATGAGAAGTGGGCTGAAATGCCAATTAGATAATGTCGACATTTGGCAAACAGAGCCGTCTGCTAGTTTGCAGGCAGTCTGGGCAGTGTCACAACGAATCCGTCAAGAGGCATAGAGTCTCCCCATGGGATTCAAAATCCAGCTGTCACTCAAAGCTACTGTATCTGGGATTTGGGTGTCAGGATAATTGGGGGAGAGGGCTTGATTTCCCTATGGAAAGTGGATGAAATGCCTTTCCTAGAATTCTGTGACATCCATTTTTTATGCACCCATCTGGGTCCTGAAGTTGCTACATAAAGGAGAAGGTGTAATGCACCTGCATGTGCAACTTCCTAGAAGTTTTCTTAGCATCCTACAAGATGCTGACACAAGCATTTGTAAAATAATAGTGAGCTTGGGCTTTCTAACTACTCCAAAGTTTAAAAAAATGTTGACATATTCCAAATGACAAGGCCCTGTAATTGCTCATGTGAATTTTAAAGTGTGTTCCACCAAGGTAGAAGGGAATAGAGTGAAGGGTCCTCCTGGAAAGGAAATGTGTATCAACTCTCTTTTGATCTCTGAGAAACTAACTACTGAAGTATCAATGCACATGCTTGCAAATATGCGAATTCATATAAAAACGCAAATCTATATGATGTCAGATTAGTTTGGCTGGTTGGAGCATGGTGCTAATAATGTCAGGGTTGTGGGTTTGATCCCCATATGGGCCATTTACTTAAGAGTGGGACGTGATGATCCCTGTGAGTCCCTTCCAACTCAGAATGTTCTGTGATTCTGTGAAAAGATATTTTCAAACAAAGCACCAAATGCTTTTTGTTATATTTGCTTTCTCTTTTCATTAAGGTGTTTATACAAAATAGCAGTTTGTAGACAAATCTACAATTTGTAGATTCCTCAGAGAAGAGGGGGGAAGGTAATATTTATTAAATGCTTAAAGTTGTTGCTGAAAGCCTTGAGCAATTCTGTTCCTCTGCCTTAGAAAAGGAAAGGGCTAAAACCATACTGATGAATTTTAATCCTATTAGAGATCCATGCCTCAGCTGATCTTGTAACACTACAGACTGACTGCCATGAGTGACACTAGCTGGGGATTAGGGTGTCAGAGGACCCAAGTGAGAAACAGCATCCAGAATCAGAAAGTTGATATAAGGCATGGAAGACCCAGGAAATTCAAATGTGATAGAGCATTTATCAGACATCCTGTGCAATCAGCCAAAGCCTGCTTGAAGATGACTCCATGTCTTGATGCTGTTGACAGCTGGGAGATGCACGGATATCTTCTGCAAACACAAACATGCTTTGTGGCTCACTTTTCATAATCTTGCAACTTGCTTCCCCACACTGAAGTTTTTCAGTCAGACCTGGGATAACTTTTCATACTGAATTTACACAGAAGCCAGTGAGGTTTCCCATGTCTTCATCAGAAGGGATGCCCTGAACATGTTGATAAAAAGCATAATTTCAGAATCAAGGTCAGATAAAAGTTCTCTGTCTTTAGAACCATGTAGGTAAAATTGTTATTTTGGACAGGTGGATGTTTAGCCACCATTGTCCTGTCAGGAAAGATGTGACATGATGAAGGATAAACCCAATATTGGTTAAACATGAAAAACTACAAAGGTTAAACACACAGTGCTTTAGCGTAAGTTCCTATATAGTAATTAAACTGATGCAAGAATAATTTTTTTATTTTAATTTTTTTCTTTTGAAATTGAGCATTCAGTGAGGACTGAGATTTTTATTTCCCTCAGCAGGTTGTGAAAACAAGGAAAGATTGTGCTAGCAGACTCCTGAACTATTAAGGGCTCTGCACACAAAGCTACAGAGTCAGAAGCAGAACTCTGGCTAATACTCAAGATAAGACAGAGTGGTCCCTGGGCCTGTGGTGGCAAAGTTCTCTTTTGACACTTAAGTCTGGTGAGCTCCATGAATTTGTGCAAAATGAAATTTTGAAAATGCAGACTTAGAAAAATAATAAAACCACTTTGTCTTTCCCAAAGTCTACTCCATAATCTGAAAGTCTTTTCATCCTAATCTTGCAGTGGCCAAAGAAAGTGTTTTATTTTGATGGAGAAAAGCAGAAATCTATTCCTTGTATGATGGTAGAGAACAGTACTTGAAAGAAGGAAGAGTCAGAAGAGATGAGGTTTCAACACTGTTTGGGGACACAATCTTCCTAAAGGGACATGGGAGAAGTAGAGTAAGTTTGACCCTGTAACAAAATCACAGAACATGCTGAATTGGGAGAAACCTACAAGGATCATCAAATACAACTCCTGGCCCTGCCCAGGACCATCCCCAAGAGTCACACCATGTGCCTGAGAGCATTGTTCAAATGCTCCTTGAACTCTGTCAGCTGGTGCTATGCCCCTTCCCTGGGGAGCCTGTTCTGTTGCCCAGCCACCCTCTGGGTGAAGAACCTTTTTCTAATATCCAACCCAAACCTCCCCTGACACAACTTCAGGCCATTCCCTCAGGTTCTGTCACTGGGAACCACAGTGAAGAGAGCAGTGCCTTCCCCTCCTCTTCCCTTTACAAGGAAGCTGTAACTGCAGTGAGGTCTCCCCTCAGTCTCCTCCCATCTGGACAGCCCAAGTGACCTCAGCCACTCCTCACATGGCTTCCCTTCAAGGCCCTTCACCATCCTCGTGGCCCTCCTTTGGACACTCTCTAATAGTTTGATGTCTTTCTTATTTTGACAGCAGACTCACTGGCACTGCGTGGTGTGGGAAGTGGGGGGAAGGTCAGCGTGGAGAGCTAGCGGTGATAACAAGTATTTCACCAAGAGGCACAGGTTAGACAGGTTCTGCTGGCCTGAAGCCCCTTGCTCTGGAGCACACTTGCTTCTCAGAAGACTGTAGTCACATAATTGACACAGCTCCACTTTCCACAGCTTCTTGCTGGAAATGAGTAGAACAATGCATTATCCTAAAAACATATGGACCCTAGCAAGCTGTAAAGGACTCATCCTTGACATGCTGATTTCTAACCCCAGATGCTTTCCGCTCTACATCTGTAAATGTTGTGGGATCCTCCAATGTCTGACTATCCCCCAGACATACTGCAGAGACCACTCAGAATAAAAGAAATATTGCAAAGATTTACTTCCCTATTTCTTTTCACTGAAGTTAATGCATTTTTTCTCCTACCAGGACTGGCTATGTCTTAATGTTTCTGCATGATACTGTAAAGAGAAGAGCCACTTATATACTACTTATACGATACTACATCTAACTCAAAAACAAGCTCTCCTGAACTAATCCTACATTCAGGATTTCCCCCCCACCCCCACCTTTCACATGACATTCGTGTGCCACATAGGGGAATCTTTTTGGATGATAAGCGTAGCTGTCTCAGAGGCCTGTTAAACAACATGGTAATCCCTAAGACTGTGTAAATGTAAACAATAACTGCAAACTCCTGCCTGAGGGATTTTTATTCAGCTAGTCATCTCCATATTTTAGCACCACTATCACAGACTTGGGATGTGGAAGACTGCCATACTTTTTGCGCTTGTGTTAGTCAAAACTGACATAACCTGAAAAGGAGGGGTTTTTTCTCCTTATAATTGTATGATGACATGATAACTTTTTCATAT
>NW_027094086.1:93871639-94191639 GCF_029207755.1 Chamaea fasciata | reverse complement strand
CATGCTGCACTTCCTCAGGAGGGAGAGACCTCACTCTTTTAATCTGACCACCAAGGCAACAACTTGAAGTTCATCTGTTACCTATCCAAAACAATTTTTACACATCTCATCTGCTAATGCTTTCTTTTCCATGCGTATAAGGAAAGCATGTCACCTACTTTCTACCTTCAGTACCAAGCCAGCTTCTGAATTGACACTGTTATAAACTGCAAAAAAAATCTGTATTTTGTGCCACGTTGCAACCCTCTCTTAAATAAAACTAGTAAATTATGTCCTGCTCTTTACAGCAAGAGGGGCTCCCCTTCCACGAAGTTCAAAAATGAAGCTATGATTCTCAGAAGTTGCTGCAATGCCACAGTGGGACCACTTCTCTGAAACTCCAGGATTAAGAGAACTTCTCCCTTGTTCTTTTCCATCTAGCATTATCCTCATTATTTACTGACTGACTCTTCTCCACCAGTCTCAGGCTTCACTTCCTCTAGCCCAGACATCTTATAATACACTGGAAGAAGATGAAGGAATTAGTTAATTCCCCAGAGCTGGCCCAGCCCCACCAACCTGCAAATTCCTATATACAAGCTGGCAACTGTGATCTTTCCTCTAAGCCAGCGAGAGGATTAACTCCTTCCCTACTTTAGTTCACAGCTCATTCACAAGCTGTTCACTTTGTACATCCAGTATTTGATATCTGCTTTGATTGGACACAGTGGGTCACATTAGCATGGTTTTCCTTCCCTAGTTCAGCTAATTAAATCCTACACAAAAATAATCACAGATATACTTTTCCTAAATATGCTATACAGGAACTGGCCATTCCCAAAAGGTGCTCTTTTGGAAATGTTTCAGTAAACTCCTTTGCGAGGCCAAACACAGAGAGGACATGAATGCAATCACTACAGACTTGCGTAAAAGGAGATTTTGGATGAGACGTCATTTTTCTCAAGTTCTAATAAATACTATTGATGGGTGCAAGTACCAAGCCAGATTAAAGCTGCAGCTGAATGACAAAAGAATAGGAACTACAAATGCAAAACTATGGAGGACATATTTTCTTACCTTGAAAAAGCTAGAATTTTTGGTTTAACTTGCTATTCTACAACATAAACTGATGTTTAAATACCGACAGCTGCACTCCATTCTCATAAAAAGAATCTTGCATAGCGTCTGAAGGTTAATTATCAATGACATCTCTTTATGAACTGGGATTCCTCAGTCCATAACTTGCAGACCAATCTGCCAGTTCTAGCCTACAAAAGCCTTTCTAGCTGGACCATCCCAATGACACCAGAGTGCCTGCCATATACCTACAGCTCCATAGACTAAACCTTTCAAACTTTCTGCATGTGGGCCAAGCCCAGCTTGTGAAGCATCATTTGCAAATCCATCAGCAGCACTGGCCCACTCATAATCCTTTTTGTTGGCTGTAGAGAACCTCTGATAGAAGTCATAATAACTGGAGCAATTCCATTTTTTAAAATTCACTTTGGAAATTTTGCAATGAAAAAATCGTATCTGCAGATTTATTCCCCCCAGAAATTTAAAACTGTTGAATTTTTAAAGAACTAAAACTCACTTGGTTTAATCTAATCTAGGGGTTTATATGAAGTACTTAAAATTGCCTGAAATCTTCTTTTTGCCAGAAAATGTAACATTTTTCTTTCTCAGCATATTGATTTCTCAAAGTAATTTGAAGCTATTTTGTAATAAACATATTGATCCTCCCAAACAAGTAGACAGGTGTCCATTTATTCCAACAGAGCACCATGTTCTCATGTTCACATTGATTTTGGCCTATTGCATAGAATGGCTCTAGCCAAAGGGAAGGTGAAATTCTTGAGTGCAGTGATGCTGTGTCAAGTTGTGAGTTTATTCAGTCTGGTGGGGTATGGGCTGAGTGAGGCTGGCTAGACCTCTAAGAGAAGATTGTCAATGTAAGAGAACAGGAGAGTGCTGAAACTGCTTTTATCTATGATGCAGGCATTGGTTTCCCTTCTGTGTAAAGGCATACTGCCTGTGTTACATCTGCCACTTCTTGGTTAGACATAAAACAGGAGTGCCTGACTGCCTGTGACCATTGGAGAGCCCAAGGTTTGTCACTTGCATTTTTTTTTCAGGTAATATACATCACTTCATCTTTTCCTTTACCTGTCATTGCAAATATTGTTCTTTGCCTTCCTTTTAGCTCAATTTCCGCTCATTATTCCTCGTGGTTTGTCTCAAAAAGGTGAAATCAACTGCTTTCTCACTGGACTAGTTTCTCTCAATTTCAAACATCTGCACGGTGGCCAGGGAAATATGCTGTACACAAAGACAAGAGAAGTGGTACTGGTGAGGGTGGGCATCAGAAAAGGGGGAGCAGATAAAGTAAGCAAGAAGGGAAATTTCAGCTGTGACAGTGAAGAGACTGGGAGAAACACAAGAAGCTTCACAATCAGTAGGGACACTGCCTTTTTCAGCCCCTCTCACTAGCTGGTAATCATGCAGCAACGTTATCATCATGACAACTTGTCAGGGACACAAGCAAAATATTTGATTATAAACAAAGATGAGTGATCTCCTTTGTGTTGGGCTTTATAAAATCAACATGTTACATGACAAAGCCCAACTGCTGAGTCTCTCTTGACAGCACCCCTGTAGCTTCTGGTGTGTTTGGAAAGTGCTCTGACTACAGATGATCAGTAGATATTCTTATGATATTTATTATCAAAAGCTTGTGACTGAAAGCTTTTGTGAACTGCCATGGTCTGAATTTAGCATTAACACTGACATTTTTCATTAATTTTTACCAGCTCCTGTTGAGTCTGCTTGAGTTTTTGCAACTATCATGTTGAAAAACCTTGATGTTTCTTTTTATGGGAGAGGGATTGGGTATTGTGCAGGGACATAACTTGTGGATGAAGTGGTGCATCTTGTCATATTTGGGAAAGTCCATATACATTTGTCCAAATTATGCACTTTTGTGAAATTGTATTTGTCCATGCTCACTGTTTTGCTTGAAATATTCTGGCATAAATACTTTGCAGATGCTGTCAGTAACAGTATTTTCTTCAAAGCAAAAATTAAATAAATGTCCCACAATTTTAATTCTATTTTCCTGCTGTATCTTTGTCATTGTCTAGTATTTGATGCAGGAAAATAAGGTTATGGTAACAACAGGAAAGAAGCTCTTATGCCAATAGACAGCTCTGGGATTATGTGCACAAAGAAGGGGAACATATATGTTACAATACATGCTTATGTACTAATTTAATACATGGTGGCTTTATAGTCTAGCAATGTCATTTGAGCTGCCACAGTCAGAAGTCTGAGCCAGCATTTCCATTACAAACTCACTGTTCATAGGGATTTACAATGTCAGTATAAACACTGCTCTGGAATGAAACCTGGCAATTGGGTCTCAGCCCAGGAGCAATTTTTTTACCCATCCATTTTACTGTTAAGTTATAGTGGCACAAAGATATAGTTGTTCTACTTGAATAACTTAAAATGTCTTTGAATTTAAAAAAGAAATAAGTTTATGGTACTACATAATTACTTATCTTATTCAGAAGAAACAATACAACAGATGCAAACAAAAATTGCTAAGATGTTTAAGGATAGAAATGGGATATCCTAAAAATACATTTTCTCCACAATTGTTAATAAAAATCTGCTTATATGCATAATCAGTTGCCTTCACTAGACAATGCCTCACATCACGGAGAAAGGTGCTGGAAATGGATGGAATCTTCTAAAGATACAGCTGTTTATGGATAAGAGGCAGTGTGCAATGACTCCCATCCAGTTTCTACCAGCTAGAAGGCCAGTTGGTGGAGAGATGACAGGGAATGAATTACATTTGGATATATTTCTTAGTTTGCTGTGGGTCACAGGCTCCCTCTATTAATGCTCTGTTCACCAAAGTCAGCTACAGTGTTCCCATATTTGAGGAAGTATCACAGTGAAGAAGACCCTTTTGCTTTCTAGTTAGGGCAGGATTGCCTTCCAGCTGGCTGTAGGTGGCTGAAGAAGAGCTGGGTGTGTGGTGTGATGGCAAAAGGAGTTCTGGAGAAGTGAAACAAATTGGAAATGAAATGAAAAGAGGAACTGTGGAGAAAAATTAAACTGAAAAGAGAGAAAATTAAGAGAAGAAAATTAGTGGGACTCCATGCCTTCTGGAAGAATATTGCTTAGTTTCTTCATGTCAACCTCTGCAGCTCATGCTCTGGAAAAGCTCTGAAGGGTTTTATGGGATTTAGACCAAGAAGAAAGAGCATACATGAAGCACCAGTTCTGGTTTCAATGATCCTCTGCTCACATTGTGCTTTCCCTGCTTATCTGGAAGTCCTATTGATAACTGGTGAAATGCATGAGTAGAAAGACAAACAGAGAACATACCCTTTGTGAAGAAAATAAGTCGGAATAAAAACCAAAAGACAATCCTGAAGAAAGGATAAAAAGATTAGAACTACCCCTGTTAAAAAAAAAAAAAAAAAAAAAAAAAAAAAAAAAAAAGGTGTGCGGGGGCAAAGAAACAGGATGTGATAGTTCCATATGGAATAACAAAAAATAAGAGAAAAAGTTAATAAGGGACAATTCTCCACTGCTCCAGACAGAAAGGGGCTTAGGGTACAATCCCTTCAATTACATCAATAGGCTTAAAACTAAACAAAGATATCTGTTGCTTAGGCAAAAATGTACTTCACTGTGGACAATGCAGCTGTGCAGCACAGAGCTGAGCACCTCGCTGTCTAACTCTGTGAGGTGGATGCAATCTCCAATAAAGAAAGTCCAAAACTCCAGCCTGGGGTAAGGCTGAAGAGGTATTACCACTTACTTTTTGCACTCCTGCACTCTTTTCCCAAGTTTTGCCTTTGGTTCCTGTGCTTGCTGTGGTCACATGCAGGCTACAGTATCCCAGACAAACATCAAGAATGGTCCAGTGCACTTGCTTACAAACACTGCCCAAAATATACTGAACATCTGGAATTATTTTATATTTTTCCCTGGCACATGTTTTGAGGGTTGGAGAGTATATATATGTGCACATAACCTACTAAATATTCAATACAATATATTGAATACAATTTCAATACAATATATTGAAAATTGTAGGTGCAAACCATACATACAGATGCAAGACATTGTGTGATTAAAATTGAACACTGAAAAAAATCAGAGGCACAAATGCAGGCAAAGACACTGTGACAGCTTCAGAATAAAGTCTAAGGATCTCAAGCCATACATTGCTTGTGTTTTTGCCATACATTGCTTAAGTGGGCTGGGTGCTGTCATTTTAGTGCAGAACAGGTTGTTCAGTGTGTAGACCTCAGGCAAAAGTATCCCAAGAAGACTCATGAACCCAGCACTATCACGCCTTGCAGGAGAGGTGCAAGACCAGAAGGGAAAAAGGAGTCAAAAGTGTCAGAAACAAGACCTTGAAGCTGCTCCATGACCCTGCTCAGATGCGTGGTGAGCCCCGCATAACGGTGCCCCGTTATCCCAGGGCAGGCACGGGGCAAAGCAGTAGGGAACAAAGAGGCTGGAATTCTCTATAAGCCCAGAAAGAGAAAAGGGGATGTGTAATGTCAGCAGTAAACAAAGAAGGGAGAAAGAGGAGGGTAAAGAAAGAGCTTTCTTGCAGACAAGGGCAATCTTAGCTGTGGGTGAAAAAAACTTCTGCACACTGGGTTGTCCTCTTCAGGTTTTCCTTCCATGTGATCCATGTGATCTCAGCCTGTACTGTTTCCTGCCTTCCTTCTCTCCTTCCCTCTTTCCCCCTTTCCCTCTTTCCCTCTTTCCCCCTTTCCCTCTTTCTTTCCACATTCATATTGCCAAAGATTTGGTTTTTTGGGCACACTCGCAGGTATCCTTCAAAATGTTTTATTTAGTGCCTTCTGAGGACCAGATCAATACTTTGGGTTTAGCAATAAAAATCCATACAAGTGGGTGGTTTTCACAGCACAGTCTGGCACTTAGCTCTGGTGGCATGCAGAGGCACCCAAATCTGAGGTATTGCCTGCTTCATGAATTACTAACCTCACGTAGCTCATCAGAAGCAGGTTGTTTTGAACACAAGACAGAAACTGGCATGATTTACCAAATGCAAGTGCCTGGGAAGTTGAACACAGAAAAAAAAATCCAGGTGAAGGCATTTGCCATTTCTTGAAGACAGAATTCCTTCTGCATTAGTACAAGATCAACTTTCTTTTAGAGACACACTGAAATTTTACTTTATGGCATTTTGACTGTGAAATAATGAGATCTCACTTCACCCTTTATACATCTCCCTGAAGTCAAGGCATCCACTAACATTTTCCTTTGAGGGGAAAATTTAGCTTTTCATGTATTTGCTCTATGAATCCTGCTACTTCCAGATCACCCTGCTGCCTGCTTTGCTGCTGAGCTCTCTCAGTACTCTAATACATTTTTAGACATTGATTGGAAACTGTTAAGCCGTGTCTAGACCAGAAAAACAACACGAAAAGGTAACATGCCTGGTCTTCAAAAGGTATTTTAAGTGCTGATTTACACTGGTTAAAATCTAGCCTGACAGGGAATGACATATTGAAAATTAAATACAATGCAGTAATTTTAATCTTAGTTATATCATCATCTGATGATACAAATTTATTTCCACAACATTTTGTGCATACAAATATTTTAGCAAATTCAAAATCTGCCCATCTAAAAGGAAATATTTGTTATAAGCACAGACTGATTCTTACATCTATCTATTTCTCACATATATGCATACAGATAAATGTGTACACATATAGTGTTTATGTACTCATTCTCCAGGTAATCAGAGACAGAGATAAAATAAAGCTTCTCGAGTGACAGACATTCTGCAGACAGGGTTGTTAGTTTATGTAGGCTATAGGCAGAGTCAACTGGAAAATTTTGATCACTTTAATTTACTATATCCAGCATGCCTGCTGTACTCGTCCAGCACTTTTATCAAGCCGTGTGAGGTGGTATTGATTTTTTTATTTTCTATGTAGGATAAGAAGACAGAGAGTTAGGAGCAAGAGTGAATGAAGAACTTTCCTCAGATTACTGCTATTCTCTAGCTTATTGCATCCTGTCGTTTGTAGTTTCAGATGATGTCCAGTATGTCAGGGTTGCTTGAAGCAATAAACAGGGTGAATAACAATGGAAAGGCTAGATGAGAAAGATTGAAAAAGGGGAAAGAGGCAGCAAAGAAAGTAAGAAAGTGAATGTGAGAAATAGGAAAAAGGGAAAAAAATAAAAAACCAGAGGTTGAGAAAAAGTGTCCTAGGTGTAGAGAGCTTGATAAGTGCATTCCTTTAAAGAAACTGTAACGAGCCATGGCAGTTTTTCGACCAAGAGCTACACATAAAACCTATAGAATTGTGAAGGACTAAAAGCAGTGTCTTCTGGGTGTTACTTTTTTTTTTTTTTAATTTTTTTTTTTTTTTCCTACAAGAAAAAGCCAGAAAAACAGAGAAATGTTGAGGGCAGAGATGAGTTATATTTTTCTTTGCTGAATGATTCCCAGATTACCACAAAAGGATAAATCCATCTTTTGCATCCAGTTTAAGGTGTGGTTCTAAGAAGTAATATCTCACAGACTTTGGATCTTACCTTGACCTTTCTTCCACCCCAAACTACTGCTTTTCTAAGAGAGGACTGAAATGTTTTGCTTATTCTGTTAAGTACCCTCACCGTGGCACTGTAACCTCTAGCACAGCAGGGAAAGGGAGATGATTTGGGCTTGTAGATAAAAGCTGCCCCAGGCAGCATTACCCTTGCTGACCCAGGTGGCCCCACTTGCTTGTGTGAGCGTGGCTGGGCACATGTTGCTGTGGGGTGCAGGCTCTCACTGTGGGGAGCACTTCAAAGCTGCAGTCTGGGCTGGGCAGATTTCGTGATCCAGAAGTGCTGATCTGAGAGGCAGACTTCACTGTTCAAGGGTGCATTTTTTGTGTTTAGAAGGAAAATCTTACACAAAATGTTACTTATACTTTCCCTTGACTTTAGGTGGATAGCAACTTCTGAAGGGAGGTAGGATTCTATCCCACAAAATTGTTTTCTCTCAGCTTTCCTCCTGGAGCTTGGAGGCACAGTTGCTGCAAAGGGTAGTTTCTGTGTTATCCTGCACATTCAAAGCGTGTTTATTGAAGTAGGGCAGTTCCTTGGCACTGGTGGCTCATAGGGAAAATGGCCAGAGAGAAATACAGTGAGTAACACTGCAGACTTGCGGACTTGAGTAATCCTGACTCACAAAAACATGTTCCCTCAAGTCACTTAAAAAGCTTTTGGTTTTTGAATGTTATGGCTATTACTGAGAAAAATCTTGTCTGATAATCTACCTTATACTGTTTATCCATTTGTATGGGGCCAGTTTGCCTTAAAATCATCCAGAGTTAGTGGAAAAATTTCCTTTTCCAGGGGAAGTACAAAGCAGAGAAAAGGTGAGCAGAGTGATCTGATGCCTTTTCTGTATTTCCTTTTGGGGACGGGGAGGACAAATCAGACCATCCCAGGGATGGAGAGTCTCCATGGCCTCTCTCACCCATTTCCTCCTTAGGTGAAGGTCTTGTTCCTACACAGCTCTTGCTCAGGCTGGGGCATAACATAGTGATCCCAGCAGGACTCTGAAGCTTCTCTTGTCCATTCCTGATAAGAACCTGGACATAAAATTTTTGATGAGAAATAGACTATTAACAAGCTTTCCATAATTCTTTCTGCTCAGTAGCACAATTTTGTGTCATTACTTCAATCAAAGTCATTTGCTTTAGTCACATCCTAGTTGTGTTATAGACAAGTTATAGGCTTTGTTGGGATTTAACTTCAGAGCATGTCCAAGGACTCTGACAGAAACATCAGTGCAAAGAGAACACCAGTAAGGAACAGAATTGAATCTTTTTGTTGGCAGATTATGCCCCAGAAATTCACTACTTCAAGGAGTGTCGTTTGACCAATGTTATCAAAAGTGAAGTGTAAGGCAGCTCAAATGTAGACTTGGTAAAAAAAGCCACAAAAATCTATGCTTTCCTACTGGAATATTTTCCAATGTAGTGAAAGATTGTTCACAATTTAACATTGTAAGTATCACAACAATGAGATGCAGGAAATCAAACCGACTGACAGTAGAAAATTTTCTTTTCAGATTTTCATTTTCCAAACTGAGAACATCTCAGGGGTTAGAAAATACAGCAAAGCACACTGTAGTTACAAAACGTAATAAATGTTCCTGTCCCAGTATTATCTCCTAATGACATAGCATTTTGAATGTAAAATCTGTCATTTAACATTCTTTTTCATCTAACATTCAGACACATTAGATTAATGAATTTCCATTCAAATTCTGAATGTCTCCTTGGTTCAATATGTTTGTCATTGTAAGCTTTTGCTATTTTTGATGACTTTGTGGGTGCTGACTGTGCAAAGACATGGGAATAGTTTCTCTGATGGTTCTCTGTGCTGGTGGAAGCTGAATACTCAGAGATCTGAACACCTTGTGGAGTACAGAGGACCCTCAGCATGCAAAAGGCAAGCTCAGCTCCTTGCAAGATATGTTCCAGGATATATTTTCTGACATTAATAATGAAATTTGCTTGTGACTAAGAAATTGGTTGTGAGAGAGAATTCCCAGCCCACTACTTGTTAGCTCCATTTGCTTGCTCTGGTTTCACATGCAAACTTCAGTCAATCAGAGAGCCATGAAAATACTGTATGACATTTGTAACTTATCCCACAGTGGCAAACAGTAAAATCTCTTCCTTATTGAGGGCAGTTTCTCAATCCAAAATTTCAAAGAGTGTACTTAAAATAATGAAATTTAGTCAAATAAGTGGTTGAGAAAGACCCTGATTGAATCAGTGGGATAATGTAGAAACAGTTAATAATTTAATCTTCTCTCACTCTTGTAATATGGTGGCATAGCCTGAGAAACCATGAAAATCAGCACAAAACAGTACATTTTAATTTAGCACTTTTTTTTTGATAATGCTGGAATTTGGAGTGAAGGGAAGAAGAGTAGTTTTTCATGTTAAGTGGTGTGTGACAGCAGTTTTGACTTTCTCCTTTTTTGATGAATTTGAAGCTCATTAGTATGGTTTATTTGTATAGTCACCAAAGAATACCTCAGTCCAAAGAAAAAAGTGCAAAAAAATTTTCTGCCAGTGACAGAAACCACATAAATCTAATATCCCCCCAAAATTCACTGGTTTTATACTGGTATCAAAGAGGAGGACCTGACAGAAATTTGGAATTATATTTGTATTTGTTTTGTCAGTTTTCAGGTAAGCAGATTTCAAATCCCCTGTCATGTGGAAGTGTCAAGTGAGTACCTTAAACTTTGACTGTCCAAACTTTCACTAGGCAATCTCCTTTTTCTGCTGAGTATCTAACAACTTTCTGTGCACAGAGCAGAAGCAGCCAGAGGTGTGGGCAGGTTTAACAGATGGAAACTGCACTGGGCTGTTCTGCTTCTGGTTCAGGGAGCCAGTCATGCCTCTTGCTCAGGGACTGTGTGCCTGCAACCATGACGGCAGCATTGCAGCAAGAGAACTGCATTTCCATGCTTTAAATCAGGTGTGTGTGTGTGGATTTTTTTGGCCAAGAAGACCATATCTCGTGGCTGTGCCTTCCACTGGAAAGAGACACTGGACTTGGTAGGTGTCTGTACATTGCTGGAGTGATGGCAGAGGTACCCAAGCAGGGAAAATGCCTAAAGTGTTAGAAATAGACATTCAGAATGCCAAAAAGTTGTATACAACAACTACTACTGCTTTGTCAATGAGTCACAGGCTGGAGCACTTTTTGACCTGCATGGTAGGCAGAAATTCTTTCTCATGAAGGATTGTAAAATTCTGTTATTTTATTAGAGTTTCAGGAATGAAGTATCAGTACTTTGAAGTGAAGTAAATGAATTTTATAATTGTTTTTATTATTATTGTTATTTTCAGGTTAATTGGATTTTAAGATTTATTATTTAAAATTTTATTTTGACATATTTAAGAGGACAAAAAAAGTAAACCAAATAATTAGAAAATACACCCCCATTCATTCTGACATAGCTGAAGTAGAATTTTTTTTTAATGACAAGATTTATGTTTTCCAAAGAAGTTTCTACTTAATTGTCAATATTTGAAAACCAGCAGAAAATATGAAGATTTCTCATCCCAACTGGTGTCTGAGGGACACTTATGCCAAAAGTGTCAGTCATGCAAAAAAACATCATGAAATTTGGGTGAAGGTGATGCCGTACACATACACGCACAAGTCCATGTACAGACAATACGCATGTGGTTTGCTCTGCATGCTCAAAGATAAAATACAAGCCAAGCTGAAGATGGAATGCAGCATCCCGTAGACCTCAAAACCAGATCATTTATTTATTCACACTTTAAGCCATTTAAAGTACCTAATTCCAGAAGATTTTGTGCCTCAATTTTTATAGTAAAATAATGGAACAGCAACAATACCTCTTTTATTTGAGAGGATGCTGTGATGCGGTTATTATCACCACTGTACACACAACACCTGAATACGTACACAGACACAGCTACATGCCCGTGCATATTAAGTAATCACAGCTCTAACTGCATTAACAACATCCATTTCAACACAAAAACCTTGGATTTATTCATTGGTTTGAATACCCTAAGCACTTCAATATTATACCCATATTTTATTTTTTTTCCCTGGTGTTTCAGTGGTTTTACCAGAAATAACAACACACTTAATTACAGAGGAGTCTTAGCAGGTAAATGATATAGAAGTTTTGGGAATTCTAATAGCTTTGTCTATTGAAAAATAAAAGTATGGTCACATTACTTGAGTAACCAGCTTTTTACAAAGCTAAAGATTGAATAAAGGGTTCCATTTGATTTAAGCTATTTCCGAACAGTAATGCAAAATTGTAACAGAAATAATTTAGACATGGGTAAAGAGGCTTCAAAATCAATAATGTTGGAAGAAATGAAACATATGCTGATGCAATCAAACAGAATTGAATTTCATATAAATGTTAGCAAATCTGTATCAGATTATCACTGCAGAAACTTCATTTTCATTGATTTATAATGTATTATTATTGTTTCCACCAAACTGCCATAGACAGCCATTTAAGCAGCTGCCAAGTGCCTTAAGGGTAAATAAAGGGTGTCACTGACGGTGCTGGGTTATAGAAGTTTAAGAGACCAATAATTCACAAGTGTGGCAGGTGTGACATTCTGTATATTCATTAGTCTTTTATTTTAATCTTGTTGCCTAAGTATTTTATAGTTTTTTTATGGGAGAAGGGTCAGTTGCAGGTTTCAGAAAGCAACCGCAGAGGTTAAAGTGTGCTTGTACCAGCCTGTTCCCCAGACGGTTGGGCAGCGTCCTTTTGTTAAGCAACCCAATGACCAAAAAATACACTGGAATGTCAGCAGACATTCTTAGGCTAAAGACACACATTGGAAGGTCTATTCCTCCAAAAAGGAGCTGAGAAGTAGTCTTTAAATGTAACCCAGGCTTTGGATCAGTATACATTTAATTAATGCACAGCACCTAAGCCCTGAGAGTTTTTTCATCTCCTACTGTCAGATGAGTAAAACAAATATGGTTCACACATGGTTAGTAGAATGGACTGGAGTGCACCCTCTTTTAAAGTGTGATTAATGCCATTGGTGTCAGTAGGGCTATTTACTCTCAAAACTGGGACTAGGAGAACATTTTTTTGAGCAATGTTTTATTTACTTTGAGCTACAGCAAATGGTCATGGACTAAACTTACCCCAAACTCAGAACAAGGTTTTTAGCCAGAGAAGGGTCAGAAAAAGCTAATCTGTTTTAGTACAATATTTTTGAAGTGCAATGGTTTGATTTTCCATTTTCAGATTAATGTTTCACTGAAAAGAATTGCAAAAATTTCATTAAAGCTGACTGAAAAAAAATAAAAGTGATTTTTTTCATACTGCACAAACTTTCTAAATAGAAAAAAAAATAGAGGTCAACCAATAAAAACTGTTAAAAGACTAAAAGTTGTTTTGTGTTGATACAAGATCCTCCCCACACAACTTTGGGTTTAGTCAGCAAACTAAAGAAGAAAAAAAATTCAGTTCCTTAGGTAGGAGCATAATTAAGTATTGTGCTGTACCAGGCTATGCTTGCTCCTTAGAAACAGAGCATAGTAATCCTACAGTCCATTCATTTTCTGTTTCCCACATCCCTTGGATGAAGGAGACACTGTTTTAATGTTTTTAAAAATTATGCTAATAGTTAACTGTCTCAAGTGTTTTCAAAACAGTCTTGAGACATCCGTATAGACAGATATTAAACAAAGTCCCCAAATCTCTTTGTTTTCTCTGTGATGTCTGATGAGTCAAAGTCTGGATTGCCTTGTGGATGTGGCAGTTATTTTGTCAAAGATGAAAAATGGTGCATTTTTATCCTTTATTGGTGAGGAAGCGGGATGAAATCTTGGGAAGTAGCACTCATTATTTCACTACATTTACAGTGCTGCAATACATATATTTGCTTCTGTGTATGGAATGTGCTGGAAAAAGAGATGCAATTGGCAATCTCCCATCTCAGTGCATGCCCAGAAGAGGTGCAGAAACCTGTTCAATAATTCAGGCAATGGTGACCTCAGAAGTATATGTGTCTGTTATCTGCTTTGGCTCATATGATGTGATTTTTGGCTGCAGAGAAAGCTTATGGTGAAAATCATATCAAGTTGACCAAGCCAAAGTAAACACAGACACACACACACACACACACACACACAGACACACACACACACACACATACATATTGAGGTAATTTTTGGCCACTGAGATCATTCAACCCTTTCAATATTTAAAGGAGACACAAGATTTGCCATGATCATAAACATTTTATTTACTTTTTCCTCTGTTGCAGCATGATTGCTTTAGGTAATAAATCCAGCCAACAAGGAGCTAAAGGACAATTATTGCACACTAACAGCATATGTTCACTGTCACGCTAGCAGGGCTTTATACAAGGAAAAACCCGGCATGCAGTCTGGAAACCAGCAAGAGGAACAGCAGTGAATGAACGTGGTGGTCCCTGTTTGCTTTTATGTAGGGGTATGTTCTCTGCCACAAAAGGCAAAAGCTCACCTGGTTGTTTCTGGCCTTACAGAACTGAAGGCGCAGCAGCACCAGGCACCCTCTGAGGCATACTGTCAGTGTTTTACACAGTGAAACACTGGCTGCCCTCACTGCCACTGTAAAGCATAGCTCCTTTTAGGAGAAGTCCAGAGTCCAAGGGTGCCCGTTGGTTGTATTCCAGTTCTCATGACTTCCAAATTTACTGCATCCTTTGCCAACCCAAACTCTTCCCCAGCAAAACAAACACACTCTTGCTTTTCCTGGTCCCAATCCAGGATGGTGGCTCTTCAGCATGTATATTTGCGCTGATGTTGATTCCCATTATTTCCGGTAGACCAAAGGTCCACTCTAATTGATTCCAGGTTTTAGAAGCAAAAGATTAGAATTATTGAGAATATAAAGCTCCTGCAAATGGTAAAGAAACCATGAATCTGAAAGCTGATTTAGGAGACAGGACATCAGATGGACATTGGGGAAACTGAGATGCAATGTCTGCTTCAGACAACTCCTATATAATATCAAGTGAATCATATAAACTCAATGGTGTTTCAATTTCCAGTTTGTCAAGGGAGGGTAATATTTTTCTTCTTGACAGAGTTGAAATCTGTTAATGATACAGAGAGACTTAGATAAATGATGCCAGATTCAGGAAAAGGATACTGTAGGATTCATGCTTTTGGAAAGTGAATGTGTAAGAGGAATATCAGAAACGGGCTGGAAAAAATGTATCCTCGAAACGTACACATATATATACACACATATACACATATATTTAATTTTTCAACAGACTCTCCTTATTACATAAAACACTGAATGGGACAAGGAAAGGCAAATCTGTGAAAGATTTCCAGGGTTGTCTCACTGGGAATCCTATTTAGGAAGTTTAAGGATGCACATAATTTTGCATCATAAAAAAATATGACTATTAGGGTGGACTTTGAATGGGAAGTAGTGGACTCAAATAGGAACAAAAAGTGTACAGCAAAACAGTTGGTGCTGAGGACCTGATGTCCATCATATATAAATTTTGTTTTTTCTTCAGAGTACTGTGCACAGGCTAAATGTCCACCTGCTGCTGGTGTACATTAAGTATACTCCCAGACCCCATATTTCAGTTTATTGTCCTCAGAAAAGAAACCACAATGCAAATCAAAGTTTACAAGGCATGGGCAACTGCTACCAAAATACCTACCTGAGCCAAATTAAAATACTCTTATTTTGCCTGTTCAAACTGGTCTCAATCTGGACCTCTAACACATTTAGTTTGGTGGGCAGAAATCACTCTCTCTGCTTCCATTACACTACTTATTAATCCATTATGGGATCTTTGAATACAAATGATCTGTTACTAGCTGACTTTCATGTGGATGTCATGCAAGAAGCCTTGCAATGGAGCAGCAGCATTGATCCTACTGTCACATTGTTCTCTTACTCTGATTCTTGCAGGTTATCCATAGAGAGGACATTATAATCACCTGTACTAATGTGGGGGTGATGATATGGACCTACAGTTCTTTTAAACAGTGGAGAGGTATAGTTCACAGTTGTCAGAACATGGTATTTAGTGAGAATCCTGTGTTTTAGTTTAGTAACTAGCCTCAGAAATTTGATTGTATCCTGGTTTCATTGCAGACTTACTGAAGACTAAGAGCAAGAAGAATGGCACATAAACTGGGTTTGTCTCCATTGGATGTCTCAGGCATTTCAAAAGGTAGCCCTCATCTTCTACATATACATATAAAATAACAAGGACTGAAAAGGGAGATCTGTAACTACACAAGACAAATCAAATATAAATGTTGTTTGATTTTCTCGTTTTGGGGTCTAGCATAGGAGAATTTGATTCCTAAGAGTGAGTTCATGGTGCCTCAGGAAAATGGGCTGTTTGAGATTTTCCAGGATTACCTTTAACAAATTGGAATTTGAAAGAAAAAATAAATCTTTGCTTTCTGCCATTAAAGTTATTTTTGTAATAACAAATGTAGGCATTAACACCAAAAATATCCAAAAGAGTACCTGGGTGTAGAGTACCATAATTTTCATTTAACAAAACCAAGTGAGAACATCCTGCTATCCCCAAAGCTCCCAAAAGGAAGCATACAGCACACCTATCTCTCTTTTAGTTAGAGGAACCAAAAATATTAGTGCCAGATTAGTTAAAAGAAGACCTGAAAGTTCCCAAATTTGGTTCATGTAACAATCTCAATTAAAACCACACTTCCTGAGCACTCTAGGTAAGGGGAGGTCCTGCTGAAAGTCTCCCAGCACTATAAAGTTTACAGGTCAACTGTGCTGCTGGGGGGATGACAGCAGCATGGCTGTTTTGGATTATTTTGGTCTAAAACGTTATTTTTCAATGGAGAACCTAACTCTGTAACCTTTATTCCTATAAATATCCTCACTAAAATATTTTTTTAGTTTTCTTCACTATGGTCATCAGTTTCAGGGAGAGGGTTTGGATTATGAAACAAACTTTTTTTAGTAAACTTCTACTGTGCTCTGCACCGGTTTTATATATTTCTGCAGTATATAACCTAATATCAGATATATATAAGAGATTTGTTTGTACAACCGGGAAAGAAGATAGAGAAATACAGTTTTTTTAAAATGGGATGTTGGAACACGTTGACATAAAATGTAGAATTTCCTGCACCCTGGGATTTAGCTGTCAAACTAAAAACACCTTTAAGGTTTGATTGTTGTCTCTCCTTACATAAGCAGGCCTCCCATTAATGTCAGTAGGAGTTATAAACACAAAAAGAGAAGATAATAAACATAAGTAGTGAACAGGGTTGCAGAGTAGAAATAGACTCCCGTGGAGGAAGAAAATGCAACATTCCCCTTTCTTTGCTCTGTAGAACCTGGATCATTTTGGTTTTGTGCATTGCCAGGGAAACAAAATTTTGACTTGCAGAAACATATTTTGACTAGTTCTCATGAAATCCCATATGAAATGAAGGATAGATGGATGCCACACTGACAGTTACACATGATAAAAAAAAGCAGTTAACAAGCTCCAGTGAACACAGGTGGGCAGCGAATCGAAGTGTCTTAACATATTAACCTATACAGTGTAGCTTCTGTGCAGTTTTTTCGAAGACATCTTGCTTTTTTTCTCTACTGATGGAGTGAGAATTACTTTTCAGTATTTTTTTTTTCTTATTGCTGAAAACCTTTATTATGTGTTCAACAGAGAATAGATCTTGCAACTATGCAAGCTCCATGCTTTTATCTATCACTGATACTATTGATAAATAGGAACAGTGGAGATAATAACATTTAAATAAGACTGTGGGGTTTCTCATTAAATGTAATTCTCTTCTTAGTCAAACTTCTGTTTTCCTGATGGAGGTTCATTGACTTTGGTGTTGCTCTTAAGTTGTCCTGAAATGGAGAATCAAACTTATTGGCCTTAACCCTCTGCAAGTAAATCAGTGTTCATGTAATGGTTATTCCTGCGTTAGTCCTTTCACCTTAGCACAATACAAACAGCAATAGTCCCACAAATGGTCTCCTAATACAGATCCAACCCATTTTTTTCTTATCTTCAAAGGATTTTGTGCTGTTGACCAGATCGAACTGCAGATGACAGTGTCTAGTTGAAGCCTAGCAGGCAATGCTCTGACAGCCCAGTGCTATATTTCTTTTTATATATTAAAATCTATGCTTGAAAATAGAATCTGCACGTGTCTTTGCACAAGAGACTGGAGGTTCACAGGGGCTCTGGTTCATCAAAATTAACTAGCACCACCAGTGTGCTGAAGCTCATTCTGGGTATGAATGAAGCAAGCAGAATTATTGGTAGTGTGCCTAAGCTCTCCTCCTGTATTTGCAATAGTAAATCCTGAGGTCTTAGCCTCCTCAAGATGTACATGAGGCAGGATTTTGGAGCATTCTGTAATTCCTGTGTTGTCTGGGTGCTTAGTTTGATTCTCCTTTAAATCAGGATAGTGGAGGAGAGAGTGTAGTGCCAGTTTTAGTTTTGTGTTAAGAAGGTCGTGGCCAACACATACACATTAGTATTGACCCACTATAACATCCCTGCATTAAGTGCAGACTTGGGCATCATTTTCATATCAGCTTCCTAAGCTATTCTGCCTAAGGTATTTGTTCCTCTTTGGAGCTTCATTAGGCTTTTTTGTTATTTTTTGGGGGGAAATTTTTACCCAATTATGTTTTTTAAAAATCACAGATCTGAATCATAGCTTGTTTAATGACATTTCATATCATAACAGGAATTAAAATCTTATTAAAGTATTTATACAAATGCTGATGGAGTTCCTATTTTCAGAGACTGCTTTGTCTTTTGCCAAAGGACAGAATCAACCTGGCATTATTTGGACCTGCAGGCCACTGTTTGGGATTTAGTCTAGTTCCACAGCTCCTAGTGCTTGACTGCAGGAGGGAGAGAAAAGATAACAGAAGGAAGTTTTGAGATTCCTGGTGGGTACTGAGGAAAAGGAAGAGGTGCTGGCCAGTGAAAAATTAGTTGTAAGTGAACTTGAGCAGGGAACTTGGCAGTGAACTTGAGCATCAGGGCATCACGGTGCTAGCAATGTCCCATTTCAGGGAATGCAACTCACTCAGAAATTGTGTCTGTTTCTAGGTGAGACTGAGAAGATCTGTTCTGTAGACTAAATTACATCTCTTTCTTTATAACTGTGGCATCTTCAAAACCACTGATCTTCTCAGACAGTGTGGAGTTATTCCCTCAGAGTGGCAGAAAGGGAAGAAGAAGTAGCACCAGCACAAGAGGTCTTCCCAGCCATTTGTTGCATTGCATCACATTTGAATCTACCACCACTCCAAACTACACTGTCTTCAGCTTTTCAACAGGAAGAAGAGAAAACATGTAAGGAGCACCTGCCATACCAGTCTAGGAAATGTTGATATAGATGTTTCCAACTGTGTTTTCCTACAGACCATGCTTTCTCTTTGGATACGGGCAACTAAGCATTAGTTTCACTCCTTAGGGTACAGTTGCTCAATTATGTACACATCACAGACAGTTTTGCAACATCTTTATTTGCTTTGTTATGAAGACTCAAATTCTGCATTGGAGGTTTTGAGGTTTTCCGCTTTTTACAGTATTGCTTTTTTTGGTGTGTGCTTCTCCTGGCCATAAAGGAGGAGAAGAAGAGATAAAAGGTACTGAAGGTAAGCCAGGTGGTACCTTAGTGCACATGGCAGACTTAAAATCACACTGTTATTCATGAGAAGCTGGGCAGTCTGGTTGGATGAAACCCTCTTGGATGGCCCGGCTTGGCCAGTCAACTTGTAGTACAAGTGGTTATTTTGGATTCTGTTCTGCTGCCTCGCAGAGATCAGAGAACCTGATCTCATGCCGTCTGAAATCATTGTTAGTTTTGGATTAAACTTTCTTGGGAGCAAGAGAAAGCCCAGAGCACATGGTGGAGGAGGCAGTGGGTGGGTACATATGATGCAGTCACTGTAGCTGAGATTTACATGACCTGTTTCAAGGACTAAACAATAGTCTTTCTAGCAGGGCTGCCATCATTTAGAGCTGACACTGAGGACTGTCATGTGACACTCAAGATCACACTGCATCCTTGTCCTTCTTGAAGATGCAGTCTGCATCCAGAGCAAATAACTAGTCTCCAAACAATGCACAAGTTGTAATGACCTTTTTTGGTAAACATTCCTTTTTACACAATTGTAGCAAACTAAACACTGTCAATACATGGTACCATTGCTGGACAGGCTCAGAGCAAACATTTCATAGAATCTTAGAATTATAGAATGTTTATGGTTGAAATGGACCTTAAAGATCATCGGACCAACTCACTTGCCATGGGGACACCTTCCACTAGACTAGGTTACTCAGACCCCCATCCAGCCTGGGCTTGAAAATCTCTGGATGCCAGGAAGTGCCTCATCCATTCCACAAGATTATCCTTTCTGTTTTCCAGAGTTCCTGAAAATGTTAACCAGGTTTTCTACTATGTTTCTGTTATCATCTCATTTGCTCCTTCCTTCCCTGTGACCCTCCTCTCAGAAGACAGTTCCTCATTATTCCTCATATATGCTGCTGGGTTAGTAGTACACACATCGCAAGGTACTGCCCAAGAAAACTCTGTTTACTTTCAGTTCTCTCTTGACTTTCTGTCATCGTCCAACAGACAAAAATTCTCTGCATTCAGAATATGTTTCTACTTCTTTTCTTTTTGCTTAGAACTTTGGCTTTATTCCTTTTTCTCTCCCCTTATTGATATTCCTGCATCAGCCACTAGTGAGACATATATTGAAGGTACTGGTATTTTTAAGTTAAAGTTGAGTTACTGAGTTACTGAGATGTCATGTATTTGCCACATTTGAAGATATTTACCAGATGCTAAGCCAAATTGTTGGGTGTATAGGTAATTTTGGGTTTGGTTGAACCTTCATGCTTAGTTTGCAGGATACCTCCAAGTAGTGCCTGTACTTACCCTATTGGAAAAGATGTGGCTGTCTATGAACACAGAACTGTGGAAACATGGGTAAAGGTACATGTGGTTTGTGTTTCACTCATGCTTTGGCACACACTCTGGAAGTGTTCAAAACACTCATCTGGACATCAGAACACAGGAAGATCTCTATCATTATATCTCTTTCTTTTCCTTTCTTACATTTTCCTCCATGAAAAAAGGGAAACCTGTGACATTCTCAGATATTTAGAAGAGGGCTGGAAGGAGCTAACACAATGCTGAAACACTGCAGATCGTTTGACACATGCTGTTGTTTTGGGAATGTCTGTGTTAAAATCTGTATTCAAAGTTCAGGTGCTGGAAGAGGTAGTCAACAGTCAGTGGCCATTCACCATTCTTGTGTTACCTCCTAATATTGCTGGGTTTGCCTTGCTAAGCTTTATTCTTACAAAAGAAAAGGTTTTAACAGAGAATGTCTGCTCTGCCTAACCTGTACCGGTTTGGTGAAATGAATATCTTGACAATCCTTTCCTCCCTGCTGTAGCCCAGACCAATCAGAAACTCTGATTCAACATAGCCCCACAGCAGCTTCCATCGTGTTCATATAAACTTTGAGTATTAACTTAGATCAAAAAAAGGCTTATATAAGTGATGTACTTGGTCGTATGCATAGAGCCAGGAAACAGGATGTAAAGCACTCCCTTTCTTCCTTAATTTAATCTTTCTTAATTTAAATGTATTGCATTACTTTTTTGACAAAGAAGTTCTTCTTTCACACGTTGGCTCCAGGTTCTTGAGGCTGACCCCAAGTGCCCACAAAATACTCTTTACTGACTGACCCTTCACAGCTATGTTTTCAGAAGAGATTGAGGAATATATCTCAATTTGCAGGCATTCAACTTAATACACTGCAGAAGTACCTGATCTATTGGCCAGCCACTCTATCATTCTCTGGTAAAAATGAAGTTAGGTGACAGTGTCTCAGGCCAGACACCCAAACCTGTGACAAAACTAAAAAACCTCCAACATTAAACCACAGAAAACTCTTCTTGAATAGGGATCTCAAGGTTCAGTCCATGACTAAAAATAATTAAAGATGTAGATTATTCCAATAATCCATTGAATGCTTTCACAGGACGTAATATAAAGTTTGATTACTTTGACAGAGGCAGTTTGAATATGCAATAATGCTCCTGATTCTTAAACACTTATAGTTACAGCTACCAGGACCTTCTCTTTGAGCATCACCCTGGATGGCTAGCCTCACACCTTGCCCATTTGCATTTTATGTTATTATCTGTTTTTCAGGTAGTGAACACCTTTCTGCTGAGCAGATCTCAGATTATATATCCTTCCATCTGTCCCCTGCTTTTCAGTCTGGAAAAACACTTCAAACAGCTCTTTTACAGGTGCTTCTTAGATGATCAACTGTAAATCCTTTCAGTGTAAATTCCATTTGATTTTATTTGCCTATACCAAATAGGTGAAATTTAATTGCTTTGAATTTTATAAGTAATTTCAGTCTACATGAAGGCTGTCTGTGGGTATTCACATAGTTCTCTGTCCATAATTGTCATTGTAGTGTCTTTTATGAAACTCATACAGATGCACACACAGTCTTCACGGGGAATAAAAAGGAAATACACTCCCCCCCTCCCCCACTCCCTCCCCAAGAATTTTGAGTTATAGCAGCAGCGAAATACCTCCTGAAACTGGTTAACTTACATGCATCTTGCATCTTCTTTAAGGTTAAAAAGAGCCACTTCATTTTAAAATAATGTAATAAAAACACTGCTGTCAGGCTTAGACCTTGTCTGCCAAGCCTAACCCTCAGATGAAGTTTTACAGCCAAGTTATAAATCCCTAAAAAACGGAGTTGGTATTGACAGAACCTGATCTAAGGAGTATTGTCATGGTGGTGAGGGGAGCTCAGACTGAGGGTTTCAAAACAAAGGTGGTCTGATTGCAGAGCCTCTATCAGTTGCACAAATAGTTTGGCCATAGGCAAACCTCATGCTAGTTTATTTATTTGTTTATGAATGTGTATTAACCACCAGGGTTTGTATATTCTCAACTTCCCTTTAATCTTTTTTTTTTTAAAAACAAGAGTTCTGCCATCTGTAAACATTTCTGTGCTGACCATGCCTTTGACTTAGTCAGCATATGAAATCCATAAAGACTCATTTTTTGATAAAAGAAATGGCTAAAGACAATTGACATTATCGTTTGAAGTTTGTGGCATTTCATGTTAATTTAGTAATGTGGAAATGGAACAGAGGCCTGGATTTGTGTAAAGAACTTGTCCAAGGTTGTAACCCTTAACATATTTTGTGCATACTCTTTTTGTTTTGGTCTCTTATACAAGAAATTTAATATGATTTTGATTAGTTTCTGAAGAGTTGAAATTTTGGTAAATTAAACTCCAGTACTGGAGTTTTCTGTCACTGCTGTATTTGGGAAATAAATTAAGAGGACTGCTGTATTTGCTTTATTGGTCAAATAATAAAAGACATCACTGAAAGATAAATATTCTTACTGTTTGCCTAAAAGCGTGTTGATCCATGTGTAATATTTCTCAGAACATTCTGGTTCAAAATGTCTTCAATACTGAGTCAAGTCGTTTAAGACATCTATATCCGTTTCTTGGCTCTGACATACTGCCACTAACTTACGACGTGACTTTGGTTGAGTCGCTTAACCCTTCTGTAGTTCACATTACCTCAGCAGATGTCAAATGAGAGTTGAAATCCATGTTAGTTACAGAAATACTCTGAGACTTTACTGATCCAAATAGAAGAAGTTTTAAAGGTAGTTTATGGTTTGAAAAAGGTATGGGAGCTTTTCTGAATGGAAAAAGTAGTGTTCATTTATCAGAGATACTGGGCTTACTATAGTGAAGATTGATTTTTTAGTATAAGGACAGTTAATCTGTGTACACCTGTTCAATGAGTTGGGAGAAAATCTACTTGCCAAACTAACGCAACATGAGAGCTGGGACACCGTAAGCATCTTAGAGTGACAGACTTGGGCAGTTCTCTCATTCTATTTGTGGATCCAAGGTGTTCACACAAAGAGCCAATCACCCTTGAGCCAATAACCGTCCCTTTTGTCATTTACCTAATGAGATGCAAAGATGCTGATGTGAAGGACAGATTCACTCTCTCAGACAAAGCAAGACTGAGGCTTTTGGGACAGGTGAGAAGCATATGCACATGTGACACTGTTCCAAAAGCTGTATTGTGCAATGATGAAAAATTTGTTAAATGCAACTGTGCAGGACACTATGAAGAAACTGAGCACCCGAGTTTATCTTATGAGTCTACATTTTGGAAATAACTCATGCAAGTATGAATGGGGAGCTACCGATTGGGAAGTGACAGCATGGAGTCCAGACTTGCTGGAGATTGAGACCCCCAGAATTCCTTGATGGAGAATACTGAAAGCAGTGATAACTTCTAGTATGCTGGAATGGGGAAGTGCTGGCTTGCTGCAACAATATGGGTAAATCCATGCACAGGCCTGACAACAGCCTCTGGCTCTGCCTGGCCCTCAGCACTGTCCTTGTTCCAGGGCTACATGTCACAGAAAAGAATCTTCAAACCTCAAAGATTACAATCAAGTATTCCACACTCAGATTTAGAAAATGGGAAGTCTTCCTCTTCTAGTAAAAATGTCGGTGCATGAGGGACTTCAAATACTAAAACTTTCACTTCCTCTATTCTCTCCATGACTACAATGAATATGAACATGTTTACATCCATTCTGTCCATCTGGTAGTTCCTAGGACTTCTGACTGAACCTGGGTCAGTGGTAATACCACAGTAACATCCTACTGTGTTTAGAATATACACCCAGCTGTGTTTGTAATTTTTAGAGGTGAAACACAAGCTGCACCATCTCAAGGAATAACAGGGGAAACAAAACAATGCAGCAAGCCAGCATCCATCATGTGCTCTTCCTGTTGCCTCTCATAGCTTTCATTTAATTTTTCAGTGAAAACTTTTCTGTCTGCTAACAGAAATTCAATCAAGTATTTGAATAGTAAATCCAAGATTGTTAACACAAGCAGAAATTCTTCTAACAGGACAGTGGAGCAAGTCCCGAGAGCTCGACTGAAAATTTGCTTGTTAAATCCCATTCAGAATGTGCCATAGTACATAATGATTCTGCAGCTTCCTAGCTAGTAAATATCATATTTACTTTGCTTTAAGATGTAAGGCTTCTCTCACAGTTTTTGTCTTCATGCTCCTTTGAAAGCTGAGGACTTATAACTTCAGTCTTAAAGAGAGGATTCATGCATTTTAACCCTTTTGGTGAAATTGTATTCAAATTTAGATACATAAACTTAGTTTCTGAAATCCATAAATCTAATATTCTGTTTTGTGAAAATGTTTTGTTTATTATGAAAATCAGAAATATTATGAAAATATTCTGCTTGTGAAAACCTAGAACATGGACCTGCACAGATGAACTCTTTACAAACGGTTCTCCAAAACTGACAAGAAAAGTTTGGAAGGGACTAGAGCTGGAAATGCTGAGCTGGGGATTTTGTTTGTTGTGGCCTTAATGCTCTCTCTGCCATTTTTCAACACCTTATAAATAATATTTAATAAGCCATCATATGTTTAATATTTGAGGCTTTTTATGTAGTATGCCTTTATTGTGGAATATAGCAAGTAGTCCTAACACAATCCTTGCCTTGGCAAGTGTAATGGGTTGATGCTGGCTGGATGCCAGGCACCCACCAAAGCTGCTCTCTCACTCCCCTCCACAAGTGGACATGGGAGAGAAAATATAATGAAGGATTAATGGCTTGAGATAATGACAGGGAGAGATCACTCGCTGATTACCATTATGGGCAACAGAGACTCGCCTTGGGGATAATATTTGAATTCATTACTAAAAAATCAGAGCAAGATAATGAGAAGTAAAATAATTCTTAAAAAATCCCACCTTCCCCTCACCCTTCCCTCCTTCCCAAGCTCTACCTCCTCCTTCCCCGTGGCAAAGGGAAATGGGAGTTATCGTCAGTTCACCAGAGGTTCCTGGTACTGCTAGGGAGAGTCTTTTCCCTGCTCCAGTGTGGGATCCCTCCCACAGGAGACAAGACCTCACAGACTTCTCCAACATATGTCCATCCCATGGGCACAGTTCTTCATGAACTGCTGCAATATGGGTCACTATTCCACATGCTGCTGTCATTCAGGCATGGCCTGCTCCAGTGTGGGTCTCCACAGGGTCACAAATCCTATCAGCAAACCTGCTCCAGTATGGGCTGCAGTGTAAGCTCCTCCACAGCTTCATCTGCTCCAGTAAGGGTTTCCCATGGGTTCAAAAGCCTCTTTTGGGGCATCCATCTGCTCTGGCATGAATCTCTCCTCCATGAGCTGCAGGTTGATCTCTTTAACCCCACAGTGCTCCATGGGCTGCAGGGGCATAGCTCCTTCCCCATGGTTTTCATCATGGGCTGCAGGGGAATCTCAGCTCCAACACCTGTAACACTTCCTTCCCCTCCTTCTGCACTGACCTGGGCATCTGCTTAACTGTTCCTTCCCACTTTGTGCTTCTCTGGCTCCAATTATATCTGTGCAATAACTTCTTTTTCTAAAATATGTTATCACAGAAGCCTTACAAGCATCCTGGCTGGCCCAGTCTTGGCAGCAGTGGGTCTGTCCTGGAGCTGGCTGGCATTGGCTCTGCTGGATGTGGGGGAAGCTTCCACCACCAAAACCTGGACATGCACACCCAATAGAGCAAGCTGTGGGATACCTAGCACTCAGGGGTTTGCTTTCCCAGCCAAAGTCAGGCTGTCAAGGAATCACTTTCATCCTTTTGGTGTGTGATGTTGAAACTTTTCTAGAAAGGAGCAAGCAGTGGCATCCCATGGCAAGGACACATGAGATAAACAGAAATGGCACATTCAAGCTCATCCATATTACAGGTAAATCCATCTTTTGGTCTGTTTTAGGTGGCAACAAAAAGGAAGTTTTATACACGGTTGCATGCTACTTAGTGTCTGGACATGGATTTGGAATCATGTTTGGAGAATGTGGGTGCAAGGAAATGTGTTTGAATGCCAGCCTAATTATCAAAATGAGGAGTGTATTTTTATCTTAATGCCAAATAGTAGAACAATAAATAACAAAATCAACATCTCTCATTGGCAATTTGTTACATTTTTGATCTTCCATATGAGAAGTGTCTTGTTTTGTGGTTTTCTTTCTTTTTTTAAAATTTTTTTTTAGCTATGTTTTAATAATCCATCAGTGGACACCGAAACTGTGGACATGAGGCTTCCTTGGACATGGAAGCTCTCTTGGTTGCCTGCAGTGTTGGTGCTTTTCAAGGGGAGTTTGAATGGGGGAAAATGTTAAACATGGAATAAGGAGAAGAGTGTGTTTGGTCTAAAGCAACTGTTCTTGTCTGCTGCCTCTGCTCCCCATGCTCAAACAGTGTGACTGAAAGTACATTTGTCTTGTTTACCAAATGCATGAGAAAAGACTGTCATTGAAATGAATGGTTTGCTGGGTTATACAAATGTAGAAACAAAGACGTACACCCAGATAAATGAATAAAGGCTGATGTGGAGATTGCAGACTGCTGCAAACTGCCTTAAAGAAGTTGCCGCAGACAGGACTCACACTGTGGAACTGCTTAAATCAGAAATCTTGTATTTGTTCCCCAAGAACTATGGAAGAGAGTATTTCCGTATGAAAAATTAAAACTCAGAACTCAGGGGCAATCTTTCAAGATCAATGAAGATCCACATAGTTTTGTGTGAAGGCAGTCAGATGCAAGATCCTTTTTTTCTTTTAATACTTTACTGCAGGTTTAATTGCAGCAATATTTCAATGCCAAGGAGAGTAATTTGCAGCTTGAATACAGCATTAGAGCTGCAATACCCGACATTTTAAAACCTCAGTAAAAAAATGAGCATTTGGTACTAGTACCACAAGAATTCTCATTTCCTGTTCAACTTTCAAAGAAATTGAAGTTAAATGTCTATATTAACGTTTATAAAATTTTAGAGTGATTCCCTTATTACATAATTAGCTTAAGCACTCTGCATATCTGCCGATTAGAGACATTACTCAGAGCCTGCCCTGGAACAGCTGCATTCCTAGACAGAAAAAGATACTAATGTGGCCCTGGGGGAGAGCTCTCCAGTTTGACAGAATAAAACATTCTTGGAATACAGTTATTACGTTTCATAATTGTTCACTTTAGGGGGAGAAAAAAAAAAACCAGGGCAAAAAAGTATCCTGTTAATAAAAAAAGATTTCTAATAATTTTAAGTCCATATTTCAAAATTCTCTGCAGCTCAGGATGCAGGTATCTGGAAGGGAGGAATTTCTCCATGTTATGTATAATGAAGAAGCAAAAGCAGGGATTCTGACTACATATGGCTCCCTAAATCAGATCAGATAGTGACAATAAGGGTAATGACAACCAGAATAAATATTAGAGACTAGAACTGTGATTCAGCTGATTAAGCATGAGCCCAAACTGCAGGAATTTAGAAGAAAAAAAGCACATGAGTCCATTTGGCTGCATCTGTGACACAATTACCAGGTGATGGGATTTCATCCAAACAAGCACAGAAAAAAGGAAATACAGCAGAAATTCAGTTTCTCTGAAATAACCACAACAATTAATGACTCCCTGGCAAATGTAAGCAGGATCTGCTACACTATTTTAAAAATCTTTTAATTGCTACACATCGTGTGACAGAGAGAACTACTGTTCTGTGCAGACTGCTTAGTCAAGTGGGTTAAGGCACAAACAGGGAAGTCTAAGAAAGCAGAGCTGTGTGGTCCCTAAAAGGAGCTCAATCAAGGTTGTAATGAAAATATTCTGCTGTAAGATCTCTTCAACCTGAAAGTCTGGAGAAGTGGTGGCCTGTTCTGTGGTGAAGCTGCTGGTACTTCTGAATTATTTCTGACTCTTGGAGAAAAAGACACAACCTTCTTAGAAGTTAAATAACACTTGTATTTAATTGGAAGAAACTTAAAATTTTATTTCAGAGGGTCCAATGTCTTTTATGCAACTTCAGACTCACTTGAAAAAAAGCAAGATAATTGTAGCTCTCACTACATTTTAAAATGGTTCTGAAGATCTGTGTCCCATCTGGGTGACCTTTAGCGAAGCAATTATTGCTCCAGTTTGTGAGCACAGTTCTCCTATTTGCTGCCTACAATTCAGTGTGATAGAAACTATGGCGAAAACTTAATAAATCTTACTGACTTGAACCTCCTTTTCTTAGTCAAATTTAAAAGATTCTTCTGAAACCATCATGCTTTCATACCCTCCAAAGTGGTGTCAAGTGCTTAGGAGGTTGCCAAAGTGTCAGAGAGCCAAAGAAGTGGAGCTCACCAGCCAGGGCTGACTCTCCTGTTGAGGCCTTGGAGAGCGCAGTTGTAGTGCTAAGTGAGGCACATCACATGCTGTAGGTGCCTCACTGCTGCAGTTCTTTCCACTATGAGCAGAGACGAGAGATCAAGCAGTCTGAACTGATCACTCCTCTTTTGACTCTGGCTATTACAAGAAGCCAGAGGCTCAATCAGATGCTCTGAAACTAGCCTGGTCTGCAATCTTCAAAACTAGTATTGGTTTTAAACCCCTTTACCGCTCCAACTGGGAAATCTGGGGTTTCATTATATATCTGCCTTTAAAAACTACTTTGTATTCATATAGTGGTGAGAAGACCATTACATAATTGGTATAGCATCCATTAGTTATTACCATAGGTTAAGAAAGAAGAAACTAAATTTTTTTCATTTCAAGCCTGCTCTGACACTATAGCTTTCCAAGTCTAACCTGAAACTCAATGAGTGAACATGCAGCTGAAGAAAGGTTGTGTAAGAAGTAGGAGAGATTACTAAAATACATAGAAAAATTAGACTGAAGCCAGAAATAACTGTACAGGAGTGAAAAATGAAGATTGGGGAAGAAACAGAACACAGAAAAAGGAACTTGAGCAGAATATACACTGTGAAACTCCACACTGGAAAACACAAAGGTGATCTAATTACATTGATGAACGCACCTTAGATTTATGTTAGATTGCTCCGAAAATATCCACAATTATATCCTTTCCTATTATACACTGTGAGTGCTGCTGGGAATTATCTTTCTATCTAATCCACATGTACACAGAAAAATTACAGGTGCTTTGGCAAAAAGGGATTTGCCTAAATTTACTTGGCTTATGTGACTGCCAAGCATCCCAGGACCAAGATCCTTACAGACCTGTCTGCTAATTATAAGTTCTGGTTACCTGAGTGGATCTCCCTAAAATTTAAGTTCAAAATCCCTTATTTTTGGTCTGTGCAGGAACAGAGGAGGGTTTAACACTTCCTAGTAGGGTTGCACACTAGGAGGGTTGCACACTACCTAGTCAACTTGATCACAGCATGTTCCATTTTCCTTCTTTATAACATTTAGATTGAGACACCTTGCAACAATCATAGGCTACTTTTTTCCTGTCCCATCCACAAATATTTAATTATTTTCTAGGAAGAAAGTTTGAAATCTTAAGATATAGTTTCCGATTGTAACTGGATTCTTTGCTTACTCTAGGCATAGATAAAAAAAAATGTATTTTTCTCTTTTAAATCTGATGTAGATTTTCTGTAGAAAACACCACCAATGGTTAGCGAATAACCAACATCAAAACAGGCAATGGGCTCTTCAAACTGACTGATGGCTCCCAGGAATTGTTTTCATATTTAGAGAAAACTATAAGTCTGCCACCTGCAGACTTCAGAAACTCACAGTGGGACCAAACACTTTGTGATGATGCTTGATGGCACTGGATGGAGAGGGACTGGATTTGCAGCAGCATGGTTATGGTCTCTATTGATGGGACTCTTACATCTAAGAGGAACTGAATTGCCTAATCAGCTACAGAAACCAGGCTTGTTGCCTTCACAAGCCATTACTTAGAGTGGTGGCTGCTCAGTGTGTGTTGCCAGAGTCAGAATTTATTAGACACTTAATAAAAACTTGCCATGTGGATGGTAGCAAGCAATATACTATGGTAGGAACACAGTGCCTTGGTAGTTTTTGCTGCAATATGAATACATTTATGCTTAGATACAGAAGGAATGTAAGCAAGCTCTAGCCAGAGTTGTATTTTCTGGGAAACAAAAGATTAACAACCCAAGACAGCAAGTACTGATTGTTGCAAACTGAATTAGCAGATAATAGGGATGAATATAAGTTACGAAAGCTCAGTTTACACATTATATGGTCAGCTGAACAATATACATAATTCACAGAAATCAAGAAAGTGGGAATGTGAGATAAGATTTTGGGTAAGGTTCTAAAAGCCTTCAGGAAGCTTCGTTCTTGTGATAATTAATTGGAATTTTCAACTTCTGGCAAAAATTCTAGCAGACAGCCTGCAGGACATGATCTGTAAGATTATTAGCCCAGACCAAGTAAGCTTTGTAAATGAATGACTACAGCCAGAAAATTACAATGAAAATACTGAATATTATCTAAAAAGCTAGTGGCATGCAGGAACCCTGGCAGCCTATGCAAGCAATGATAAAAAGACCACTGACAAAATAAACTTGAGGTTTCCTTTATGCCCTTTAGGAGACAATTCAGATATTCATAAGCTCTTATGAATTTTTATTTAAGGCTCCCAAGATAAATAACATTTTAAAAACTACCTCTGCTAGGAAGCTTTTTAAGTGGAGGATCGTGCAAGTCCAGTTATATCTCATGGGTTTTTTCTTAGTTTTCTAATATTCTTGGAAGCAGAAAAAGTTAGCGTACAACTAGTAAGCTAACAGCTTACTAGTAAATATTGAGCAAGCAGTATAATTGCTAACTGTATCAATGCATCACAGTATTCATTCAGGTCATTTACAGTAATTAATATGAGTATCCATAACTAAAGGACTATCAGTAGTAAAAATATTTTCAATGAAACTTGTCTGTGTGTTTAATAGCATTTCACCTCATCATATTTATACTAAAATTTCTGTTACTTTTTTTCTAAAAACATGTTATTTTCTCTTACATCTGCAACACCTCCACAAGCTTAACATGGTGTATACTCTAGGTAAAATAAAAATATGAAAGACAAGTTAACCTGATTTGGTTAACTTGTATCTACTGTATCTACTACGAAGTAGTATTGTCATTTGGAATAATACCTTCAGGAGACCTGAAATCAAGTGAACCATTCCTATAGATAAAGAGTTTCCACAACTGATTTTGCCATTGCTTTCATTGAAGCAAGTTCAGTATGTGAAATCCATTATTTAAACATCTTATTCAAATAATTTAGCCTTCTGGAAAAGAAAGTTACTTAAAATGTGTCCCTGAAAGTCAGTCAAAATACCACGTACAATTTGATTCCAGTGGCTGGTTGGTGAAAGCAAATCTCTGGCTGCTTCATTCCACAAGGAGCAGTGTTTCGATTACTAGGGTAAGGTAAATGATGCTGCCAGATGATCTTGGACTATGTCATAGGTACTGACCTGAAAGTAATTTTTTCTCCTGTGTAACTCCCCAGTGCCTCTAATACAGCCTTGTCACAGGTAGTGTGAATTTCAGCCTGAAATTACACCGAGGAAGTTAGTATCAATATGCTTCTTAATTGATTTGCTATAACTATCACTTGAGATAAATGAATATGAGCTTGGTATTATGAAATGCCAAGGAAGGACAGGAAGACAGAATAAAACTGTACTCTGCATCCTGTGATTACTCCTCCAGGCTGATCACAGAGGGTCAGGAAGGAAAAAAATTCCTCCAATCTGAGAACATACAGGAGATTATGCATAAAATCTTGCCTGTGTAAAATAAACACCAGTCCAGCATCAGCTAAAGGTAGGACCAATCCACAGCTTTGCAGAGTAAGAATGAAGATGAGTATGGAGAGAAGTGCCAATTGTGAAAAAGATTTTTCTATTGAAGCAAATTTAAACTAGAAATTTAGGCAGATTCAGATAAGAAATTGTATGCAAATTTTTATCTGCCACTATATTTAGTCACTAAAGGAATTTGACATCTTCTCCTCACTTGAAGGCCTTAAATGAAAACTGATTGTCTGCCCTATTTTTTAACTTCAGATATCTTCCACATGGACCTCTGCTGCTGGGAAAGTCATCCAAACTTCCCTTGGATTTAATGGAAATACATAAATATGCACAAACAGCACTTGGTTCATGCAATCTGCTTTGGGAACATTTAATGATAACAGAAAGATGACAGAAAGATGCTATTTCCTTTTTTATTACATTTTTGTAAATAATTTTCAGGACTAGCTCACAGATGAGCATGTCATATGAATCTTGCTGTACATGGCTTTAAAGTCACATGCAGGAGATCTATTGAAAGATACGGAGTTTAAACAGAAAAGGAGTGAAATCTGAAGGCCAGTATTATGTAGAAGGCTAAAGAAGGCTTTAGATAGGTCACTCTGGTTTTGAAATGTTAATTCTAGAAAATAACAACAGTCAAGAGTGAAGTTCTGCTAAAAGTTGAAGACCCAGTAGTGATACTTAATTTTAAACTTAGTTATCTAGTGTCCTTTAAAGGTGAGTGATACTGGCAGTAGAAGATGCAATGAATGGTACTGTAAAATTTAAAATCTCCTGGAACATCTGAAGGTAGTAGATGAAATGGGAAAAGGGGTACAAGTGGGGCTTCTTAAAGGAACAGTGGAAAAACTGGAAAGAGCAGAACCTCACAAATTGCACAAAATGTACCTGCCAAAGTTACCACCGAAGTCTGGAGGCTAACAGGTGCAAAGGAATTAAAGGAAATCAATTTGATGAAAATATGTTTTATAATATATATGTATGTATGTTGGGCTATGTAGCTCTGAGGAAGACATAGTTTTTCTCCAAATGACACTGACTTCTCTAACTACATGTATATTTAGACATTATTGGTTCTGGAATTTAAATGCAGGTATGAGCATTGCAGGATTAGCCTTTTCCTATCCTGTCTAGCCAGATCATGGTATGCTCTGCCTCGTGTTAGCTGGGCAGCTTTGCAGCTCGAACATCACTACTTTGGGCTGGCATATCATACCTCTCATTTTTTAAAAATCCTTTTTATCTATTATTCTTTTCTCTTGCAAGGCAAACACATATTCATTATGTAAGAATAAATATGGTTTGCATATTTTGATTCCATGATCAAATGGAAAGTTTTCCCATGAATGTGTATTGCTTATAACCCTCTTATATTGCAGTGTTTCACAACACTGCTGACAAGCCACATCATTTCCAAGGTTCTTAAAAGCTGTTAAAATAATGTTCATACTAGCAATAATTAGCAAACAGACTATATGAATAATCACAGTCATTCCCACAAAGATTTCTTGTTTTCACAGGCTAATCCATTACCTGCTTCAATGAACCGTCTTGTTGTTAATTTGCAAGGCTTTCACCCCTAGGTGATGGAAATACCTGCCCCCTTCCCAGTCTCCCATTAAGTATGGTTTTCAGTAATATGTATAATTCATGAGAAAAATTTGTTTGTCAAGCATTCCAGACAGGTCACTTAAATCCTAGATCAATTGATAATGTTCACACCAACATGGCCTGGAATTAAAATAACCCTCACACTGGCTTCAGTATTTCCTTTAAACTAACAAGTTGGACTTCAACTTTCAAAGATGCATATGAATCACTATTATTTTAAATAAAGATTAGCACCAGAGCTTTTTTTTTTTTTTAAAAAAATATAGATTTCCACTCTAAATGCAGTCCTTACAATGCTAGCAACAAATGTCATGCACTGTCACAAATGCATTCTGGCTTTTCTTGTAGCAGCAGCATATGGGAAGCTGAATGGGGACGACAGGTAGATTTTATCTTCTAACTCATCAGAGTAGAATCTATCTGGTACAGAGAAGTTGTCATTCAACTTATTTTTTGGTGGTTTGGATTAAAATTTCCATCCCCATTGCTTCTCCTAGCTGTCCCAACAAAAATCTCCTGTCCCATGCAACTTGAAATGTAATGAGCAAAATCTACATAGAAATATAAATACCCTTGATAAGGACACTTGGTAAGCAGATAAAGTTAACCACATGTATAACCTCTTCTGGTAGCTAAAGGGTCTGCTTTCTGCTTCCATTATTCTTTTTTTCTCTTATGTGTCTATGTCAGGTCTGAGTAGAAGTGCAACACATCTGTTCAGCATTGGATTTTTTGTGAAGGGGAGGGCAGAGGCAGCACAGCAAGAAGTTTGGGTTTTTGTGTGTGATCTCCTGGACTTACTGATGTCAATGGACATTTTCTGAGGGACGTCTATGGAAGTTCAATAACTAAGGCTTGGTCTGAAATTCAATACAAATGGACTTTGATGAGCCTTGTGGGTCCTTCGCAACTCAGGATGTTCTATCAGTCACTGTATTTTGATACACATAAAAAATTTGAATTTTTGGAAATTATATAATTTTAAGAATTTTATCATCTCACCTGCACAGTTACACATGCATTTATTATTAAATAGGCACTGTATTTATTTGATTTGTTCCTCTATTTATATTTAAAACTAGCAGTCAGAACTCTGGATCCACTCAATGTAAACAAGTCTGAGTACTACAGTGCTCATATATAATTAAAAATAGATATATGTAAATGTGACATTTGAGTGAACAGGTGTAAATATATCAGTCTGCTACAAGCTAGCATTTCCTGCTCATAAAAGTTTTTCCCTTATTGCTCTGTGCTTGCTGTGCTTCATCCCACAAGAATTATGGTGTTTGTTGCTACATTTTGTAATGTATAGAATTTTATATTAATGTATCCAAAGAGCTGTGGTGTTTACATAAGTGCTTCTGACTAAATGAATGTTTTAAAAGAAAACAAAGTTTTGCTGCACTTAAAATAAGAACATTCATTTGAATTGCATACTGGAAAGCTAAAAATTGACCTTTTGTCTTAGGTCACCAGCAATTCTCACTGAGCCGTACTTCCATAAGTAGCTGTTTGCTGAACTCACACTCAGACTGGCAGAAATTGGGTTAGATCCTTTCCATATCCCATTGTTGGGCTGTTCATGCTTAGGTCCATTGGTGGAAGCCAGGACAAAGGCATATTCCTACATCCCTGAGGAGGTGTGTGAAGCACTGCTGTGGACAAAACTTCTAAAATGTGTCAGATGTGGGCAGGGTTCACTTCTGCAGGTGCTGCACTGGAGCTTCCAATGCCTTTTTGTTTGTCTTTTTATTTTAATTTTTTTAAAATTCAATCTCTGTTTTCTTTCTGCAGTTGACAAGTGGCAGGACTCACATTAGCAGCTCATCCATCTGCATAGGCAGTTGAGAAACCTAGCACCAACTTGATGCTGAATTTTTTGTTGCAGATCTTAGAGGTTCAGAGGAAGCTTGAGCCAGCTCAGTCAGGAAATTATCCAAAGGGCAAAAAATTAAGGGTTTCTTAGTTTGAATGATCAGATATCTGGGGCAGCAAGAGTATCATACACTGGTATATAGGACTAGAGCTTGCAAAGAGCACATTCATGTTTGTGCTGAATACACAATCCCTCCATTTGCACAAGCCCGTTGGGATGGCTGCATGCCACAGACAAGGAAGATACCAAGGCAGATGATCTAAAAGTATGCTCTTCATCGGGTGTAAACCCTACCTCTACTTTATTGAAGTGGTGGCTGCTTCTACCAGCTGGCCCAAATTTACTTGTATTTTAAAGCTTATGCTGTACTGTTTGTTCACCATATCGAATGCCTTTTCTTGTTTGTGTCTTGGCTTTTTGAATTCAGTAAACTCACTAAAGGATCATTTCTTTGCCAAGAGTTCAGATCATGCAATAGTTAATGAGGGGAAATGTGTGGATGTAGATAATCAATTTGTTTCCTGATATCTAAACAAATCTAACTTTTCTGTTTGCATATTGAAAACCAGTCCCATTATTACCAGAAGTATGTTCTGCAGGGCCAGAGCTATCTTTCTCTTCTATTTGCCCAGTGGCCAGGCAAGTTTTTATCATGTTTTAGTTGTGCCTAAAGGTTAGGTCATGGATCAGGGCCTCCCTGAACCAGACACTAGAGAGAGGCTTGACAAACAAATGGCTTTTACCCCCAAAGCCTGCTGATTTACATAACCCTCCAGTTACATAAATAAAAGTTTGGTTATCAAGGTGTCCTTGATCCACAGGGATGTTGTTTATGTCAAATGTTATATTTAATTGTCTCTATGCTTAAATGAGCACGTGCAGCACAAACTATGCAACGTTGCTGAGACTGGTCCTTGCTCCTGCACCCAATGTGTTAGGAAGCTGGGAAAAGAAGATGGCAATTTCTGTCTTGGCAAGAAGAGCACCACAGAGGGGTTAAATAGAGGGAACGGCTGATGCCAAGCACATGGCACACATGCCATGTGCATTTTGGGGAGGTTTCTTCTAGAATAACTCCGATGTGCGATGTGCCCTAGAGGTGGAAGCGCAGCATCTGGTACAGTTTCACCTCAGAAGAACCCACTTTGTGTCTCTGAGATTGTTTCACACTTAGAGACAGGTATGTGGCATTGATTGCAAGATTTGCCCCAGAAGTGCAGACTTGAGAGTAATTGAAAGACTAATTAGGCAGTTGTGGAGGCTCTGTTCAGCTCAGGACACAAGCAAGACTTGCCCAGAGATTACAAAGTGTCCTTTCCACCCTCTTTAACTGCTTTCTGAGGGAAAAAGTAGGCAGAAAAGCACATGAAAATGGTCAATTTTGAATGACAAAGGAACTCATTCGTTTCTTTGACTGTCTGAAATGCTGAAGGTGTGAAATAACATTTAGTTTCGTTACAAGAATGCAGGCATGTTTCCTCTAGAAAGTATCTTCCCTCTGCAAAACTTGCAGAAAAAGGAAGCCTGACCCAACCTGCATTTATGCAACAGGTATGATATACCATATTTTAAAAAGAGGCATCTTCTATCTTTTTCATCTGAAATACACATGAATAGTTGCATATCTGCTGTTAACACTGGCAAAAGAACATTTACAATCTTCAGAGCTAACTGTGACAGTAAGATGCTCAAGTTAATTCCTAAGTAGGTTAAACTGATTAACTGCACCATGACATCATTGAAGATTAGATCTAATGTCATATAAATTTGTAGGAAGCTCATCTTTAAAATTCTAGCATTTCTTAAGCTTTTTTTTTGTATAAAAATAGCATACATGTAAATAAGTAAAGTTATCTCTGACTAAGGTAAAACAGTTCTCTGCATATTGACTCTAAATGCAGTGTATGTCTCAAAATGTTTTCTTTTTCAGCTACCAGCAAAAGAAATACATTTCAGCTTGTATCAGCGTCAGATGGAGGCAAAACACATTTCCAAACAGGAGGAAAAGCCATTTTTTAACAGGAGCACCCTACTCTGCACATGAACACATTGGGTCTAAAGAAAAATGAGCAACATGAGAAGTCCAATCCTATTCAGAATACCTCCCACCAAAAATTATCCTACAGTCTTTCAAGGTCCTTACCATGCAGTGGTCAAAGTTTGGGCATCCTTTTTTGCCACTGATATTTTTAGACAAGACCAAATGTAAACCAGCTGAGGAGAGCATACTCTCAGCATATAGAAGGTTTAGACTTATCCCTAAAATTGTATGAGGAATCAGAGGATTACATTTCAGCTACAGCCACTTTATTTGGAGAGAAGTAGGTTAAAAACCAGCAGGTGGCAAGATGACAGCTGTAGAAAGATGAGACATGAAATTGTCCACCAAAAAACCAAAAAATTATTCCCTTTTTTTCTCCTATTTTTCAAGCCTTTGAACTCTAGGTATTTCAACAGGCCATCAGAGACTTGTAACAGGATAGCTACCATGTACCCTAGGAAGCAGTGGGGCATAGTCTCTGTATTTACTATTTATTTGAAATATTGTGCTTTATGCCCAGCAGGTCCTCAGAGGGCCATCAGGAATCTGCATTGACTGGTTAACAGCCACCTGAAGGTAGAAATCACACATGCATTGTGAATGGTTTTACTTTTCCATCCTAGTTTCTTGTGAGAGGAACTAAATTCTAGTTCTTTGTCAGATGTGCTCTTGAGAACTTCTGTTTAAAACATAAATGTCACTATCTTTTGTACATGGCCTGCTTTTTAATAAGAAATAAAAAGGTCAAAGAGGTCCAGATATTCCACTCAGCACACAGTTTATAATGTCTTAATCTTCCTGGATTGGCCAAAGTTTAGGTCTTTCCGCCATTCTGTTTTTCTTGTCTAAAAGCATGAGGAAATCATAGACATAGATGTTTGGTTTAAGCTTAGGAATTATGCAGTCTCTTGGGTGATAAGTAATCCTGAAGAAATATCAATAACAACAAATAACCCAATGCTGTATTGTAGAGAAGCAGCTGGGAAGAAACAAAAGGGAAGCAAGAACATAATGCTCCTAACCATGTCAAGCCATTTCGGTCTCTCTCCTGTTTTTCTTCACCTGTGCATATTTTTGGAGGTAGGACCAGTTACCCTATGTCTGTGGTACAGTAAGGCCCATTATATATAAACTTCATGTTATTATCTCATTTGCTCTGGAGTACATTGAAATCCTTGCATGTTGTGTAAGTTGAACACGTTATTACTGCACTTCCTCATCTTTGTTACACATATTTAAAGGATCCGTCCTGTTTATGCTTAATAACATTGTTCAGCTTTGTTAATCATACTTTTTTTGTGCTTGTGGGGTCATGGTCAAGGGTAAACGTGTGGCTTAAGTATTCTGAGGAATAAAGGGATAACTAGTTGGAACATAATTAAGTAAAATTCCTTTATGAACTTATTTTCATTCAGTATATCATATCCTGACACAGAAAGTTGCACATTAACCAGACTTGTGACTACATGCTACTTAAATTGTTTTGATTTCGTGCTCTGCATAGCTGGAGGCTTTTTGTATGTATTAATAAACATTACATTAATTTTCCATTGTTCCTGGGCTTAAGATATCACAGGTCAAACTGGAGCCTCATGAATCCCAGTGGAAAACAAGACCAAACAAAAAAGCCATATTGCAACAGGAAGTGATGTCAGTAGTTGGAGTTTTGCTTCCAAACTTCTGCGTTTCACTTGACTTGTGAAGCTGTTTTCCTGTGCAAACCCAAAGGCTTAATACTTGTGGGAATGACTGAGAACAAACATCTTGCAGTTTTACTGACTATCAATGCATCATTCTTTGACACACTATTAACAATCTGTTGACCTACGTAAAAATTGGAGTTTCAGGGAAAAAGAAAGTGTCCCATGTCTGCTTATTGATAAAATGCTCACGCTGCATAGATACATGAGTATATTGGATCGAGCTGCTCGTAGTTAACACATTCAAGATCCTACTTATTGTCAATATCTGACCCAAAACCAATGATTCATGTTCCAAAGAAAATGCTGCTTTTATATTTTTCCACCAACCCAGTCTCTCACCACAGACCCGAGTTATTCCCCCAACCACTGCTCTACATCTGGGTGACATGAGAGATAATTGCAGGACACTTACAGTCCTGATAAACTATGGTTTCCCTTGCTCTGCAGCCCTTTGAAGTTGCAGACAGTTTCATGATAATTGATAATCTAATCTCTTCCCAGCCTGTTTTTTTTTTTTTTTAAAGGCTGCTCTGAAACAGCAAGAAGGGGAAATATTACAGCATAAGTATTGATTGCTGCATGCAGAGGTCACTGTGTAAGGATTGCACTTTTATCACAAGGTTCTTGCGAAAGGTGAAGTTTTGGCAAGATCCTAATAATAACTGTGGAGTGCTAGTTAAATACAAGGGGCAGGGGGGAGGAAAATTATTTTTTATTCTTCGTACCTCAAGGCTATACATGGTAATTAGTATTGCAGAGGCAATAAAGAAGTTGTTAATTACAGGTTTTATACCCTTGTAGCCCAAAGTAAGAATGAAAGGACTAAAGGTTACAAGGGGTACAGAAGAAAGAAAAGGACAGAAGAGTTGCTGGAGGTTTTGTGCTTTTTAGTGAAACAATTTATATAAATTTTAGTGGGTTAGGGCTTGAAAGAGGGGCAATTTCAATCTGATCGGGACAAAAACTTGAAACTTTACTTAGCATTTGCTTTATTGCCCTTCATATTTTTGTTGGGATTACATATTTACCTAAAACCTTCACACTGATTGCTGTTGACCACTGGAGCAAAGCCATTGCATCAGGACAATGTAAAAAATATTAGAGTTTTGCAGCTCTAAACATGTTTCAGAGACACTTTAATGTCTGAAGTTCTGGACAGTGATTTTGTCAGGGACTCTGGAAATACAAGGTAAGTGAAACAGTTATACTTTGCAAGCATAATACAAAAACATGGTAAATATCTGTGTGTTTAACAGAGGCAAGTTGTTTGAAAATGAGAAAAGTTTCTGTTCCATTCCATTTGATGAACTTATCCGTTATGATAAGTGATATTCATGAGAATTTGTAGTACTGTACAATATGTTACCTAGGGGCATGTAGTTTTCTGAATGCTGACAGGGATAAATATATGCGCCTGCACACACACAAAACTCACACATACTTAATGAGAGCAAAATTAAAGTCTTCTGAAACAAGGCTGATTGATTAAAACTCAACAGACCCACACAAATATGAACACTAATACACATGGCTCATAACGTGCTTTCACACCACATCTTTTAAAGGGCAATGCAAAAACTAATTTCTCACCAGACCAAACCGTTAATTGTGCCAGACAAGAAATGGGATAACTGGTAGGTAAAAGGCATAGCTGACTCACAGAACATTTCCTCTCTCCTTTCCCATTTTTTTTTCCCCCCTGACTCTACACCACTGCAAATTAGAGCTCTTTAACTTTAAGCCAGACTGTATTTCCAGATTACTGGAAATGGCAACACAGTTTGACCTTATCTATTCTCACCCTACTGGCCTTTAAAGTATAGAACAGGGCTGTGGTAGAGCTGTCTACTTTGGTTTTGCACCTTTTGAGAATTCATCAATTGCATTACACTTGGCATGGTTGTTTGTAAAATTGGACCCAGGCAGTGATTTATTTGCAAAAAATCAATAACGTTGAATTTGACAAGGAATAGGCCTTATAAACCAGGTGGAATTGGATACAACTGGGAAATACTGTGATAGTCCAGCATTTTCCTTTTTAATTCCTCTTTCTGCTCTCTTTTCTCTGATCCTTTAGATGTGTGTCAGTGCATTACTTGCAGGTATTTAGATAATACAGACATTATTGCTGCTCTTTCTACTCCACCATCACCTGTTCTGATCACAGTGACTGCCCTCCCTAACTGTGAGGAGATACTGATTCCCAGCAGGTGAAGTTTCTTCACTCATTCTTCACCCTTCTATTACCTCTATCTGTAGTGCTCCTTCTTAAGGTTTCTGCAGGCTTCCTTAGAAGTCTAGGCATATGAGTTTCTTCTTTTTCACAAGAAAATGGAAAGAATTTGGTCTCTCCATATAATGGTTCTCACTGTATAATTTGGTGAGACCCATAATTCCGTGGGAGCCACGGGACGCCTTCAAATTCTCTGTTTGAGCATTGTGAATGCACAGATCATTTGTTTGGATCATGTTCCATGAGTTTAAAGTCTCCTGGTTGTCTCCAAACCACTATACATGTGCACCAAAGTTAGTCTGCAATAGCGCTGTAGATCTGAGATTGTTTGGAACTCTCAGACTCACTGCAAAAGCTCTCTGTGGCTCACTTATCATACCTTGGTCCAGGAAGTCCTGAACTCTGAATCCAGAACATGGATTCCTATCATTAAAAATTTTTCACTGATCTGTTATGATATCACCTTTGTTTTCTCCTTCCTCCTCCTACTCTCTGTACTTCCATATGATTTAGTTTTCTCATCTTCAGTCTCTCATCTTTATATATTTGGCAATTACTCCTCTCCCAGAGTGATATGAGGAGACCTTTCAATGTAGTAGGCCTCCCATAGCTTATTCATAAGAGAATAAAAAACTGAAATAAAAATAGCTCAAGAAATCCACTTAGCCTAGCCATGTAAAATCAGGTTGTTTAAACTTTGAGAGCAACATCTTTCTCTTGTATTATCTTGAACATATTTTTTTCTTCTACTACTTGTCTAAGTTTCTCTTGTCTCCCTGTCTGGATTCTTGACTGTACACCTTTCCATCCCCTGCCCCACTCTCTCATTCCTTTTTCCCCCATTCTGTAAGAGATCATATATATAGTTTGAATTATCTGAGGACAGCAAGGGCAAATAAATGTATGCTGGCTGATTGACTCTGGTCAGCCAGTCTGAAGAAAACACGTGGCTTCTCTGTTCTTTATCTCAAAGATAGGAATTGCTATGAAAAATTATTAGCTACTACTGGGGCCTGTGTCAGAGTCAGGTAAGGAAGCACGTGATAGCTTTATATAGATAAAAGCTTTCAATGTGCTTAATTTTCTGGTTAGAACTCTATCCCATTTTTCTAAGAATTTTATAAAGCAGTAATTTTAGCACACAGCTTTCCCCATGACTGAACTTCTGTGTGCACATATTTTTGATATGACACCATTTAGAAGATGATGTGTGGCAAGGTGTGGTGTGGGAAGAAACTGCTACACTTTGGTTAAAGCACCAAGCATTGACTTAATAAAAGGCAGAAGGGGGACACATTTTTTCCTTCCTCCTTGAAAGAACTTCTTTGCACGCTTATGGTACTAAAGGTTTTCTTCTTAATTTAATATATTGTTTGATCCTAGTTTCTTGGCCTGATTTAATGTCCTTTATTTTCAGAATTAAAGCTTTCTATCCTGGTTTCTTTGGTTTCCCCAGCAGTGTTTTCATGTCTGTTTGTAATATCCTTTCTATTGGATGTTGTTTCTTCCACGTTGTCTGCTCTGTGATGAACCTTTCTCTGGTGTAAATTCAGGGCAATTCCTGAGTAATGAGGAAAAGCACTTTTCTATTTTTCTCCTGTTCTGGAGAGCTTTTGTACAGTTTTCTGCAGTGTGCACTTTCTTAATATCTTCACCAGGAGTGTGTATGGCTCTGCCTAGCAGACTAGGTCTCCGGTATCACTTTCCCATGTTACTTATGAGAGGCTTGCTCATGTAGTTGCACTGGAGGCAACTTGGGCACAGAAAGCCTTTACATGCTAAGATGAAAGTGATATGACGCCATGGAAGTTTTTGTTGTTATGGATGAAGATGATTCTTTCCTGGGAAATCCCATTTATGTTCTTCTGATACTACACTTGGGACAGATATATTAGGAAGATCACTAAACAATTTTGCCATTATTCTGTAAGCAGAAAAATAAGATCTACAAAAAAGTTTAAATTAAGAGTAATCAGGAATTTTTCAATCAAGAGCTGATTCATAGCTTATTAAAAAAGTGGGGTTTTTTTACAAATGAAAAAAAACCTTGAGATTTCTTGTGTTATTCTTCTGTGGACATCATGGGCCATCTAGTCACAACATACTCATGGTAATCCTTCCTGCATTATTCAACAGAGAGATGTAGCTGGGAAGAAAACTGCATTCACTTACGCCCTTTTATTCTGTTTCACGTAGCAACAGGATAAGGTTCTGCCCCTTTTGCAAGCATTCATATTCTGATCTCTAGCAAGAGACTTGAATATCTGTGGACTGTGTGAAATGTACAAAGAAACTGCTGCTTTCAGAGCTACTTCCCTACAGCACAGGAAGCAGCCAGTGCTCTGTGGGAAATAAAATCCAGTTGGCTGTCCTAAACTATTAATCTTATACTAAATTCCTTTTAGTTTATCCTGCATCTTAAATAGGTAGGTAGAATTGATGTCATTTAATATCCAGGATATTCATAGGAATGACCTACATGTAGAGGACACAGACTATAAACAAAATTGCATTTTGTTCATTAGCTACAGTACAAATCAATTCTGGGTAACAGAGACATCCTAATATGACATTTTTTTGTACCTCTATGATCAAGGTGAACCTTAAAGTAATTGTGTAATATACACATGTGATAATAAATTATTAAACATATAGAGATAAACTGGATCCATTCAGCAACATCCATCTGCTACTTAAAAAAAACATTGTTCTGAGAATTATGAATAGGTCACACTTTTTAAATTGTGTTACTATACTATAGCATAGAGGACATAAATCTACTTATACCTTCTCCACTGAGGTTATTCCTAGATACACTGCATGTAACCTGCTGGAAGGTTAGTCCCTCGTATTATGTAGGCGTGAAAACATGAATTTCCAAGAGGATTACACCAGAGGTTTCTGTAATTCATTTTCCTCTCTGACAATGACTGGCATGTATTCACAAGTGAGTGTTAAATGTGATAAATTTGTAAGCTAGGTTCCAAGTCAATCAATTAGCTGCATGAAAACTACTAATCTTAGATTACTTATGCTCTGGATATATTTCTACCAGCTCTGTATACACTAACAGTGTGTAAATTATGGAGTTGTGGTGATTGCTACAAAAAATATGCAGTCTATAATCTGAGACAGGTCAGCCAAAAAAGGCATCTAGACATTAGTGATGTAGAATCCCTCATACAGATCAATGAGACTATCTAATACTGATGTAAGTTAAAGGAAACAGCCTAGCAGAAAAGGTAAAATTTCAGGGCTGATATAAAGGAAAAAAGCTTCAGGAAACTTCAGGAAAGAAAAGGGGCAATACACATCCGGACAAGAGAATCAAGATCTGATGGGTCAACACCTGTGTTGGTAAGGGGAGTTTTCAGAGGAAAATGTTACATTTTACAATAAAATTTGAATTTTGTATGTAAGAGGTTTTGAAATAAAAGGCTCCCATAGACATAAAGATAAATTGCAATGCATCAAGTGGTTCCTTTCCAAAATGAAAAATAAAAGAGAGAGAAAAACAAAGAAACAAACAAACCCAAACCCTAGAAATGCTGGTTATCCCCAGAATCCAGCATGCTAGCTGTTATAGAGTACAGACAAATTACCGCCAATCAAAAGCAGTAAGGTTGAGTGAGTGCTTGGTCTGTTGACATGTTTTTCACAAGCAGCATTTATTCTTCAGAGTTGTAACAACTTTATAGTGGAGGAGAGGTAGCTTTGGATAGCTACAGAAACTTTTACTTCTTGGTCACAGTTTGAGCCCAGCCTGGATTGTCCAAGGCACACAAGAAAAAGCAGATGCTACTGTCCTTGCATAACACAGCTCTGCAGTTTTCATCCTCTTCCCCTGTGTGAAAAATCCCTCCCCAGATGGAGACCACTGCTGGAACCCTCCTTTTGCTGCATCTGCTGTACCTGAAGCCTGGCTGTCTTCAGCCCACTTCGCAGTAATGCACACCACTGACAATTTTTAATTGGAAATGAAATCTACCAAAGGCATTAAAGAATTTGCAAGCAGTTGCTTGTAATCACAGCTTAGTGAAAGAAATGTTGCAGTCCCTGAGCGGAACAATGAACCAAACCAACAGAGGTTACACTATGGAATAGCCCAAAAAGGAAGCACTGCTTGTGGGATGTCAACTCATCTTTATCTGTCAGCAATCAAAACACAGGAAGGCTTGCCCTTTTGAAAAGTAAACAGAAAATTATACCTCCAACACAAACCCAAGCCATTAAAAAGGCAGCTTTTATTCCTTCTCATAATGTTCAGGAACATAAGGCAGTAGCACTGATGTGGCTCCACAGCTGTTGCCAGGGGAAAGTAGGAATGTAGCCTGCCACATCTGGGGTGACATCTTTGAAGAGGCACTTAATCTGCAGTGCTGAGGTATGCTAAGCCTCTTTGCTTTTCTTTGCCAGTTCTCAAGCTAATACTACTCCTGGAGAGCAATGCTGATTTCAAGTCAATGGGTGAGATGAAAGAACAATTAAGGACAGTGATGCTTTATGCATTGTGGAAAACATAAAGACAGCACAATAGCATAATTCCTTGATCACTCCGGCAGAAGATTTACTTTGCCACACTTTAAAGTTGTAGGTTCCCAGTTTCTAAAACAAAAATGACAGGAATTTTTAATCACTGAGTGTGTGTTTTGTGAATTGAAGGGGGCCATTGAAAGACTGGAAAATAAAAGGTATCTACTGCTATTACACTGATGTGTTTCTATCAGATCAAAGCATTTCTTCTCTGTAGCTCTTCAGAAACAATTTGCCAGTATTGCTAGGAAGGCATTACACAAAGAAAGACATCAGGTGAACAAACAAACACAAGAAAAGCTCTAATAAATAAAAATGCCATTATGTCACTATTCCCATTTTCTAATAATTGAAAAACTCAGAATCCAGACCTTTTAGGTTGCTGCTCAAATAAAAAAAAAAAAAAAAAAAAAAAAAAAAAAAAAAAAAAATACAAGAAGGGAGATGAGAGAGAAAGAACACACAGAAATTCCGATCTCAACTAAGATATTTGAGATATTACTTTAAATAAGTCTAAACTTTTGTCTAGTTTGTGGGGGGATAACATTTATTCCAGTAACAGAATAAGAGGCTGAGTCTTTCAACAGGGTTGCCAGGCATTTGAATCTTCAGATTCCTGTGTTATGTTAAAGTCAGGCTGGTTGCATTGTGTTAAATGATGAAATATTAAATATATTACTAGTTGATGCAGAGTCCTGCACTTAAATTAAATGTTCTTTTAGTATTTAAGATAATATTTTTTATTTCATCCTGAATAGTGAAATGACTTTAACTTCTATTTTTGAAGATATGCCTATGTTAGTACATTCATATAAACATAAATATCTACTTGCACACAGACACACACAGTTTAGATTTCTTTTACCAGTATAAAAAATTGACTTTCTCACGTATATGAGTCTTTAGTACTAAAAGAAAACATTGTTTGCAAGTATTGTTTGGAGAACCATCACTTTGGGTGAGAACTTAGGGGGATGTTCAGTGATGGACCAAAATTTATGTCTCAGCCCCCAGTTTTTAACAGACAAAAAGAGGAAAGCAGCAAAAATCCTATTACTGTTCACAACACTCAGAAATTACTCTTTTTAAAGCAGACATTTCAGACTAGAATTTTCTGAAATTTCTAAGAGATGTATCCGATTTTGAAAGGAAAATAACCTCAGAAAATCAGAGCAGTGAACCATTTTTTTTCATTTTTGAAAAAGTGTCATTGAAAATGTGTAGCACAGGTCAGGGCCGACAATAATACCTCTGGGGAGTTTTTTAACTTGTTGCCATCCAGTCAGCTTCACTGGAAAAAGTAATTTGGGTAGCAGTCTCCTGTTTCCCTTCTCTCTCTGATGGGCTGTGTGACTGTGGACAGGTCATTCAGGGTTTGATCCAAAACCCATTAATGTCAAGAGAAAGACTCCTGTTGACTTCAGTGATCTTTAGATTGGAATCTGTGTTTCTGCTTCTTGCCTGGATGCTACTAACTTCCATTGTGTATGTTTGAAAGCTAGAGTCTTCCTGTGTTTCAGTATTCTCATATCTAAAAGGTCTGTGGTGGGACAGCCTAATTAGTATAATCTGTGTTAACATTTTAATGCATAATTTTATTCAGAGATCTAAGAATATTAAATAATAAAACATGATCTAAAAGATTTGTAAGGTTGTGCAAGGAAAAATAAATAAGAAACCAATTTATAATAATATAGCAATAATAGCAATTTATAATAATTTTTGGGATGTGCAGCAGGATGTTTGGACTGGGGCTCAGTCTCCATTTCTGAATAGACCTTTTAGGATTTGTTTTTTTTTTTTTTTTGTTTTTTTTTTTTTTTTTTTTTTTTTTTTTGTTTGGTTTGCTTTTGTTTGTTTGTTTTGGGTTTGTTTTTGGTACGGTTTTCTATTTCTAAATCAGTATGGAATTCATGACAGCATTTTATCTCCTGTTTCATGATCTTTAGGAATTTTTTACTCCTTTTTTCTGTGCTTTAGCATTCTCCACTGTTCCCAATCCAGTCCCTAAGGCTGTAGTGCCTTCTGCTTGTGTTTCTCCTTTAAGACTGTGGCCCTGATGGGAGCCACATGCCTAAAATACTAAGTCTTGACTTTTGTTTGCAAATTTTTTTACTGTAACATATGATCAGCTCCAGAGCCATGTGAGGTTGGTAGGAATTTGCTAATCATGTTCAAGACATCATTCTTATACTGGTAGCTCACTTATACAACATATACAGAAAAAGAAGAATTCTGCTTTCAGTCTTTTCTCATGAAACAGCAAGAAGGAACCAAGTCAACTGTGTGACCTCAGAGGCTCACCTCAGTTAGCCAGGGTGTGGCAACTGCACTGTTCAGCTTGGTGTCATCATCAATATTGCTGAAGGTGCACTTGATTCCTTCATCTATATCATTAATGAAGATATTAAATCATACTGGTCCCAATATGGACCCCTGAGGGACTCCACTTGTCACTGATACTCATTGGGACTCTGAGCCAATGACCACTGCTTTCTGGCTGTGACCATCCAGCTGTTTTTCATCACTCTCTGCTGACTCTCTGAATCACAAGCATTTTGGGTAGATGGATTTTGTTCCTTTTCTTCTTCTTCCTTACCTTTAGAGGCCTTCTTTTTGTTCCTATGTAGGAAAGGCAAAAACAATTGCATTTTTCATATTGTCAATAAACAGTGGAGCGTTGGACTTGTTGTTCTATTTTGATATTTAAGTGAACAGTTGAAAGAAGTAAAAAGACCTTAAAATGTCATATATTAGATATGTAAAATAATGCGATGGGTGGGTGAAGGAAACAGCAGAGCAGGGATATACAAGTACTGGGAAAACACACTTTAGAAAATTAAATAGCTTTTAGCTGTGAAAGAGCCACATCTAAATGCTGATCCCAGATTTCCTGAGGTAGCTGGCTACATGTATGGAACACTGCCACTTTAAAATTTATTTACAGGTGCCTTGTCTGTATGGACAAATTATTTTCTACAATTACCCATATTCTTTTAAAGAAAAGAACCCCAGGAGTGCCTCATGATAATGCAGTCGACCCATTGAGCCACAACACATCATCTCCCTCCTTAGAAGCAGACATTGAAGTGAGGTGAGCTGAAGATGCCACAGCCACAGCAGGTAGCTCAGCACACTCACTTGGCTGAAGTATGCATGTCTCAATGGATACCAGTTCCCTCCCCCCTTCAAAATGCTGTGCCATCCCACTGCTCGGTGTGTGCAAGCTTGCCCAGCTGTACCCTTTTATGCCTTTTATAGACAGACACACAAAAGCATTGTGCATAAACGTTGGTTCTGCTTCCACACTATGCACATTCTCATTTTCATATATATATATATATATACATATATATATGTATATGTAGATACTCACAAAGCTTGCAACTGGAAGCCCAGTGGATATCCAGAGTGGATAAGGTGTTGGGGTCTAAGCAAACTTCAGAATTACACAAGAGAATACAGAATAAAACCCAAACTACCTCCTTCAGAAAGATGTGGATTGCATTCAAGCCTAGTGCGTTAGAGTACTCTCACTCCCTATGTCCCTCTCTCAGCTCACTCAGGGGATTTGGAGCTCCTTTTCATCTTACATCGCTATGGCTGAGCTTAAAAGAGATCAGAGTCACCCTTTTTTTTTAGATGCTTTTATCCAGTGCCTATGGGTTCCTTCACATGTGCACACTTGCAGCCGTGCACACCACCCTCTCTTTGATTTTCAAACTTATAAGCCTTGTATAACCAACAAATACAGTAAAGCAAAAATCAGTAATGCTGACTAAGCTAAACCAGTATTTTATGCCTTTCCACAAAGTCCACCCACCCTGGAAATACTTTTGAAGTGCAAGTGTAAAAACTAATCTTGCTCTTAATAACCAAAGGATTTTTAAATAGCTTCTTAATAACATTTGTTATTCCTGTGCCTTCATCACAAGACAATTATGCAAGTCCAGTGTTTCTAAGTGCATAGGTTTTGGGATGGCATCCACTACATAACTTCCCTTTCAGTCTTCTAATTTTTCTTTCTCCTCCAGCAGCAGGTGACAGACTATATGCTTCCCTGGTATACTTCATAGGATGAGATATTTTTAGTGATATGTATAAATATTTTGAATTTTGCCTTGTCTAAGCCTCCAGAAGTCCAGTATATGACACTGGAATCTTGAGTCAATGCTTATGAGATCCTGAAGTAATGCATCAATGCAAGAAAATGGAAATCTACCTATGCAGGCATATAAAGTCACCCTCTAATTATTCTAATTCCCATGTTAAATATATTATTTCATGGTAGCAGGGTGTACTAGAGCATTTGGAAATTACCTGACATTCAAGATCATAAGTTCCCATCAATTCAAACCCCTTTGACCTGTGGAGAAAACATCTTCAAAAGTTGAAATGCATAATAAAAAGAGACTTCTCTGCTCTGCAGATTGCAGTGTGCTATGAAAATACCCTAACAAACCTTAAATGAAGTTGTTCAAAGGTCATGAGCAGGAGAAGTAGACAAGGTATGGCAGTTTTGCAGTTTGTCTTAGGCAGAAAAGTTTTGTGATCCAAGACAACTTATTTAAAGATTTCTGGGCTATCTTTGTACTCAGCTGCAGAAGGCTGGGGAGAGTTTATTTCACAGAGCTTAGATAACTAAAGTAAGTATACTGTTTAAGCTAAATTTTTACAGCACTCTTATGGCTACAAATAAATACTCTGAAGAGATCACTTATCCAATCTCTTTTAAATGTCTATTTGGATGAGATAAACCTCACCCTTTTCTCTCCACTGAATGTAGATGGCTTGGACTTCTAGCTTTGAGATAGACATCTACATATTAAAGTCTAATGCAAAGGAGATAGATCCCCATCTCTACTTTTTTAGATAGGTAGAAAAAACTGTCTGTTCCTCTCAGTGCTATGCTAATTCTGAATTCTAAATGGAGCAATATAATCAGAACCTTGAATTCATATGCATCAGAAATGAACACAGCTGCTTGGTTGTTGGTCTTCCTCTGATGGTTGGACCACATGAACCTCTGGGGTTACATGGTCTTATTAATATACAGGGCTTTGAGATCCATGTGTTTCTGAGTGCACTGCAGAGGGAACATGTAGAAATCCTGCACTGCATCATCACACTAGCCTAATATGTGACCAAAGCCACAGCATGTCAGAAAACAATATTCAGTCAGTAAAGACCTCAGTGTTTGAGATATTTATACAGCTAGTGACAGAACTATGTGAAGAACAAACTACTGACCACACCACCTGCTTCCCCCCTCCCACCCTCTTAGACTGAGTTTGCTAATTTCCTCACTGAGGAAGGCGAAGAAGAAATGTTCTCCATAAAACAGTGTTCAGATATATGAACAGTAGTTGAGCTCTGAGCTCAAAACTGCTACTAGTATTGGACTCCATCTTTCCCGGTACTAGTGTGGAGGTCTGAGAAGCCATTCCACTTTGGACATCTATTTGGGAACTCTACCAAAACTACATACAGAAGGATTTAGGAATTTCTAACTGAATGCTTGCAGATCAAAACTGCAGGACTGTGTGCTGAGATTAAAAGTCTTTAATACTTTGTTAGTGTTAACCTTGATGTTCCTTCTGAAGCCCTGAAAAGAGCAGTCATTAATCAAATAGAAATTGTCATCTTCCCATGATAAGGCTTAAAAGCCAAATCTGTTTACAGATGTACAGAAGAAGACCACTGATGTTAGTAAGCAGGAAAGAAGGCTGCTGTCTTCCCAAATCCTGGCTCAAATTTCTGTCAGTAATTAATAAGGCACTGTGAGTTATTATTTGCTTTTAACAAAAAGTAAAAGTAAGCTCTGAATTTCAGGTTAACAAATCTTAAAGACAGACAAAGGTCGAAACCAGACATAATTCAGGAAGAAGCAGTTGCCCAACACAATAAAAACAAAGAAAGATATTTTAATGTAAATCAATACCCAGAAACTAGTGAAGAGAGAGAGATAAAGTTCAAATATGTTGTACACTATGCTGATTTCTCTCTCTATGATTTCTACTAGTGTGGTGTCTCACTCAGGTTGAATCCCTTCTTAATCTTGCAGTTTGTGGATCTTTCAAATTCTATTAAATCCTACATCTTTTCTCAGCACTTTAATTTATAGTACTTGCACTTGGTGGCATAGAAGGGAGAGGTCTGTCCTCATGTCTGTTAAAAAAGAAGGTGTACTTTAGCCTTTAAACTGTATCATTAGCTTATCCACCATTTTGTGTCATGGCAACTGGGGGCTTTTCAGCAATGGAACCAGTACCAGTGCAGAAGGAGAAGTGAATCTGTGCAAGAAGTGAAACATGCTCACCTGGCCCACGTCACACAAAAATTAGAAAAATATTTCAAAAGATGTTCCTAGTAAAACGTTGTATGTTTTGTACTGTGGCCTACTGTGCTTTGGCAAGACTTAGACTTTAAAAAAAAAAAAAAGTGAAGAGTTTTAAGGGCTTTATCTCCCTCTCTAATATCCGCCAATGAAAATAGAAAGTTTGCGATCATTTAAATTATGGAGAGTTGAGATTTATTTGACTGCTGAATAATTTTTTTTTTCCTTATACCCAGAACAGTTCAATACATAGGGTGCTCCTCTTGGTCTCATTCTCATTTTAGTTACTTTTATTGGGGGCTATTTCCTGTCAGAGTTTCTTCAGACCTTGTTCCCACTGAAGCTGTGTACACAAGTCTCAGAGAAGGTGATGAATTTTGCAAGTTTAATTTTCTGATGGATCTGTCAGTTTTCACTATTTTGAGCAAAGAGAGCTGACAAAAACTGTTTTGGTCACCAGCTGCCCAACTCCATACATGATCTCCTGCCCTCTGTTCTGCTTCCCCCTTCCTAGTGGTCCTTCTAGGGAATGATCCTCCATTATCTGAGCAAGGAAAATGTTACACTGGCTCTTTTGCAGGTCCACCAACACCCATTGTCTGGAACAATGCTCTGCATGAAACCTGCAGTAGGGTCATAGCCTGATCTCTGTAAATCTCATCCTAATCTCTTACCTAAGGAGAAGTTAACTTGAAGCTTAATTTTTATTTTAGAGCATTCACTACAAAAATTTAACTGCAGGGCTGGATAGACATGTATAGTACTTTTACATTGGACAAATCCCAGGCACCCACAAAAGGTGCTCACTCTCCCTCCCCTGCCACAACTGGATAGAGGAGAGAAAATCTAATGAAGACTTCATGAGCTGAGATAAGGACTTGGAAAAGATGCTCCAAGGGAAAGCAGGTTCAATTTAGAAATACAAAATGAGTTTAGTACAAACAAAATCGGAGAAAGAATATGAGAAGTAAATTAAAGCCTTAAGAACACCTTTTCTTCTCCCAACCCCTCCTTCCTTCCCAACAGCACAGGGAGACGGCATGGGTGTTTAGGTCAGTTCATCATCTGAGGTTTTCTTCCGCTGCTCCAGGAGAGGAGTCTTTCCCCTGCTACACCATGGGGTCCCTCCCACAGGAGACAGTTCTCTGTGAATTTCTCCAGCATGGGTCCACTCTCACAAGCAGCAGTCCTGCCAAAGCTGCTGCAATGTGAGCCCACCCCGCGGACAGACAGTCCTCCCAAAACTGCTGTGGCATGGGTCACTCTTCCACGGGGTGCAGTCCTCCAAGGACAGACTGCTCCAGCCTGGAAGCAGGGCCCCCTTTCTCCACTGGGTGTCCCACTGGATCAGCCTCCTCCAGGCATCCATGTGCTCCAACATGAGCACCTCCCCCACGGGCTGTGAGTGGATCTCTGCCTCCCCTGTGCATCCCCATGGCCTGCAGAGGAATCTTGGCTCTGCTGCCTGGAGCACCTCTTGACCCTCTTTCTTGACTGACCTTGGTGTCTCTATGTTGTTTCCCTTACATGTTCTCACCTCCTCCTCTTCTCTGCCTAGAAAAAACTGCCCCCACTTTGTTTGGATTTTTTCTTAAATATGTTATCACAGAGGCATTACCAGCCTCTCCAACTGGCCCAGACTTGGGCCATGTCTGTCTTCAGAGCCATCAGGGATTGACTCTGCTGGACATGGTGGAAGCTTCCAGGAGCTTCTCATAGAAGCCACCTCTGTGACCCCCCTGCTACCTAAAACCAGACTGTGAAAAATGAACACAACATGCTATCCACCAAGGTGTTCCAGGTTTCTAGTGTCTTTTGCTGAGTTACTGTTGTCAAAGACCTTCTGTTTGTTTTAGCTGAACTGTCTTTGGTGGAGCAGATTAGTCTTCATAGAATCTCATCCATTCTCCTCCTTTGGGAAGCAGTTGAGCTGGAATTCCTTGCTTGTCTCCTGTGTTGACTCAGGAGTGACCGTGTGTTTTCTTTGTCGGCTTTGGATAGATAAGTGAGTCACTTGCATTTTTCAGAAAGGAGAGATTGTTGACATGTGGAGAAAGAGGTGGATATAAACTTTGCATTACTGGCATCTGCAGTAGACAACAGAGAATGTGTAGGCCTTGAGAAAAAGCCTTTTCAAATGTTAAAAAGTTTAGCACCTAAGTTCAAAATTTATTCCTAATTTCTGCGGAAGGACATCTATACCAATACATGTAGCATAGGCAACAAATAGGAGGAGCTGGAAGTCATTGTACTGTAAGAAATCTGTGACAAAATTACCATCACAGACCCATGGTGGGATGACTTGCACAACTGAAGGGCTGGAATGGGTGGCTGTAAACCCTTCAGAAAAGATTGGGAAGGAAGGAAAGGCAGTGGAGTATCATTGGTTGTTAGAGAGGGCTTCATAATGATGACAATAGGGTAAGAATTGTGGGCAAGAATTAGGCATAAGCCAATAGAGCAGATATGCTCATGGGAGTCTGTTATGGACCACCTAACTAAGATGAGGAGGCAGACAAAACATTCTATAAGCAGTTATAAGAAGTCTCACAACTGGTACCCCTTGTTCTTGCGGTGGACTCCAACTTACCAGATGCCTGCTGAAAATACAGCATAGCAGACAGTAAGCAGTCTAGGGGATTGCTGCAGTGTGTGGAAGAGAACTTCCTGACACAGTTGATGGTGGAGTTGACTAGGGAATGTGCCTCACTGGACCTGGTGTTTGTGAAAAAAAGGACTGATGGGTGATGTGATGTTTGGAGGCTGTCTTGGGCACAGTTATCCTGAGATGATAGCGGTTTTGATTCTTGGAGAAGGATGACGTCCAGCAGAACTGCCAACTTGGATTTCCAGCAGGCAGACTTTTGTTTGTTTAGGAGCCTGTTGACAGAGTCTTTTGGGAGGCAGTCTTGAAGGGCAAAGCAGTACAGGAAAGTTAGACACTATTCAGGAAGGAAATATTAAAGGTGCAGGAGCAGGCTGCCCTGGCTTTCTGGAAGATGAGCCAGCAGGCAAGGAGACTACCCTGGCTGAACAGAGAGCTTTGTCTGGAACTCAGGAAAAAAAAAGAGAGTTTATTACCATTGAAGAACGATCAGGCAACTCAGGAAAACTACGAGGAAGTCGTGCAATTATGCAGGGAGAAAATTAAAAGGGCCAAAGCCCAGCTAGAACTTAATCTAGTTACTGCCATATACAATAACAAAAACGTTTCTAGAAATACATCAGCAAAAAAAGTATGACTAAGAAGAATCTCAGGCCTTTATTGGATTTAGAGGGAAACATAGTGACAAAGGTTGAGGAAAAGGTTGAAGTAGTTAGCACCTTCTTTGTCTCAGTCTTTAATAGTAAGACCAGTTATTATCCAGGAACCCAACCCTCTGAGCCAGATGACAGGGATGGGGGGCAGAATAAAGTCCCCATCCGGGAGGAAAGGCTCAGTGACCTGCTACATCACTTCGACATACAAAAGACTGTGGGGCCAGATGTAATGCACCCAAGGGTTCTGAGGGAGCTCATGGAAGTGCTCACCGAGCCACTTTCCATCTTTTATCAGCAGTCCTGGCTAGCTGGGGAGGTACCATTGGCTATTCATTGTGACATTCATCTACAAGAAGAGCAGGAAGGAGGATCCAGGGAACTACAAGCCTGTCAATCTGGTCTCTGTACTGAGCAACATCATGGAGCAGAACATCTTGAATGCCATCACACATCATGTAAAAGACAACCAAGGGATCACGCTCAGCCAGCACGGATTTATGAAAGACAGGTCCTGCTTGATCAGCCTGATTCATTCTACAACAAGTAAGAGGATGAGGAAAGGGTTGTTGATGTCCTCTACCTGGACTTCAGTAAAGCCTTTGACACTGTTTTCAACAGCATTCTCTTCGAGAAACTAGCAGCCCGTGTCTTAGACAGGAATGCTCTTTGCTGGGTTAAGAGCTGGCTTCATGGCCAGGTCCAGAGCGTGATGGTGAATGGAGGTGACCTGGTGGCCTGTCACAGGTGGTGTTCCTATGCTGGGGCCAGTCCTGTTTGACATCTCTATCAATGACCTGGACAAGAAGCTTGGATGGTTCCTCATTCAGTTTGCAGAGGACGCTAAATTGGGTGTGAGTGTTCAGCTGCTTGGAGGGCAAGAAGGTCTGCAGAAGGATCTGGACAGACTGGATGTCTAGCCTGAGGTTCAGTAAGAAAAAGTGCCAGGTCCTGCACTTGGGTCACAACAACACCACACAGTGCTACAGGCTTAGCAAGGAGTGTCTGGAAATCTGCCTGGCAGGAAAATACCTGGGGAAGATGCTTTCTAAACCTTATAGACAAGGTTTAGCAGTGGGCCTGGCTGGCAGAATTTTGTTTATGGTTGGGCTCATTGACCTTAAAGGTCTTTTTCAACCTAGACCATTCTATGATTCTGTGAAATGTAAGGTCTTTGTAAGCTTATTTCACAATAATATTTGAAAAATATTTGGAAATATATGAAATATCGGCAAATAATGAATAAAATGCCTTTTAAAACATATTGTTGAGGTTTTCCTTATTTTCTTCAAGAGCAAGTGCATATCAACTTGTCCCATAATTAAGATTTTCAAATATGGTTCAGGCTTGCTGCCCTCTCTGTAGAAGACAGTGTGTTTAGTGTTGGAATATTATAGCATGCTCATCTGGAGTCCTCAGCATCACCTACACTCAGCATCCCAAACTCACTCCTTTTAATGTGTGAACACAGTGCACAAGGCAGCCTTTCTGTTCCAGTAAAGCACATCTCTGTTGGATCCTCAGCCAGCTGCTGCCTGCAGGTTCAGTTCTCCTGCAGGGTCCCAGATGCTGGCCAGAGGCACCGTGTTTGTCCTGGGAGCTGCTTATACCCTCCCAGTGCTGGAGGGATGTGCTGAGGCTCAGATTACACTGCCAGACACAGCAAGGAAGGACCTCTATCAGACAAATGGGATGTGAGCAATTCCTGAGAAACCACACATGCTGCACCATCATGTTTTTTGTGAATGAACAACCTCATCGATGTTTTGTTTACTTCTAAACACTGTTACAATATTGCTACCTGCCAAGCTGTGTTGTAACCCACCAAGAGCTAAAACTTTTTTGTCTCTGTCCATATAATAATGTGGTTTTTGTCTGTGTCCATGAACCTGTGTTGTGTGAAGCGCTGGTTTCTGAGTGGAGTGCAAAACAATCATTTTAATGTTCAGGCTTCTCTGCTTTGCCTTTTACAGCAACTATACTAGTTCCTTGCTTGCTTCAGTATTTAGAGACCATCAGAGTAGCCAAAAACTTCCTCTAATCATTCTCTCTATATTCTCTCTTTTGTACTGTGCTTACTGTGGCTTAATACTTAGAGAGTTTGAACTGATGAGTGTTCAAGATGTGAGAGACTTAAAAGTTTGCTGTGTATAGATGGGGAAGAAAGACAAGTTTGTAAAAGTATAGATAGCAGGGCTACTTGTATGACATTCTTCCTCTTCTCCTCCCTTCATGCACTCACAGAGATTCTGCCTTCTTAAGCACTTTTACACGGACCTTTTTTTTTTTTTTTTCTTCTCCTTTTTATTTCTGTCTGTATATACTGAGAGGAAAAGAAAGGTACACAGCCATTTTTACGAGAATGTTGACTGAGGGTGGTCACCATCTGTGCAAACTGTCTGAAATTGTGACTTCCTCTTTGCCTTCTCTTCCATCTGAGAGAAAAATATCACTTTTAGATAATCCAGAGAATATTATTACCCCCAACCCGCACCACCATGCTTCCCTCACTGCTCCCCACACGGTTGGTGTTTTCCAGTCAAAACATGCTTCTCTCTCACCTGAAAAGGCTTCTTTAATAAAGTAGACATCCTGTTTAAGATTTGAGGATTTGACTAGTTAACACCAGGAACACTGATGTGATGACTGGGGGACTGACACAGAGAGGCCTACCATGGTTGTTTATTGGAACAGCAAATCATTAAATTTACTACTTATTTGCAGGATAAAGAATTTGTCCCTCCTCTTCCTTGCTCTCTCTTCTTCCACTATTGCATGTTATACCCTCAGAAACCTTCAGAATGAAATCTAGGCCCACAGAGTTTTCAGTTTAGTAAAGCTATACATTAAATTTTCCTTATTAAAACTGAGCAAATGTCTAATATTTCTCTTATACTAAGGTTTTTCCTTAGTAAAAAGGTACAAGGTGTCTGGTTGAAGACAGCACTGCCCTAAGTGCTGTTCACTGACTGGAGGTTACATTGCGTTATGACCTGGGTTTTGTAAAGAGCATGTTATTCTATTCCATCTGGGTGGAGCAGAATTGCTTGTCTTTGCCCTAATGGGTCAGAGTCGCCTATCAGATGGTGGAGTGCTACTTATCTCTCTTCATTGTTTCACTACTCCCATGGAAATATCTTCTGCTAATGAACCATTAAGAGCTCATCAATGACATGACACATACTACATTGTACTATTGTAAGATGCTCCACACAGGGAGGAGGTGCTAAACCATCTTAACCTAGATAAAAAGGAGCCACAGTCCCACTAGGTATCCAGTTTTTCCACCGGATCCCTGAAGGAAGACCGGACCCATCTCACCATTACTGGACCCTTTTTCTTCAATGGGACCAACTCTACTCCAACAGAACCACATCTGCCACTCCAGGAGGGCTTACTTTGGACTGCTTCCAACACCCTGACCAACAAGGTGTCAGGTTGTATTTCTGACTCTGTCAGGGTTTTCTAGGATTTCTTGTTTGTTTATTTGCTTGCTTATTCTTCTGTACTACAACATCTGTATTTTTTTTTATATATCCCTAGTAAAGAACTGCTATACCTATTCCCAAAATCTTTGCCTGACAGCCTTTTAATTGCAAATTTATAATAATTTGGAAAAGAGGGGAGGGGCTTACATTTCAAGGGAGGCTCCAACCCTCCCTGGCAGATACCTGTCTATCTAAACCAAGACACATTCTTATGGGTGCTCCCTAATACCCTTCTAAAAAAAGTCAGTCTAGCTGACTTTACCTGAAAAGGGTTTTGGAGATTTGCAGCAAAAATTAGCTGATGGCAGTCTGTGCCAGAGGGTGACAATACACGTGCTGAATTGTGGGGAAAGACAATAATAATGATGATGATGATGATGATGATGATGATGTACACAGCAGCCATGAAATTGACTTCTCTCTCTATTCTACAGACTACAGACAGACATATTCTAGATCTATATGTGCCTATTGAAACAGTCACAACTCTTCCTGGGATCTTTTTTCTGTCCATGTGGGATCTGGTAGCTCCTCAGACTGGCTTCTTGACCCAGTCCTGGCCAAAGGAGCCAGATAAACTTCAGGGGAGTGCTCTGCCAGCTTTATTTTCTGAAATAAGGCAAAATTTGGCAACCTGGAGGAAAAAGAAGCAGGGAAGACAGCTCGTTCAGCTTGTATTGATTACAACAGAAATGAAACCATAGTCATCTGGTTTAGCTGTGTTTAGATTAAGAGTTTGCAAGAATCACTTGCAGTATTTGCTGTTTGCTAATGCAGGCAAATCCCCACAATGCATGCTGAGTTCATAGTCCTCTGTCACTGAAAACAATCCTGATCTTAAATCTGCTTAAAAATGGTACTTAAATTTATTTTCAGCTATTTTTAATTTATTATTGCCACTATTTTTACAGGGTTTTATCTCAACAACACTAGCAATACCCGTCACAATTTTATGGTAAACTTCTATGTGCAATTTTACAAATACTTTTAATGTTACATAGCAGACATACATGGCTTCTCAAAATGCTGTGGGAGTAGGGTATTGTGGTCTGGCTCTGATGCCACTTAAGATCCCATCAGAGTTGTAACTTCTGATCAGAGGAAAGTTCTTTGAAGGAGAAGGTTGCACAGACAAGGAAGCTGGTTGAATATGTGGGCATTACATTTGCTTTATGATCTTTATACATTCTTTCTAAACCAGTCAGATGTGTATAAAGCTACCATAGCCCTTGCAAAATTGCAATGAACACTGGAGATGACATTTTTGGAACATGATCTTTCAAAATTTTTTTTTTTTTTTTGGTCAAGGTGTCTTTTCCTCAAAGATAGGCTATTTTTTAAAAATATAAATTTCTTTGTGTTTTTCTTCATTTTGCATTGAAAGTGGTGATAATGGCAATGGATATTTTGACAAAGCAGTTGAAGCTCCTTTGCTGAAAAGTCTAGCTAAAGATGATTTTAAATGCAACATTTAAAAAAAAAAGATATTGTAAGCCTTGAACCTCACAACATCCCTCTGTTCTGTAGTAGGTGAGGCTGCTGTGCTGATCCTGTGATGAAGGAGGAGTAACAACAGACAAAGAATATGAAACCTGGTAGTCCTTTCTTATCAGCACCAGGGTGTCATGGGCTCTCCCTGTTTGGATCTCTTTCTATACCTGGGTCAGCTAGACAGTCAGACAACTCCCAGACTGAGGAATCTCATTTTGCTACTTTAATTGTGAAGCAGAGGGACAGTAGAACTGAGAGGCAAATGCATGATAAAGGGAAATGGTGAGAATGTCTTTTTTAAAAATACAATAAGACTGACAAGTTTGAACCATGTAGTAGAGCATTTTCATGTCGTCCCCTGTATTTTTCATTGCCCAACAGTGTTACTCGAACCAGCAGTGTGTTTTTCAACCAACGTACTTTCATTCCCAACACCTCCTCAATTTCTCAATTTCTCTCGAGGAAGAACCACTACTGTGAATGCTCTCACCTACCTTGTGAAGTGCAGATGTGTTCTCATTAAAGTAAATCAGCATCACTTAGCAGCATAAGTGAAGCCTGTAAAAACAATGGTCTTGTTTTGCTTACCCTGATGTAAATCAGGATCAAGCTGCCTGGCAGAAACTGATTTATACTGATGGAAAATTGAGGTAAGATCAGAATCAGGCCAACTGACTTCAGGTATATTCTCCTGTGTTGAGGGCTATTGATGATGAGCTTTACATTTCATCTGAATTAATCTTTAACAGCTTGCTTGCTAGACAAGCAGAACAAATAGTCATTAGTCTTTTCATCTCAGCAAAATATGACACTGGCTTGAACTTAGGTGTGCTGAAGCATTTTATGTACGCAAAGTCAAAGCATCCTATCCAGCTCTGAAGCTTAAACAATTACTCTACTATATTCCAAGACGGAAAAAAAGCAGACGTGCAAGAACTTGCTGAATGTTTGCATTGCGTGAAGGAATCTGTTAAAATTGCAGTAAACACAGTTGTATTTTTGAATTAAAAAAAAAATCTTGAAAAATCATAGTGTTTCTGTCACTTGGATACTTTTCTGCTTCTGATTGGTATCTCAAAGTTCTCAGTTGCATAGTGCCCTGAAACCACATAGTTATCTTCTACAGAAACAAACAAACAATTTAGCCTGACCTATAGTTTAATGTGTAAAAAGGGGGAAAAAAAGGAGATGGTCAATGACTAGTGCCCCACCGTAGTAATAAAATGTCTAGACAGCAATTAACATCCACTTCCCTTAAGAATGCATCTGTGTCATCAGCAAATCTTTACTACTTTGAAAGGGACCAATCTAAATATGTTTAATCATTAATCAATTTCCAAAATCTGAACAGGATTTACTTTTTTTGCTTTGTCTTCAAAACTGCAGACACTTTATGAGAAAAACCCCTTGAAACTCAGGGGGGGAATATTTTGGCCACAGTCCAGTGGGTGAGCCTGCTTAGAAGATCACTGGTGCTGTGTCTTGTTTGGGAACATTGCACTCTTTCTGCATACGTTAGCACTTTTAGTTTCCTCGATTCTTTTCTATTTCCTCTTTGTCTGTGTGTATTCATGGCAAGGAGCAGCAGCTGAAAGCACCGAGAGGGATTCTGCGCACAGATCGGTCCTGTAATAGCTGGCAACTGTGTCTGTCTTGTGAGCTGCCTTTGAGAAATACCTCTCTTTCCTCTTTGAGCGGCACTTCTCTTCCCCCAGAACTATTCTCCCCGCCAGTGGTGAAGTCTCTCACAGGTCACCGATTGCTGCGCTTGCATGGGATCACACTGAACTTCCTGTCAAGTGCAGGCAGCAGGAAATTACTCTTTAACTTCCTACAATTAAATAAAAAAAATCCACTGTGCTCCTACCACCCACAACTAGTAAAATGGTTTTAAAGCCTTCAGGAAAGTAATATCATACACAGCATAAATAAGGAGGGAATCTGATTGACAGAACCACAGTCACTACAGTAAACACAAACTACTTTAGTCCACCAGTGCCAGCTGAGGATTTACCCTGATTTACAGTATCATAACTGAGTTCAGCCTCAGGCTCTGGCATGTTCCCTGAATACATCAAAGAACTTCCCAAAGAGGAAAATGGCACAAGCTGATATCTTTTGCAAAGTCCTCTGTTTTTTCACTTTGAGAACTGGAAACTTCTTTTATTTTATACCCTGCTTCAGAATTCATTGTTCTTGCCAAATGAGTAAGAAATGTGAGGATTACTGCTCTGGAGAGATGGCATTTCTGGAACAGTGTTGTTTGGCAAGGCAAAACATTTTCTGCTGCACTAAGGGAATAACACAGACAACATTAAGTTTTGTTTAGGTTTTATGAAGTTTATTAATAAAGAAAACTATTTTGACAGATTCTCACGCACATTATACAAGCTCCACATAAAGAGATGTCACAAGTCTGTAGGAAAGAATGCATCATCTTGGCATCTACACTTTTAGGGTAACTGGATTGCACATGACGATGCCAAAAATATTCTGGAAAGAGGAATGTCAGCCTCTGGGCTGAATGCTGGCAACCACTACAGCTTCTAAGGTACTAAGGAGATAAGGGAGATAACCTCCTTCTAAGGTTCAAGGAGATATTGTTCCAAACGTGTATTTATGAAAGGAAAGTAGGCCATGATACTTCCCTTTCCAAAACCACAACTTCTGATGACGATGCCACAGTATGAAATTAGAGAAATAAACTATTCCAACACATCTTCTCACCTGGTGCCCCATGCAGGAGCTGTACTTGAAGAGCAGGAGAAAGGGAGGGAAGAGGATGCAGAGGTGAGACCTTATTGAAGTGCTGTGTAGTTACATCTGGAAGGTGCAACAGATGTGTACTAAAGATGCCTTCTTCTCTGCTCACCTGCTTTTCCTTCTTGCAGTAACCAGGGCACTTGAGGGGAAAAGGCTAGCCCACGAAAGGGCCAGAGATATGTGTGGTGACTTTTGGAGCCTGCCTTGATTTGGGATTGAGAAGTCATAAGCATGTACAAATGGAGCTAAAAGTTTGGAAGCACTGTCAAACTAGAAAAAGCACTCCTCACAGTATGGTTAAAGTATAAATGGTATTCCACCTTGATCAGACCTGCAATTTGCTTTTAGAAGACCCAGCTAAATGGTACTGATAAACCTTATGCACCCTGGGGTACAATATTTTACAATCGAATTTCCAATAAATGGGTGCACGTATAAAAGAAAAAAAAATCAGAACATGAATTTGATCAGAGGAAAAAAAATCCATCAGTTCTTCTGAATGTTTATTCCCTCACTGCATCCTATGGTTAATTGTTAATCTTTCTTCTTTCTCTTTCTTTTGGCATGCAAAGGATGTCACCTGCTTAAAGATCTTTGAAAAATTAACATAATTATCCATTATCTCAGTTCTCTATTCTCAGCCTTTCAATATCTGCTCCTCCTAGCATTCACAATATATCAATCTCTGATCCTTGGCACTAGTAAGATTCATTTTCCACAAGATGTTATTGAGATTGTAAATAAATGCCACAGCATCAAGGGGCAGACAAGACGGAGCCTGTCAGATCTGGAAGTCGGCAGCAAAGTTATAATTACAGCAGAGTGGTGTGAGGTGAGTTCTTTGCATCCATAGATTTAATTGTCATCAACTGCTGGGGAAGTTAAACATGGGAAAAAGGAGATGGAGAGTGATGGTGGTAAAGAGTGTTACCAAATATGTCCCAGGTTGTTTTTGCTGTTCCCATTACTTAACTCATATGCAGAACAGCAAGATGCCCTAAGCTCAAATAGTAAAGTTTCCAAAAGGATGACCTCCTGTACTGAAAGTATTTTACTTGCAAAGATTCTGAAAATTATATTCATGAGCTGAGCTGGCGTAAAATAAAAAGTAATTTTCAGACTTAATTTTAAAGAAGATTGGGCCACTCCAGCAGTCAGTTTAGGTCCATGGCACTTCTGTAAGTGTTGACACACAACAACATTCTGAGGTCAAGGATAAACCAGCTCTGTTTAGGCTGAGAACTCAAAACAGTCTGCCTGAATTTGATAAATAGTTTGCTACACCAAAATTCATGTGCTCTGTGCATGTATCTTTTCTCTCTCATTTCCAAAGTACTTTTTTTGGAAAAATGTTTTTATGCCGCTGCTTCAGTGAGATTAATAAGGAAATATTAACTCCTAAGGGTCCAGGCATCAGAATCTAGCCTAATAGGCTCTGAACATCAGTGTTCTGACTAATATTGTCTGCGTACACACAAATGCCTAAGCAGAGCTCATCCTGCTTTGGTTATCTGAGGTTTTTGTGGTGAGATCTCATTATCTTGGAGATGAAATTGAAAATGACCTGCAGGCCCTCCCTTCAGCTGTATGAATGAGTTAAAAGTCTGAGAATTTGGATGTGAAGACCCTGTAAACTTCCCTAAAATTCTGCTTAGATTTGGATTCAGGTTTAAGACCTAATATGTAAGCCTAAGATAGACCATCAGTTGGGTCACAAACTCACCCAGTGTTTGTTAAGTTTTATACCAGACCCTCAAATGAAATTTCATTGCTAATGAGTACATATGTGACTAGGCATAGGGGTGGTTATAAAATGCCTATCAAATGATGCCTGAAACTCAAGACAAGATGGCAGAAGATGGATGTAATGTGTTTTGTGTTCATTTGGTTTTAATTTTGAAGGATTTGCTGTGATGGGTGGCATACCTCAGGAAAAAAAACCCCAAAACCTTCAATGGAGCCATTGCAGGAATTTATTTCTGGTTAGGTACTTGTCTGAAAATAGAATGAAGAGACCTTATGGCTAAATTTTTTATGTTCCTGAGGTCTTACATTAAAGACGTTCAAATTTTATTACCTAGTGTCAAAAGAAACCTTCAAAAATGGGTAAGGTGTAACAAAATGCTGCCACTGAACATTTCCTGTTCTTTAAATAAACAAATAATTGAGAATATTAAAAGTGACCTACAAAAATTTTTACAGAGGAGTAGCAAACCCCAGATTTCTGGCATAGCAAACTCCAGAAAATACTTTGTCAAGTTCAGTTGTCAAGTTCAGAAGACTATATTTAATACTTGTGAACTTCATCATTTGTTCTTTTAATTTTACATATGGAAAATAGCAAAGAAATGTGGTATTTTAACATTATAAACTGGAGACCCTCAAGCAAGGTTGAACTCTTCTGACAACTGTAAGAGAATGCCTGTTCAAATACAGTTTGCAGGCTCTGAAGTGAAGATTTTTGCCTAAGATATTTTGAAAATGATTTGTTTGCAAAGAAATATTAAGGAAAAGAGAATAGAAATTATTTAAGAGAAATATGAAAGTGTATTTTCAGCTTGTTTTTTGGTTACAGTAGATTTCTCTTTAACAGAACAGAATGCGTTTAGGAATTGCTATTGTATCTTGACAAAATTTACAATATTTTCACCGGAAAAACAATCAACTTCTCTGGTTGTAATTTAATTTTTCTGCAGGTACAGTCTAATGTTCTCAGCTTGAGGGCAGGAAAAGAACACATTGTAATATAGCTATTCTTTTAAAGAAATACATCTATAATAGGTAATTTGAAAAAAATTGCCAAAGGATACCTGGGATAATGATCAGGCTAGAAATCTCAGATTTTTTTCCGGGAACTCCAGGTAAGCATGACTCATAGCAACTTAGCACTGGGGAAGTAAAAAGTTGATGTGGAAGGTCGTGGAACAGAGGGCTACAGATCATTGTGTTCTTTTTCAAGTGGACTCTCTTTTCTTTAGATCATATTACAAAGTATCTTCTATCACCTAACACACAGATTCTGTAAAGTATGTGGTTAACAAATAAGACTTAAAATTAATTAGAAATCTAATTAAATTCTATCCTATTTGGAGAAAGGGGGAAACATTTTGTACTAATCAAAAGAGAACAATAACCTAGCCAAAGAATTGCAGGTTACTTAATTGTATGTTACTTATAATATTTGAGGGGATTTTTTTCCACTATTTATTACATTCTGTAAAACTTTTTCATAGGAAGAGTGTTGGATGAGAAAAGAGGTAGACAATAGATATCAGTAGTGTTGAATGAAGCTTTTAGATATCTTTAATGCTTCACACCCAACCACCTTAATTTAAGACACATTAGGAGACATTTAGAGACTGAACTCATCCTCTTTTACTTTCCTGCTAGTGACAAAAGAAAAACAGGCTCATGTCTTATGGAAGGTTTTGTTGAATATGTTTATAACTTACATGGAAGGCATATGCACAAGTCGCAAATGTTGTTTCACAGGTCACACTTGGACGGTGAAAGTCACCTGTTTCTCTTGGAGTACACAGAAATCCCCTTTTTTTGGTTCAAGTCAAATTTATGATATCTTCTGGTAGCTGAGCACACCAGTCATGCAAGTCCTGTACTTATCAAGGACCAAAAATTTCTCATGTATGTTGTGTAGCAGCTGAGTCACTAACTCAAGAGGGAGATTCTTATAACAAGATTCTGCAATTGCTGCATCCCATTTCTTAGAAACAAGGTAAGAAACCTCATTTACTTCACAATTTTTAAAACACAAAATCTGTTTGAATTTTCAAGTGTACACTATTAATCTGCCAAAGCTATTAAACAAACAGCTTTCTTGTCTAAACATTGAACTCCATTGAAAAAATCTATTTTAGCCATGTATTTTTATATGAGGTTGAATAGTACTTCTGTCAGACAGCTGATTACCTGTGAATAGTGTAGAAAAAGCACAAAATAATACAAGGAGTATCTTGAAATAGAGAGGAAGGTCAGATCTGGCTGGATGGAAGTGGCCAAGAGTCAGTATGTAACATCAGGGAAAAGTCAAGTCACAGCATCCAATAGCACTGAAAAGAGAGGATAATAACAGGAAAGAGAGAATCACTCCCACTACACTGTACAGGACACTGGTGGCAAATCTTGGAAGACTTAACATTTGTGGGGGAATATGTTCCCATGATGGGGCATTTGCTCTACATACATATCTTCCTGTTTGGGGATCTCCAGCTTAGCACTGTAATAATGGGTTTATCTTCACTGAGTAGGCAGCTGGCATAAAGAGTAAACACAGAGTGTTTCCTTGGTGCCTCTGCATGCCATTTTCAGAATATTCCATGGAAGGAATAAGGATTGATGCAAAAATCTTCACATCTTTCATCACACCACTGAGAGCTGTGGTAAATTCTGTACATGGAACAAACAAAACATAGACACTTCATATGAAAGTGAATGTGCACTTGGTTGGAAGATGTACAGCATAATTTAGTCAAAAAAGTATAAGTCTCAGATCTGAGTCTAATAGATTAACCTACATGACCTCATCTGCTGCCCTAAAGGCCTTCTATTTCCATGAGCCACTAGCAGTGCTGCAGATCATGACTGATATGCAAGTATCTTAGGGAAGATTTAAATGAGCATTTCTAGACCTATCCTTTTGTGAAAGACACTAGCACAGTGGTTTTGGGTGGCTCTTGACATGCCATATTCACATGAAACACAGACACATCCCATCCCACTTTTTGTGTATATATATATATATATATATATATATATATATATATATATATATGTATATGTATATATATATATATCACTCAGTCCCCTGAGTTGAATATCTGAAATCCTTACTCTTCCTGACTATGTCAGGAAGAATATTGAATATTGGTACTATTCACTCTACAATCAAGACAGAATCGAACAAAAAGTCATCACATTTTCAGTCTCTCTGTAAATAAGTCACAGTGCTGTGGTGTTGTGGCATTATCTACTTAGCTGAAGGTGATGTTTTTTCTGAGTTCCAGCACTCCAAGCAGTTTGTTAGTTCCAGTTCTGAAATTCTTTGCCTTCTTTCAATCTGGTAATATCCTATGTTTGGAGGGTCTCACAGTTCACTGAACCAGCTCAACCTCAATCTAAATCTAAATAAACATGAGGCTCTCTTGTCTCTTACACAACACTGGGAATGCACAAAATTCCCAATAAAAATCTGTGGGATTTATTTAAGTAACTGTGCTCCGTAGCAGTAGAAAACAGCACCAGGTATTGAGGAAACTTAAACAATAAACTTGCAAAACACATAAACAAAAATGTATCAAACAATCATTAGGCATTTCCTGAAGAGTGCTGTCAACCTTGGCCACCCATGAGATTTTGCCTATTATTCAATACAGCTGGCCTAAAAAAAAAAGGGGATCTGGCTTCTGCTTATATTTATTAAATCTGCAGGAAGGGCCCATCAATCACAACAATGGGTTTTAAGTGTTTGCTGGGTGAGAGGAGAGTCCCATAAGCAGTCTTTGAAGTGTCTTTTGCTGAAGGTAAACATCTGAAGAACATAAATAGCTGCTCTTCTTTCCAATGAGTGACCTTGTCAAAATGGGTAGAATGGAGTGATGGGGGAAGGGTGCTATCATGAAAAGGAAAAGCAATAAAGGATTCCTTATGACAGCAATTTGCACATTTACTGCTCTTTGATATGTTAACTAGATTTTGCAAAATGGAATTCTTTGTCTTTTAGAGGTCCTTGGGCAGTGATAGCTCACAGTCAGAACAATGTTTTGCAATAGGCCTAATGCATCTTCTAATTAATATGGTAACTTGGGCAACCTCTGTAAATCAGTGACATTATCATTATAACAGGACACAAGTGAATAGTTGTTTATAAGGAAGGAAAGATGCTCATAACAGCAGTATCATTATTTACTGAGCTCATTGACTGAAGTGAATTGTATTGAATACAATGGGATCAATAGGTTATGGGCCCTGTTCACTAAACTTTTACAAGCCATTTATGAACCTTTGAGTCTAGAAAACAGCTCTTTTCCATTCAGAAACCTGAGAATGTAGCACTGACAATTTTCAGTTTTCATACATGGCACAGGCTAAGTGGCATAAATTCTCCAGCTGCATTGTAAAAAAAGGGCAGTTCAGGTAAGGTCTCTCAATGTAACAATAAAATATTTTTGAAGAATAAAATATACAGGCATGGATGCATATGGCCTCTTTGAGAAAGCAAGTAGCTAATAAGCTAGCCTGAAGAAAGAAAAAATAGTGATATTTTATTTAGAAATGTATTACAGCAGGCAATAAATGACATGGCAATCCCATTAGGAGATAAAACATGTGGGACCCTAAGATGCAGGCAGCAAACTCAAGGGTCTTTTTTAGAAGTAAACTCATTGCATTACTTGGATTATAAACAAAGAGAGCTGCATTTCAGCAGTAAGTGAAGTGATCCACATAGAATAAGCTGAACTATTTGGGTATGCTCTGTGTATTTATAAAATAATGTAGTAATTATGCAATATAGACCTGCATGAATACTTAGCTTCTTCAAATTAGAATGCTGTCCCTTGTTTTAGTGGGTATGCCTCCTAATTCTGGAGCAGGGTAATAAGTTTTTTCTGCACTTAATAGCAGCACAAACCATAGGCAAAATCAGAACCAGTTTTTGAACCACTAATCAACAGCCTTTGCCATGATCAAACCTTCTTACTCAATCTCTGTGCTGGTTTTGGCTGGGGTGCAGTTAATTTTCTTCACAATGGCTAGTACTGGGCTTTGAATTTGTGCTGAAAACAGTGTTGATAATATAGAGATGCTTTTGTCATTGCTGATACAGAGTCACAGCATTTTTGGCTTTTTACTGCTTTTTGTACTGTCACGTTTGCAAGGGAACTGGAGGCTCATGGGAAGATGGGAAGGGACAGAGTTGGGACAGGTGATCCCAACTGACCAAAGGTATTTTCCAGACTATGGCATCAAGCTCAGTATATAAAGTGAGGAGAAGAAGGAGAAAGGAAGGGACGTTTGAAGTGAGGGAGTTTGCATTCCCAAGTCACCATTATGCGTGATGGGGCCCTGCTGTCCTGGGGTTGGCTGGACACCTGCCCGCCCATGGGAAATAGTGTAGGAATTCCTTAATTTTATTTATATGGATGTGTGTGTTTGATTTTAGTTATTGAACTGTTTTTATCTCAACCCATAAGTTTCTCTCTTTTACTCTTCTGATTGTCTTTTCCGTCCCACTGGTGGAGAAGTGAGTCTTTGCATGGTACTTAGTTCCTGCCTGGGATTAAGCCATGACAATCTCTTTCCAACCAGCTCTTTTCCACACATTGATGTAATATAGTATTTATCATTGTCACTTTAAAAGCCTTTTCCTTCTTCTCTTACTCTTGAAGTAGTTACCCCACCTTCTTTAGTTCATGTGGATCAACACCATAGAGTGAGGTTTAAGGTGATGTGAGAAGTTGGGAGAGAGAAATCAGAAGAGAATAGAAATAAATATTTCAGAACATTATCCCTGCTGTAAGCCAGGACCAGTCGTGCACCAGTTGGCTTCTGGATTTGACTGGGAGCTGGAATTAGTCCATAATACATTGCCTTTGACTATGCAATCCCACATATCCCAAAGTGTGTAGCAGAGGGAAGGAGTGAAAGAGCCAGACAAAAGCAACACAGGCCTCCTCTGTCTAGCTCTGGAAATGGTTTGCTCATACATTAGGTCCTGGCAGGGATACAGCCTTGCCTTGAGGTGGAGGACCAACCAACTATTCCAGCACAGCTTCTCCTTGAGGCTGCTGAGTGTGCTGGTAAATGCTGAGACTGAGTATGGCTGGGTGACAGCAAAGGCCTGCCTTTCCCCTCATCAATCCTGCATGAGCTCCTTGTGCTGAAATAATGAGCAATCCTTGCTCTCATGGAAAGGAGACACTTCCGCTGTAGATGATATTACAAGGAGGGGAAATATTTCCACCTCCCAAGAGCTGGGAATGTAAGTGGTAGTCTGAGCATTCACGAATTCATTCACTGAGAGACTGCGGCTGGCCCTTATCATCCTGTTTAGCTACATCACTCACAATTCTGAGATACAGCTAGAGAAGTTCTTGGTTTGTATGAATATCTCCTCTCAAATTCTTAAGGATTTATCCTTGACTTCTTACTTGAAATTGTGCTGGAGACTTTTTTCTGTTCCATGTTCTGAATGTCCATTCATCACAAAATGGGCTGGTGTCACCCTCTAGGGAATGTCTATTATCTCTTTCTTAGTATTATTTCTTTCCATGATCTCCTCCATGTGAAATGTGCTCTGTGGATATTTTTTTTTTTTTTTACCTCAGCTCTTCTTGCATTCTTGCTAGCAAAGACAATGTCTCAGAAATATATTCTTTTTTCTGTGAGAAAGATTAATTTATCACTAAAAGAGAGATGTACATAAGCCTGTAGCCCAGTATCTGTGTCTGGCTGAGTAAAGGTGATGAGTCTGAGTACCCTTTCCCGTGAGGTTTCATCTGCCTCTGAATGTTGTGCCTCTGGCCTAATCCATACCATTAAAGGCAAGAACGCGTAAAACTCCCCATTGTCCATGGCCAAACAATATAGCCATTAGGTCACTGTCTGCTTTCTAGTTAGAGAGGTATAATTCCACTGAAGTCAGATTTACACCAGTATCAGTGAGAGCAAAATTAGGATTCCCCTATAGTTGCTGTTAACCTTTATCAGTATCACCCTCTAGTACTGAGATGGTAGCATTAGCAAATACAACACAAGGCTGATCTTCAGTAGCCGTTCTCTCATTTACTTTTTGCTGATTTATCACTCTACAAATGACACAATAGATTTTCCCATTAGTTTATTATTGTTATTTATTATTGGTATTAGTGTTATCCAGATAGAAAATGAAAACAAAGAACTGACCTCACCTCAGCAGAACATATTATTTTCAGGAGTTCAGAAACACTGCACAGAATGGACAGTTTCCGTTTCACCAATGTTCAATCACTGGCATTTGTCTTTTGTATCCCAGAGCAATTGCATAACTCTAATATTGACCTTAACCAGAGCCCTTTGTTTCTCACCCTAACAGCCAAAAGCATTAAAATGCATGTTTACTTAATTTGTCCTGGCATGCAGTGTAATTACAAGCAGTTTGTTTTCTCTGTTGTAAAATATGGGTTAGAGAAGAAATAAAGTAATGTGGAAAATTAACATTGTGATGTACTGTATAGTGGAATAACACTAAAAACACTTAGCTGTGTTAGTACTGGAGGTGCTATTTGTGTTGTGTGCAAAAGCAATAAAGAATTAAATGCCTCCTTCTAAACTATATTTGCATGATTTTCAACTGCAGTAAAATTAATCTGAACTGCCTCCAAGTATGAAAGAAAAAAAATCAAAGTGGAAATAGAACTGAGCAGCACTCATGCAGCCTTTAAAGTTGCACTTTTATTTTTTGTGAATTCCAACACACTGTTTAGTGATGCCTGGGATTGTTGCAGAACTGGACGATGCAAACATGTTTAAAGGTTCTTAAGCCATGTCTAGCACTGTGCCTTTGGTTGACAAGACCTTTCTGATGTATCAGCAGGTCTGGACACAGAGCAGGCTAGTGTGGCAAGGCAGTTTGCTGGGGTATTTTCCTTCTTTGTGTGTCTACAGTATATATTGCATCCTAATCCAGCATTACTGCACCTCACCTCTGTTAATTCTTTCTGTGAAAGATTCACTTTGTCCTTTCTCCTTCCTTTATAAATCTACCCTCTTCTTTCTGAAATACTAAGGGCTGTCCTGTAGAAGTATATATATCAGTTAAAACCATTGGAGTCAGGAAAGTATTACCTGCTTGTGGCAAAATAGCCAAGAGTAAAAAATATCTCTTTCTCATTTTTTCCTATTCTTTTTAAAAGTTTTTTCTTTGTCTCCCCTTTCTGTGTAAGTATTTAGATAATGAAGCAATGTGAATTTCCCAAAATTTCTGTACATTTGAGATATCAAAAAATGCCCCCAAACAAAAAAACCCCCAAACAACCAAAAAACCCTCAAGCAAAACAAAACAAAAAACAAAACAAACCACCCAATAACCCCACAAACAAACAAAATACAAGGGGAAATAGGTATAAACTAATCACTCCATTATGACAAAGGGGACTCTTTCCCTCCATTTTTCCTCAATAAACGTTTTCCCCCAGAGATATTTGTTTAAAAATATACCTCTGGGTGAAAGCAAACATTTGAGTTTTTGGTTGTTATTTTGTTATTTGATTTTTTGGGTTTTTTTTGGTGTAGAGCTGCCCCTTGCAAAGAAATATACTGCTTTGCTATGGTGAGACACGCACTCTCTTTTCACTAAGAGCTGCTCAGTGCCCTTGTTCTGGCCTCTGTGTAGAGGAGTTTAACCACTTTGCGAACTGACTCATTTATATCTTTTAATAACAAGTTGGGATGAATCTGGAAGACGTGAGAGCTTTTAACAGCAGTTGAGAAGAAATCCTGCTTTAGCTTACTGCAGACTGAAGCTAGGAAAGTCATTAGATTAACCTCTCTTGACAGGTCAGGCTCAGCAAATATTCTTAAAAATAACTCTTCCAGTAATTTATGACCTTTGGGGAGCATAATCAATAGTGTTAAGAGGAGAGGCAGCCAGACAGCACTTCCTGGTAGGAGAAAGTTTCTTGTCTTTGTAATGTTTGCATTCTGTCTCCTTGTATGCAATAAGACTGACTTGCCAGTGATATCATACCCCTTTTACTCCACCAGTTTTGGAGACATACATTTTTATTGTCAATTTACTGTCTCCTCTCTTTTTTCATACAGTATCTAATTCCAACAAAACCAATGCACAAATGTGATTACAAAGTAGGGGGAAAACTCACAGTTTGTTTTCTTCCACACTCCCTCTAACCTCTCTGGATCATTTGAGGGAGAATGGTCTTCTGCCCCAGGATGTTGTAACGCAAAGTCTTAAACATATACTTCATTTTAATGCACCATGAGTTACTCATAGTGATTAATTAAGCATGTTCTTATAACCCTCAAAGATCAGTGCCCAGAGAAATTTTTTTGCACAGTCTCTGTATTTTTTTTTGTAATATTGGATAAACTACGCAATGTTTGAACATGCAAGTGACAAAAACATTTCTGTATTTTTAAATAATTTAAATGCATTTTACTCCTAGTGAGATTTCCTCTAGCTTTTTTTATAATAAAGAGCACTGCCCTGGCTATTCAAACATACAGCCTTTCCTTCAGAGTTCAGTATTGAAGTCCAATTTTCTGAAACTGGAGAGCCTCAGGAGGATACATTGATTTCAGTGAGGCCTCACATTCACTGTCTACATACACATGCTCAGGCCACATGGACCTGCCCCAAGCAGGACTACTGCCCATTTTTCTCTGCAAGGACTTCTAGGCACATAGGAAAGGATACAGCATGTCACACTGCAATATGATACTGCACTTCTTTTGACACGACCAGTGGAATTACTGGATGTTGGCTTTTCCAATGTCCTTGGAGTGGAACAACAGTTTTGAAACTCCAGAGAAAAAAAAAATTAGAAAGAAAATCATTCATGCTCATGGTCTCCGCAGAAGATTTAATACACACTGCTTCAAGCAGCTTTGTGTCTAATGCTATAGCTGAGGCAAGATAGCACCTTTTCTCCAGTACTATAATGAAACTGAAAATGATATCCTTTTTGTCCCCCTGCTTTGTGTCTTCATTGCCAAGCTGGCAGTGTGGTACAAATGGCAGTGTGGTACAAAGTCCAGTCGGAGGCCAGTTGGAGCTAGCTGTGTACTCCAAGAGTCAGTCCTGTTTAATACCTTCATTAATGATCTGGATGATCAGAGTGTGCTCTAAGCAAGTTTTCAAATGGTGCAAAACTGGGAGAAGTGCCTGATAGGGCAAAGAAGTATCATGAGACACCTCCACAGGCTGAAAAAATGGGTTTAAAGGAACCTCATAAAGTTCAAAAAGAAGTGCAGAGACTTGTGCCTGGGAGGAACAACCCTGTGCATGAATACATGCTGGGGACATCCAGCTGGAAAGCAGCTCAGGAGGAAAAGATGTGGTGGTCCTGGTGGGCCCCAAGATGAACATGAGCCAGGGAAGTACCCTTGCTATAAAGAAGGCTGCTGGTATCTTGGACAACATTCAGCTCAAGATGGCTTGCTTAGCCTAGAGAGGACAAGGCTCAAGGGGGAATCTTACTGATGTATATAAATACCTGAAGGGAGGGAGCAAAAATGAGGAAGCCAGACTTTTTCAGTAGTGCCCAGTGACAGGACCAGAGGCTCTGGGCACAAACTGAGACACAAGAGGTGTAGTCTGAATGTCAGAAAGCACATTTTTGCTGTGAGACTGGCTGAGCACCAGTGTGGGTTCTCCAGAGAGGTTGTGGAGTCTTTATCCTTGGATACTCGAAAGCCATCTGGACACAATCATGGACAAACACTCTAGGTGGCTCAGTTTGAACAGGAGTGTTGAACAAGATGACCTCCAACTAGAGCCATTCTGTGATTCTGCAATTCTGTGAACATGAAACTCTTGGAAAATTACCATGAGTGAAAATAGTGAACACACAGCTATCCTCCAAATCTCCTTCCTGTAGAGTTTGTGGCACAAAATCTCTGTCATTTCACGTGGAACACAGTTTTTCTCTTCAGTGACATTGGTGTTCCTTACATAAATTAGTTCCTGGCTAGGCTTTACCATAATTTTACCTGGGATTTTCTCAATAGTACCTGCCTGTATGCGCTTCATAGTCAGATAGATGATTCTGAAAAGCACAATTCCACAAGTATTACAGAGAGAGTCATCATGTTCATAGTAAATCCATAGCATAGTTGGTCTGCTTGTGCACAGAGGATATCATCAGGTTTCAAGATCTGTACTGCAGCTCAGCCAGAGGAATAGGTCTGTATAGATGCTAGGACATCCTGGCACCTCTCCTGGCACCTATCAACTTCCATTCATGAAAGTTTTGAGGTGTTAAAGAAATTAAAAATTTTGATGACCAATTTGCCTTTTATCTGGCACAATTTTTTCTAAAACTGGAACGTAAGTGATACGGCAGTATTTTCAACATGTTATTGATTTATGATGAGACATGGAATCTTGTAAATACTGCTATGATTTACAAGAATCAACAAAATGAAGTTAAATATATATTTATAATTTTAATTATGATCCCTGGACTGTCCTAGAGTTTGTTTTCTTAATTGCCATCATTACAGATTGTATCATCAGCAAGGCTGAAGATCAGTACCCCAAAAACTTGCAGTACACAACACAGCTTAAGACACCCATAAATAAAGACATATGTTTTAGGACTGAAATGGAACATTATAATCATTTACTTTGAATGCCTGAATAATAATGAGTAAAATGTGCCACCCAGTAATTCCCTTGTTGCATTACTGAAGAAAAATCAATCCATGCATAAAATTTCGTTGCCTTGAGTAGATTACAAAATGAATCTACTTATTTTGAAGAAACATTGATAAAACAAGAATAAACAAAAAATATTCTTAAAAGCCAGAGATTTTACTTACTACATTATGGTAAAAAGAAACAAACAAACAAATAAATAAATATATGTAATCTCAGATTAGTTTTCATTTTGTAGTTACATTAAAAGGAGTAAATCCAAATAATTAAACCAATAATTTAACTTGTCATCTTGGACCTTGTGACTTCAGGCAAGTCTTAAGACTTCAGGTTTTATCAGAGATGCAATAGTTTTTCTTCATTTCCACTGCAGTGTATTTTTAAGAACTGAAAAACAGAGCCCATAAGCAACCAAAAGTAAACAACCAGGCAAAGAAGTGCTGTCTTTCTCTTTATATAATGATGTAGGGTGCAATTACATTTTATTATCCTTTGTGAGGGATTAGAGAAGTCAGTTGTGACTTCAGAGTTAGTCATATCATCATCCAAAACATATGGTAACAACAACAGAAACATCAGTGGCATCTACTGTGTTCTGCAGCCCAAGTAACAACATTCTTTCCTTCCCTGTAATAAACTATAAGGTCAATACTTCCTTTGTATTCTGATCCAATGTATTTTCACATGTAGAATCCTGTGCTTTTTTGAGGAACATTTGCAATACCAAATCCTAAAAAACATTCACTCAGTAGGGCTGAAGTGAACGTCATTAAAGTTTGTTCTGCAATTCTCTAGAGTATGGACATTTCTCCCCCTATTTTTGACACAATGTTCACGAGATCTTTGGGCCTCCTTTGAAAAAGTCCCAGTCTTTCACAGTATGTACTCAACCTGTGGTTACCATCTTCGTCTGACCTGTGTGTCAAGTGTTTATATTCCTACATAACATTTGTCAAATATAACACTGACCAGTGTAATTAAGCACATCTTTGTTTCAAGACACCAAATGTTCCCCATTCCTCCTTTCTCCCCCAGCTTTATATGCTGGAACGGTGTTATAGGGTGTGAAATATCCCCTTGTCAGTTGAGGTTAGCTGCCCTGGCTGTGTCTCCTCCAAAATTCTTGGGCACCCACACCCTCCTTGCTGGTGGGGTCTGGTGAGATGCAGAAAAAGCCTTGATGCTATGTAAGCACTGCTCAGGTATAACAAAAACATTCTTGTGTTATCAACCCTGTGTTCAGCACAAATCCAAAACAAAGTCCCATACAAGTCACCACAGCCAAAATCACCACTCTTCCATATCTTTATTTATATGTAGCTGAATGTATGTAATCGTAAATTCTTTCCCCATGCTTATATTTTCTAATGTTGAAATAAGAGCAAATCTCAGAAAATTAGAATGCAATTTTTAAAAATTTTTTTTATTGCCCAGTGTGGCATCACTAGCCTCACTTCTGAGGAAATGAGGAAATGGTTTTCATGACTTCCATTAAAGACAGAGATTCTTAGTCTCATTCAGCAGTGTGTTCACTGACAAGACTTTTCAACACACATTTTCAAAGAAACCTAGGGGGTGCAAATTTATGATTCTGAAATTCAGTGCTGATAAGTGGCTACTAACTCACAACATTTTTCATATAATTGTTTCTCTTTCCTTTAGTATGTTTTTGAAGAAATGAGGAGCAAGGCTCTCTCAGGAAGACGTGGCACGTATTTCATGGCTCTCCACTGACTGATTGACAGGTAGGTTGTATGTCATCCTTGCTGATAAGTGCTTCAGTATTTGTTGGTGTTTTCTTTCCTGGCTACAAAAGTTCGAAAGAGACAGTTTAGAAGTTGTTGGACTGGAGTGTTTATATTTACAAGAGTACATACCACTGTCTGATGAAAATGTATACAGCTAGAGGTAAATGACTGCGGGTTGGCAGTGTGAGATGTCAGGCTAGAAGAAGTAAATCTAGACAATGCAATTAACTAGGGACAGGTTTTTCACCCCATTTTTTTTCTCTATTTAGTTGCTATGTCTAGATAGAATATTGTATTTTGAAAAGAGGCAGCAGTTATTGATACTTTAACTTCTTTTTTCAAGATATTTTTCCCTTCCCAGCATGTTCTTGAATGCATGAGGAAATCCTTTCAGCCTGTGCTGAAATCAGTTACTTGTGCAAAGATTGACAATATTGAAAACATTTGATTTGAATGTCTTAATTTGAAAATAACCTGGAGGCGCTTATTAGACTTACTTTTCTTGTAAGCATTTGATTCACAGCTGCTGAAAAAGGTTTCATCACATATGAAATTTGGGGCATCTGCTTTATCATGTCAGAATGACAATTGGGTTGGATGCCAGGATGACATGGAGTAACATGAAACAATCCATCCAGCTGAATGGAAACTGTTTAAGTGCTTCTCTTGTGAGCATAACAGTGCCCATTGGAAAGACAAAAATCTGTGCAGACCATGAAACAGATGTTTTCTAATTCCCCTTCTTCTCTGAATGCCCATAGGTGCAAAAAACCTGTGGCTCTTCAGATCCTATTCTATTGTATGGCAGCATTTTCAAAAGGAGAATAAGCTCTGCAACGACCAGCTCGAGTTCCTATTGTTCTATGCTGAGAGCAAAATGGAAAATGGGGGCAGAGTTTGTAGCTTTTCTTTTCTCCTTACAAGTGTATATGTTAATTTTGCAAGATTCCCTTTATAGGGACATCAGTCTCTTTCATTTTTTTGCTCATAAAATAACAATTCTTTTCATTCCATAAATCAATCTTGAAGCATTTTCAGGTGCTATATTATTATACAGATATTTATTGTACATGAGACCTTTATTAACTAAGCCTGAAGAAATTGGGCAAATAGTAAGCTGGAAATGTCTGGTTTCATTACGAAGAATGTCTTCAAAGATTTGAAGACTGTTTTGAACACCTGAGATAACTAAAATTTGCTTCATGTTCTTTGAATAGATACTAATGCTGTACCAAAACTTGTTTTTGCAGTGCAACCAAATTTTTCCACTATGGGGAGATCACAGAGAGCTAGTCTTAACTCAGGTTTAAGTTATACAAAAAGATTTTTTTTTCTTCTACCTTCCATTCAGGATTATAGCGTGGCCCAATTCTGATGCGCTGATTTTTCCCAGAAGTGTATATGCAAGGTTTTTACTACCGTTACTCAAAGCCATTTTTTTGTTTCTTTGTCTAGAATGCATGTAGACATAGCACAGAGTGACAAATCAACATTTGGTAGGCAAAACTGGTGACTTTTTGGCAAACCTACTATTTATGATATATTGGAAAGCCCTCTTTTAAAGTATCTTCTCTGTTTTCTCAGTTCACTCCAAACCATCAGCTGTTTTCCAGAGTATAACTTTTCAAAAGCTTCTTTTCAGACAGATTTCTCTGTTACCCATATAAAGTTCCCATTATCTGGATTATACTACAAGTATTATCTGGATTTATACTACAAGTTCTGAAGGGAATGTCCCTGGATATCTTCCCTGTAAGAAAGTAAATTATAATTGTATGTGACATTTCAAAGGTGAGGGAGAAGTGTTGCAGGTAAGCATTAAGATAGACTTTAAGATTTCAACAAGAAAGTGAGCACACCTCCCTCCTTAATCATGTCTGCAATGAATCTGAGATGGTAGGCCTGATAAAAAGGAAACCTCAATGTTGGAAGAGCCTAGATTCATGCATTTCGTAATTCCTTCAACTTCAGTGGCACATTCCACCACTGTAATGCACTAAAGACAAAAATTCTTCTGAGTTACAATGTGTACTTGTTAAACTCTGACTTTGTGTGCACATCGAAAGCTTTCTGAGTACTGATATCCCTTATTTGTCTTTCCCCTTTCTGTTATGTAATGCTCTTATATTTTTAAATTACATAGACTAGTCACACAAGAATCAGTAGGTCCTTACAAAACCCCAGCAGGGCAATAGTCTTTGTAACACATTGAAGGATGCTTACATTTTAGCAGAAATACAAAAAGGCTTGTAATGGGAGTGATTTTCCTTTATAGTCTATTAATAAAAATATTAAAGGCTTTCTTCTGTCTTTTAGAATGCCTTGCTCAATGCCTCATGATTCTCTTTGTTCATAGTCATTGCCTAATAGATTGTTTCTCTTATTGAATTGATTCTCCTTTCTATTACAGAATTTCAAAAATTGCTCATTTTAGAAAAAATGTGTCATTTTTCTGTCATCTTAGATTTACCGTACTTAAGAGGTAACATGGATTTAAATGGAGGATTACAGGCTTTCCAGGCAAATGGTTGAGCCACCAAGTCTGGAAGAATTTACAAGATATATAGATGTGGTACTCAGGAACAAGGATTAGTAGCGGATTCACAGTGTTAGGTTTATAGTTCAGCTTGATGATCTTAAAGGTCTTTTCCGATCAAAACAAGGAGTAGCTGCTGAGTGCTGCACAAATATAGGGTGGACAGGAATATTACAGTATCAATTTTACAGAGAATTTTCACCAAATATTTTCTAAAATTTGGCTAAAACAGAACAGTGGGCTAAGATTTCTTCTGGTTTTTAGTGTACATGATACATAAAATTGCAGCTCTACATCCCTACAAGAGCTGGTATAATGCTATGATGCTGCAAAGTATAGTGTTTATGTTTTTTTTTACTGTATATATGACTTGGATGGACTTTGATTTTACATTTGAAGATATTTAGCAGCACTGGATGTGCAGTATCTCCTTCAGGTGCAGTATTAATGTGTTAGTGAAAACACATAAATAAAATTGTGTGGATTTTGTCCAAAGAAAACTATTTTTTTGACTTGCTTTATTTCTGATCCAGTTGATTTGCCTGAGTTAATCCACAGAATCCATGTGCACACAAGAACTTGCCTGCCCCAGGAGTTTTGAAACCAGAGCAGAACTCTGGTTCTCTGACTAGCTGCTTTTTCTAACATGGTATCAGCTCCTAAATTTATATCATAGATGATTAAGAAGAGTTGAGATGTATCTTAATGATACACAGAAAATACTGTGGGAGTAGCCATAATATAATGTTCTCAAAATGTTGGTTTGCTGATGAGGGACCATAAATACCTACAAAACACTTGGTGAGTAAATGGTCCTGGTTAGCATTTCAAGTTCACTGAAGAGAGATTACTCTTTCTCATTCATGGTATGGATGATAACTCCAGAATAGAATTACAAGTTTTTTATGCTCCTTTGTCTTTTTTCCCTGGACTTATGAAATTCCTGCAGCTGAAAGGATAAACCGGTGTCTGAGTGTGTGTATCTCATAAATAACTCCAGTTGTAGCCAGCAATTTTTAATATCAGAGGTTCTTCTCCTGTTTCTTAGTCATTAGTAGGTATAAGCAATGTTTAATCAAGGTATAACTCATTTGATCATTCAGAATAAACATAAGCATTGTGAGTGTCAGTATTCCAGCCCCTGAAAAAGTGAACTTTTATAACAACACTAGGAGATGGATAAGCATAGAACTAGAGCAGCAGACAGATCCTATAGCAGTATTTAACAACAAAATTATATAGAGGCATAGTAAATTGGAAGGTAATTTTACTATTACTTATACAAATGCAAGGGAGAAAATGCAGTTTTGCTACAGAACAGACTTTTGTGAACCAGTCAACACAGAGACAGTTTGAGTTCACTTCTGAGCATAAAGGCACACAATTGAGGCATGCAAGTGGAGATATATGTCTGAAAAAGGTGTATAAATTCAACATGGTAGGTCTGCAGCACAATCAAAAACCAGAGAAAACAAGAACAGCCACAATGGCACTATTAAAATTAAAATGAACAAAGGAAATAAGTCATTTAACCTTTAAATGTCTAAAAATACAGATAATATGCATTATTGATAGCTTATTCCAATTATATTCTATCATTACTGAAGCTGGTAGAGACAGTGCTTGAGAAGGAAATGTTGATAAAAGTACTTTATGTTTAAGCTTGTCTATGATATAGTGGGTAAAAAAATCCCAAATGACCCCCCAATTAACCAGACAAAAACCATCAAAATACCTAAACCTGAGAACGTCAAATTACACTATAAGAATGAATACATGTAATTTAAATTAGGAATGAGTACTTTCTTCAGGTAAACTCTTTAAAGTTGAATTTCCCAAGCTTTGACAGGTAGCAAGCAACCTAGGTGTCAAGAAGTTAGAACTGTAATCAAAATTGGTTGGGAACCAATTGGTTGGGAACCTTTAGATAGTATTTCAACATACCAAGAAAAAATTTTCCTCTAAATGTTTGAAACTAACTGTAGGGATTGAAAAGGCAGGTGAAAATAAAATCCACAATCAGTAATCTTGGAAAAGTTTTTCTTATATCTACACTCTAGAGTTCCTTGCAAAGACCCATAGATCCTAGAACATCTAAGGAGATAATTTTAGTAGAGTCCTTTGTACTGTTCCTTGGCTATATAGGTCCTTGAAGATCCTACTTCACTGTGGGACTTAGCTGAAACGGAAAATCAGTAGTCCTTTCCCTGTGCTAGGATCATATTTAGAGGAATTTTTACTGTCAAGAGTTAAAAAGAAAAGAATGACTACAATACAAATGAAAGGGTGAATACTGTAAATTTAGAGCCATGGCAGTTGCTGAAGCAGAAGAGATCAAGTGAAAGAAGTAATATCAAATGTAACTCAGTAAGAAAAAACAAAATGCATCCTGTGAATGTAAATAGATATGATCGATCAATCATTTATGGTGCCTCTTGGTCTTCCTGAGGTTGTGGTTCTAGCAAGGTCAACAACTAGATCCGAGAGCCCTGATTATGAATCCTAGGTGTCCCTTTTCATTACAGTACATACAATGTGGATTGTAAAACATCTTGTTCTAACTATGTGTTTGAATTAGAAATGGGTGGGCCTGTTGGAAAGTGGTCCCCATCACTTTGTTCTTTTATGAGTTTCCCCACTGGACACTGAGATAAGTAAAATGCATCTAGGTTTTACTCACTCAGCATCTGATTGCTGGCATTCCAGCTTACACCATTTAATTTTTAACCTTATTTTCATACTCCCTAAACAGCTTAAAGATTCTGCTTTGCATGAAAAGACATGTACTTCCTTACTCATGCAATGCTTCCACAGATGGTTTTCAGATGGAGCTTTGCTGAAAGGAAGATGAAACCAACCCAAATTCAGATTGAAGGCCTGTAAAGAGGCCCTGTGCTATGTGTCAGCTTTGAATAACTTGTTACTGGTGTCTTCAAAGTTGTCTAACTGTATGGCAGGATAGGCCTGTGTCAACCTGCATAGATTATTTACTTTTAAGCATTTATAGAAGTAACATCTTATTTCTCTTTCATGTAATATGCTTTAGTTTTCTTTTTCAATATGCAATAATATTGATAAAATTAATTTTTTTAGAGATTGCGTTTTGAATGAAATTGAAAGAAACAAGAAGAGATTTGAATGGATTAAATCAATGCAATAAATGCATAAGCTGCAATGAACCCTGTTAGTAAATTGTGTTTTCTAGAATATAACTTAGTGAAAGTAAAAGCACAAAGCTTAGAAACCCAAAAGTTCTCCATTCTTTTTCTGCTTTAGTCCATGTTTCTCATAAAGAGTAAGCTTAATTTGAGAAGCTATAGGGTGCCATTGCCACTAAACAGTCCTCCTTCAATAAGAAAGCGAAGGTTTTTGAACCACAATTAAATTGCTAGGGAAAAAAAAAAAAGAGAGAGAGAGAGAGAGAAGATTTCCAAGTGCATCTTTTATTGTCCCCCAAGAATGTGCTTCCTCTTAAGTAAGAGTGTCATTTTGGTCACAAGAAAGAACCCAGCGTGAAATGATTAAAACTAGTACATAAAATTTCAGAAGAAAATGTCCATAACTTATATCAAACTCTGATAAAGTGTTTTCTATCAGAAGGAGGAAATCATGCAGTTGAGGGGTTAGTCACAGATTTCTGGTTGCACACATGAATGAAAGTGGCCTCAGGGAGGTTCCTTCAAGGACCATGGACAGTTCCACAGCCGGCGCAGCCGCTGTTCTGGAGGGTGCCATGCAACAATCCGCAGAGCAGGAGACAAATTCCTTCAGGGACTTGGCTCTCTCGCCTTGGCACCTCTGGTTATACACCCAAGTCTGCAAACAAAGGTTCAATGTCTTTTGTCTCATTACTGTATACTTTTCTACTCAACAATTATCCAAAAATTGTTATCCCAATTATCCAAATTACCTCTTGCTTGTACTTCCTTTTGTCATATTGTCATTTAATTTTCAATTACTCATTATCCACTCTGTCAACTTAAAAAATCCACTCCCACATACAACTTTCTGATATCTCAGTGTATCTTTTGTCACTTTTCAGTTCTTTGGAATTTTCCAATTCCTAGACTGAGTTCTTCCTGTGATAGTTATGGGATGCTAGGTTCTCTTTCCTGCCCTGGCAATCCTCTCAAGTACTGTTCTCCCCACCTATCCACCAGTCGGCTGAAAACACTTCACAGAGATTAATTCACTCAGTTCTTCTTCCTTGTTGGACATAAATATAAATTAACCACAGAATCACAGAGCTGACATGGTTTGAAGAGACCTTCGAGATCATCCAATATAATCTTCCACTTAATATCATGATAGTCACTCCTATACCAGACCCCCAAGTGCCGCATCCAAAGACCTCTTGAAAATTCCACCACCTCCCTAGATAAGTTATTCCAATGCCTAGTCAGTTTTCCAGAGACATTTTCTAATATCTAACCTGAACCTCCCCTAGCACAACTTAAACCCTCTTCCCCTTATCCTTTCACTTAAGACGTGTCAAAAGGGACTGACCCCCCACCTGGCTAAAACTCCCTTCCAGGCAGTTTTAGAGAGTGACAAGCCCCCCACCCCACCCCACCCCCCACCCCACCCCATGAGCCTCCTATTCTCCAGGTTAAATACCCCCAGCTCCCTCTGACGCTCCTCATAGGACAGGTTTTGCCCCAGTTGATTGTCTCGATATATTTATTTGTTTCATCAATTCATTACAGTATTTCTTCTATCACCTTAAAATCTTCCATAAATGATTGTTTTAATTTTTAAGCTTGGAATTCTGCTACTACTCTGCCCCACCAAGGGAGGTAATAAGCATCAAACTGACTTATTGGGAGGAAGTGGTAAAAAAAGCCCAAATACATTTCTAAGTACAATGTTTAAAGAAATAAAAAAAAAAAAAAAACAACAAACAAAAACTGTGCTGGACATAGAAGGCCCTTTATAGGCCATTTCTGCTGTCCTGAAGAAGATATTAAAAATATTTGAACCTAGAAAAAACTGACTAATGTGCCTCATCTCATGGTCTTATTGTGCCTGAAAAGCAGAATAATAGGAGGGGAGGCAAGTGAGAGGAAAAAAAAGACAACAAAACCCAAAGCTAAACCATATTAAAAGGGAATATTTTGCTTCACAGAATTTTTAAGACAGCTTGCTGGAACTCCACAGAGGTTATTACCTTTTAACAGCCAACCCAGCATGCAGGAGGGGCTGGACAGAGTAAGACCCTATAACCCAGTTTTGGAGGGTATATCCATATAGCTTGTATTGTCTAATGCATAGTCATAAGAGAAATAGGATCTCCTCTGCCAGCACGTTAGGACCTAGTTCTTATGGTAGTTCAAGTTCGGAATTCTCCCTCACTTGGGATGACAGGGGCTTAAGTAAATAAGCCATCACCATTACCAAATTCAGCCAAGTATTTAGGACATACTTAAAAAGTAACTCATGTGCTCTGTGAAGTCAGGACCTCCACAGGATTACACTTTTTTGCAATTACGTATTTATGCAGTTTGAGATGCAATGCTACTCTGAAACAGCAGAGGAAGCACAGGATTTACCCGTGCCTTGTACCTGTGCTCCACAAAAGCCACTTGTTGTTATCCTGCTAGTAGTGGCAAATTGGAGCATGACAAGCTGCAAAAAGGGCAATCTTTTAAATCATGTTGAAAAGGTCTTTGAAGGTAAAAACAGTAAACACAATAAAACTTCTTTTCTTGTAACAGAAACTTATGCTTTCCTTTTAGAAATAAACTGCAAAGCAAATCAGCTATTTTAAATAAGGCAAAACTTACTTGTTTTTCTATATAGTAAAGGTTTACTTTGCAATTGGTATTTAATTTTTTTACCCGGGAATTAAATGCAATTGTGGTTTACTGTGTGACCACATCAGCCCAACATTTTTTTACCTACAGATAAATATTTCATAGCAACATTTAATGAAAATGCTACAGATAATTTAAAGGAATGTTAAAATGAATGTTCACAAAGTAAATAAATATTACATAGTAAAATCAAGCCCTTGCATATTATGGGTAATTATTTCTGACAAAAATTAAGGATTTTTTTTCACTTTCAATGTCTACTGAGTTTCCCCATCACAATAGTGTATCATAAACTAAATTTTTTTACTAGTTTTTCAACTAGGTTTTAATCAACTTTAAAGTGAAAATGATCATAAGCACAAACATATTATCAAGGAAATCCTGTGTCTGGAAAAAGGGTTAGTTCTTTCATATCTGAAGCACAGGAAGAACTTCATCAATTTAGAAAGGGAGAGGAGAAATTAAAAAAATACTGTTTTTTATCCAGATCAAATATAATTGGTGGATAAAAACCGAAGTCAGGTCAGAAGAAACTGTTATAGAAAATGGGGACATTGCTTCAGGTTAACATTGTTTTAAAGTTTCAGTAATACCTCACTGTGAAAATTAAGCTCAGCCACCTGACAGGCCAGAGGAGTGCTTCAAAGCATGTTCTGAGGCATAATGGAAACACAAATGTAATGACATTCAACTTCTAAAGATTCAGAAGTAGAAGACTGAAGGCAAAATTTTCAGCTGTAGGGACCCAAAACTTTTCATTCAGTATCGGAAACAGGTAAGATGCTGAAATGGCTCATGGATTTTAGATCGGTGACCTTTTTTGACTGACAGGCATCTGCATCTAGAGATTGGAATATAAGCTGTCTTCTGTAAATCCAGTTCAAGATGTCTGGAGGTAGGCACCTTCAAACAGTGTCTGGAATCAGCAAACCCACTCTCCTCCAAGACTGACCATAGGACTGGTGAATGTAGCAGTGCAAGCCAGGCTTCCTGTAGAGAGATGGAGAGCACAATCAGAAGCAGGAAAGGTCATTTCATGGACTGTTTTCCCAAACTTCTACAGCCCTTAGCTGTATATTCACAACTAGAATTGCCAAAAGAGTTCACTTACAAAAATGGGTGTTTCTATGTCCAGACCAGTGTCTGCAGGATCCTCACTTTAAAACTGATGCTTGTTTATCTTCACAAGCTACATTACTTGTCAACAGCAATGTTCAGAAGTCTTGATGGGATATACTTAATTGAAGGTATGCATACACTGGGGGGAGTTCAGCAGTTTGTGCACACTTTGTCATTTGTAGTGTGTCTTACAAAAATAATACTGACTTTCCTAAATCCCAGTAATATGAAGAAACATGACTAAATTTTCAGTCATGAATACGTCAACAACTGCAGTTAGATTTGCATTTTAAAAGAATTGTTCTGATGTAGCAGTGCCTGCTGTCAGAATTTCTGTGGTCTGGTATTCTCCTTTGTAGTAAATTTTTTTAACTGAAAATAATGAGTGGATACATGGTTTCATAGGATGATGTGGGGACTCATTGACCAGTGATGCAGTGTCAAGTATAGCTATTTTCATATCAACTCTAGATAAACGTGGATGGACTTCCTTTTTTTTACTTTTTGTTCATGGGAAAAGGCTACTTTCTCAATTTCTTTTGTGTTACTGCAAGCCTCTTCTAAAATTACATCAGCTAATGACATTTTAAGAGAAGATAAAATCCGGAATACAAGTTCTAAAGTAAGGTCTCACTATTAAAAAAAGAAAAAAACCAAAACTCAAACACTCATCTATATTAAAAGCAAGCATTAATAGCAGAAGCTATTTCCAGTCAATTTTTTCAGCAGTCTTTATAAATGGCAGTGACATTGAGGTATTCTCATTAATATTTTGACTAATCATGTTGTAGGCCTGACTTATTACAAAAACTAAATCCAAAGGGATTCTTTTCCACCTATTTAATTTAGTATCACATAAAGATTTCTACATGGAAATTGTGGAAGTGTAGCCTTTAAGTCTATTTTACCCTTTTTAGATATTCATTTAGAGATGCACTCGTTTGTTCTGTGTTTATTGGTGTTCCTAATTTTCTAGATTTGAATTTGAACTTTCTGGAAAGCATTGTTTTGAATTTAAGTGTCTATAGTAAAATAGACAAAATGAGGTAGGAAAAAGAACCGGTACATAAAAAAACCCAAAAACTAAAACAAAAAACCCCAAACCAAACCAAAACAAACATAAAGAACCAAACCAAAACAAACAAAAAAAACCCCCTCACATGTTCTCTTAATCACCTGCCTGATTTGCTGAGACCTGGGTTAAATCATTGAAGTTGGTGAGTCTTTACTGGAGCCCTGAGCAAGCACAGTGAAAAGCAGAGTTTAAGAGCCTTTTCAGGGAGCACTGTTACTGTGCAGTGGGTAGTTACAAGGTTTGGTGATGACTGTGTGTGCAAGTAATGCCCCTGGGAAAGAAACTATTCCCTTTCATGGCTGTAGCACTTCATGGTTCCTGTTTGAACTATCTGTCTCTGTTTTGTCTGTGAAATTGTTGAGATATATTGTTGAGCACCATATTTTTCTGACCTCAAAATCAGCATATTGGATTGTTTGTAGATACCTTGTATCCAATTATATATAGAAATGATCAAGAACTAAGCACTCACTTCACAGATAAATAAGCAGATTCTGTCCAAAAAATTCACTGTCTGCCAGGTCAGAAGAATTATCCCTTTCAACAAATTTGATCAAGTCCAACAAGCTGTGAACAACCTTCAGACAGATTTTGCAGGTGATAAAAAGATATTCATATGTGCAGCACTGAGTGAGACGAGGGTATTTCTAGTAGCCTACATTGCAGCAAGTCACAGGCATGATGACTTTAAAGAAGGATGCTGTTGCCCTCTTATCCATTTTTTGTCCTCTCTTCAAATTGCATAGGAAAAGAGCAATAGAAGAGAACAGAGGAAATATTCAGCAACATCAGTAGGAAATCTGGAACCCAACACTGCTGTCCTTACACTGAGGAGGTGGTAAATGTAATTCTTGCTATTTAATTGCTATTTTAGCACAGTAAAGAGAGCTGTATATGTTTGGCATCTCCTGCAGTATATTTGGTACAAGTAGGAATGTCTGGTAGCATTCAAAAAGACAGTAACAGATACCAATTATGGTAATCTAAGACAGACTCAGACACAAGATAGTAGAGTCATCTTCTTAATGCAGTCTCTGGAGTTCGGTTCCTATTTCTGCGTTACCCAAATATTTCACTAAGACTTCTGGAAACTTTATATCCAGAAAGTTCTGTTAGCATGGGTTTGACAAAAAAAATTGACCTGATTCTTCTTCATGGACATAAAAAATGTCATGCTAAAGGTTATTTTTTGTTTGGATTTGAGGTCAAAACCAAAGCCTCACTGCATCTATTCCATGATGGCTACTTTCTGGGTTGAAGCAGACACAATGCTGACTGCCTCAGCAACCCTGAACTGCAGTTCCAGACTGCTCTGAGTTAACAGCTCCTCACTGGAATATTACTACCTAGAAAAATGGGACATGGGCAGACTGCCTTCATGCTCTGGCAGTAATTAGATCCTTAAATAGTTCACTGGGGACTGCTGTGGACAGTCAGGCACAACGGAACAGCCCTAAGGTTGAGAGGTTGAGTCCTAATGATCCAAGATGCATAATGTTGGGGTGCATTAATAATGGTATTATGGTCAGAGTGGTTCTTATCCTCAGATTCTGTGTCCATATGGTTCTGTGTTTTGGATTTATGACTGGAAAACTGTTCGGCTGTTGCTGAGCAGGTTCTTTAAGAGCACTGAAGGTGTGGTTTTTTTTTTGGTTGTTTTTTTTTTTTTTTTTTTTTTTGGTCTTTGTGTTTGAAGAATTCATGTGAATCTTTGGGCATGCTCCTGTTTTTTTATAATCAATCCATAATATATCACCAGAAATTAAACCAGTCCAGACTTTTTCCTGAAATATCTACAATGCCTGTTTACATGGCATAAACCACCTAATCTTTTTAAACCATGGGTTTCACCATGCTCATTGACTTGCACACACCTCTCCTTTGGAAAAATTTTTTACTCAGTGGGTAGAATTGTGCCTTATTAGCTCAGACTTGAATTTAGAGAATTGCAGGGAAGTACTACTTTGTAAAGAGTTTTTCTCTGAGGAAAAGTTGAGGAATAACACAAGCCATGGAGCCACCTGAATGGTGAAGAGGCTTTCTGTGGGCTGGGGAACATTTGAAGGGGTAGCCTGAACAGTTCTGAATAATTTGTGCAACTGCTGTGTTCACTCTTCTAGCTATAAATTAAGGGTATCTTTATACAGCTCAGGACTGTTTGTAGGGGAAAGAAGGGTATGCTTATAAATTAATTTCCATCCTTCCCCTTTTGGATGATTAGTGAGATAAGATTTGAGAACACAAAGGCAAAGTTTTCTATTGAAGTGGTGAATGAGCAATTTAAACTCGTTTGAAGATCCCATCATAAATCTGCATAAATACTTTAAAATAATATAGGATTCAATCTGCAACTTTGAAAGCAAAGGAGATTTAGTCACTCATCACCATTAAAGTCCACATTCTTGCCTTTTTCTTTTCCCAGTAAAAACAGCCAATGCAGTATTAAATTTATATGTACACTTTAACACAAAGCAAGTGCATTCCAAATGCTCTTGCTATAGTCTTATCCCAGCTGAGTTCTGTGATGCATATGGCCCTCTAGTAGAATGTCTCACAAGCCTGTACAATGTTTTATCTTTACAAAGAGATTATTTTGTAATCAGAAAATATGCCTATAGACCAACCTGGCAAAACAAACATACCTCCTGATGGTGTGTAACATTGCCCAGCATTAGGGGACTGTGATACTGCATATTTTCTTACTGACCACATCATAAGATTGACAAACTACATCTGGCTTCTGTCAAACCTTGGAAAACAGAAGTCCAGAAGGTTGCCTATGATTGCAACAGGGACCACGAAAACTAGCTAAAGGGAAAGTTGACAATAACAGCAAGTCTGTTTTCGTGTTTTCAGCATGAGGCCACCAACTTGTAATCACCCCAGTGATGCAGTTCGTTTTGCTAATGATTTTAAGACTACGAGGGCAAGCAAGAACTCTTGGTTAGCTCAGTCCTGCCACCACTGGTATCACTTGGGCAGCAGTGGCACCTACTCCTGCCTATCCCCATCACAGAAGTTCTCTACATCTGAAAGCCTATCAGAGAAAAATGGTTAGGATTAAGAGAAATTGCCCATCAACACCTAATATTTCATCAATCTCAGTGATTTCTGATCAGATTGGGAAAAAAAGTCTCCTCTTTGGGAAATTTTAAAGAAAATAGTAAAGCAATTATAAACTGAAGAGGAAAATCCGTGGGTAATGTTTCAGTGAGCAGCTCTTCAGAGCTTTGCCCTTCACTGACACCTATAGTTATCAAGGGGTGTTTTGCTACTGGAATGTCAGGTGTCGTTGACAGAACTTGAACCTGTGAATAGGCTGAAGAGCTCTCCATGCATTCTGACTCCTACCACCTGATCTACTCTGCTATGCTATTATTTCATGGATAGTTTTCTTCTTTAGCACTTAGAAAAACACATGGAGCAAGTTAAACCCTGTATAGCTCTGTAAAAGTGTATCATTTAATGCTTTATTTGAAGTTGTATGAAAGGTATTTGCAAAGTATTACTATTTTTGGAGAATGCTTGTTTAGTATACCTTATCCTGCTGGAATAAAAAGCATATAGGAAAAAAGAGAGTTTCAGCACATTGAGTGGTACAAAGAGAATCTAATTAGCTTTTTTTTCTGGTGAGGAGAACAGTGATGAGGAACAGAATGTAGCCTGTGATGAAGGTATCTCAAAAATATTGCATGAAATGATTATAAGTTGGAGTGATTTCTGTCCTCTTCCCACAAGTCAAAAAAAATCTGAGTTCTTGATTATTAATTCATGGTTGGCAACAGGATGCAATTTAGCTGTTCTTTTATTTTCTGTTTTCATTTTATGATTCTAGAATAAGCATCCTTGCAGATTTGCTACTTTATGCACAACAGACATAGCCAATGAACATTTCAGAACTGGAAGTACATAGCTGTAAAGTAGCTCAAATATTGTACCATGCTAAGACAGACACCAGCACATGTTTAACGACCTGGCATCTGCAAGAGGCTGTGACAGCATCCCAGCCCAAACAGAATTAGTCTGAATACCTCTAATATGCCATGTAAATGTTGGGCATGGTGACGTTACATGTTTGGAGAATTTGCAGTAGTGCACACTGTCACACATGAGCTCTACTTAGTGTAGGAACAATGGAAGTAAACATCCTCTAAAACTCAAATAATTTTCTTGTATCAAGTTTTGTGTGAACCTAAAGTTTGGGTAAGATTTGCCAGAAGACCAATAATGGTCTCAGATTCCTTTTCCTCAGTCCTTCACAACATAATACTTTACTCCAGAAAACCCTGCCTTTGGTGTCTTCGCAGTGTGGTGTGTTCTTCATGGTGAAATATTCAATGTATCTTTGTCATTGCACTTCTGTCTTCTGTCACTGTGATAACTGGCTTTCTCTCTAGTGCATTGTAGTGGCATTTATACGAGGAGGTTAAACTTCTTCAACAGCCACGTCTGCAGAAATGTACAGAAAAAGTGCAGAAATGTATTGGGACACTTTTAAATGTTGCATCAAACCATGCAAGCTGAAGAATTCCAAGCAACTCTGAAGGCACTACTTCCCCTGATGAAGCAGATCTTTCTGACTCCTTTTGCATAGTCCAGGAGAAAACCTGAAACCCAGAGACAGCTGTTACCTTCTGTTTGCCATTTAAACAATCTCTGTTCAGATATATTGGAATTGGTAGATCAGACTTGTCAGTAACAAGACCAGATAACAATAACAAGAAAAGCAAAACATTCCACTGTGATGCTGAAACATTTCAGAGCCATTCAAGGATCAAACACTTCAACCTCATTTCATCTACCATCCCCTAGATCTGTCAGATGCAGGGAGTCTGCTATCTGGCATCTCCTTGTCTGAGCAAGAAGCAGATTACAAGAAGTAGTGACCATTACTTTGGACTATGAGGATGCTTCTTTGTCCATTCCAGTTCTATTCTTACCTTTGTTTCCCTGAATTGGCAAGGAAACTTACATCTTATGTGTAAGCCAGGTTCTCAGAGAGCCATGGTGAAACAATACTAGATCAGCTGATTCTCTATGAATTTCCAGCCCAAAGCCTGACAGAAATCTCACATAGTCTTGTGCATCTTGTGCAAACCTTGAGATAAAGTATGCTGACTTAGAAAGGCTATGGCATAGGACAGACATTGTAGAGAGAGAAATTGAACTAGAAACAAGTTTCAGATTATGGCCTTGCAAATAGACCGGATATTTTTGAGAAATAGGACAGTGAAAGATGTATTGTTGTGAGATCCACGTGGGGTTTTTTTAATATATGATTGGCTTAGAAGCATTAGCAGCATTGTGTGGCAATGAGTGGCAAAAGCTAACAAGGCAAAAAACTCTTATAATGTATTAAGAATTAGTTTGGCTTCTGATTTTGATGGCATGAATTGTAACATTTGTACTGTCTCACCCTTCTCATGAGACTGAAAATAGAACAAAATCTTTTAAAATGCCTCTCAGGAGCCCCATCTCTGAGTCAGAAAAAGGATTTTTCTGACAAGAGCTGCCCCCAATGTCTGTGTAACAGACTCCAGTTCAAGTCACCATCCTCTTCTACTTTACTTATTTTCCCAAGTGATGGATAGAGTTTTTGGGTCTGGATATATATGCCCAAGTTAATGCCATCTTTTAATGGCTTTCAAAGCATTCATGAGGAAGACCAATGAAACAATTCATTTGTATAATAAATGTAAGACTTTTTAATGAAAAACTTGCAGGGCATACAAAATAACCAGTTTTTAAATTAAATAACTCTGTTCTTTTAAATTCCCTTTCCTAGCCAAGGCATAACAGGGGTTAGTGCACATTATAGACTAATTGCCTACATAATTTCATTTTATGAAACAAAGCACTTTAAAAAAATTATAGGGTTATATAAAAGCATGTGAAACCACTAAGTCAGCTTTGTTTTCAGCCTCATTCAACAGTGGCAGCATTTTAGATGTGGTGTGAACTGTAAACATTTTCTTCGGGAAAAAGTACGTCGTAACTTTGTGTTCTGGTACCTGCCTGCGTGTCGATGATATATTCTCTTGTCCTATTATAATGTTTGCTCTCAGGTTTTTTTGCCCCTCTTTCTTTGTAAGAGAAATTGTTTTGTCCTCCTGGCCCCTTTCAGTAAGCGAAGTCCCTCCCCGTCCCTGGCTTAGTGTCTCTCATCCTTGAACCTGTGTTGAGCCAATCATTTTTCTGGCAGCAAAGAGATGAAGAGAGCTCCTTTGGTGCTTCCCTCAGGTCATGAGCCAGAGCAGTTGAGGGAGAGCTGTGTGTATTGCTTCTTCAAGAGCCTCTTTCAAATCCTTGGTGTCAGTAGTGTTAGGCTACAAGGCCAGCCCATAAAAGAAGTTTTACTACTGGCTGAGCAGCAATGCTTTTTTTTCCTTCCTGTTTTTCTGTCCCTCAAAATAAACAACAGGAAGGGAAAAAGTAGACAGCAGGAGGCAAAAATACAACAGGAGCTGCGGTTGCTGGGCTGTAACCTTATTTCGATAACTCTGTGTCAAAAATACATATCAGCCACCAAGGCTGAATGGTGGCAGCTTTAACGTGACGCGACCCTGATGACTTCAGACCTCCTATAAAATGCACAAAACAGAAGTCATGGTGGATATATAACCTTTCCATTGTCAAAAGAAAGCATTTCCACGGCATACAAAACACCAGGGTGCAAAACACATCACAAAGGCCTAGATTTAGCCTCAAGATCTTAGCTCTTACAATACTGCTCTCCAGATAATACAGAAATAGATTTATAACGTATATTTGCCCAACACGTTAGCGTGCTCTCCCTTAATTAAAAGAATGGCCAGCGCCCTGATAGCATCATATTTCTGGGACAAAACAAAATGATATTATCCACTCTGGCTCTTATCCCAACTGCCAGGTACATAAAGGGGATTAAGAGGAGTGGGGGGAAGGGCAATTTTGAAAAATAGTGGTACAATAGCAAGGCTGTGATCTCACCTGATTAAATCTTATCAGCTCTTACCATCACTTTTCTTTCCTTCCTTCCTTCCTTCCTTCCTTCCTTCCTTCCTTCCTTCCTTCCTTCCTTCCTTCCTTCCTTCCTTCCTTCCTTCCTTCCTTCCTTCCTTCCTTCCTTCCTTCCTTCCTTCCTTCCTTCCTTCCTTCCTTCCTTCCTTCCTTCCTTCCTTCCTTCCTTCCTTCCTTTCCTTCCTTTCCTTCCTTTCTTTTTTTCTCCCCCTTTTTTTTATAACATATACTAAACAAAGAAGAAAAAAAAATCTTGCTACAGCACTTACTGTTATCTTTTTACCTATTCCAACATGGAAATTCAAAAGTTGTGACCTAAGAGATAGCTAACACAGGAGTTTAGAAGTTGGTCACAGTTAGGCTCAGTGTATGATCAAGCTAAAGAGCAAAACACAGTAAATCTGATTATCATAAATTGCACAGTGAGAAGCAGACCTCACATAATGTAAAATCAATCCACCTAAATCTCTTTGTAGCTTGAGCTATTTCTGAGATGGGCAGTAAAGCTTTAGTGTGAGAAAGAGCAAGCTCTGTGTGTGAATATGCATGTGCTGAATAACCTGCCTGCCTCAGGTGCCATGCTCAGAATGGCTAATTCTCTAATGCACGTGTATTTTTCCTAAGCCCCTTTTAAAAAGTTTTGGGTTTTCATGTATATGATTAAAATTGCGGTTTGCAGTGCCAGAGCCAATTTCTTGTTCTGGAGGTGAGGCTGCAGCTTGCTGTGCTGCAAATGTCACTGGCGAGACGTTTGTTAGGGCTGCACTGCATGCCGGTTAATCTGTTTACTTATGCAATGGTGGAAATGTGACCTGGCTATTGTGGTGATTAACAGAGTCAAATATCCTCACATTAACTAGTGAGCTGGGCAATCAGGCTGGATTATTGTTACATTCAATTTAAATTACAGTGGCATGACAGGTCCTGAGGTATTTAGTAACGGATTTCACAGCACAGATATGCTTCATGTGTAATGAATAAACTCTGGAGAGCAACAAGAGGAAAAAAATAAAATAAAAAGGTATTTTATGATCATTGTGAAAAATTTATGGAGTGTAGCTGGCATGAAATTCTATAAAATGAACTGGCTCCAACCAGTCCAACAACAAAGCACGCACTTTTCTCCCTGCTGCTTATGAATTATTATTACCGAGTCCTCCTATGTTTACTCATTAGCATTGAACCCTTTGCAAAACTGTGATTCAAAATTGAATTCTTCTTAATTGAAAATACCCCCAGTATGCTGGGAGAAAAACTGAAGGGGAAAAATGGCAGCAGCACCACAATAGGCCAGTTAGCTCTGTGATAGTCAGAGGGGGTGGCTGCTCTGAACTTGAATGTTATTCAGGATTCACAGCCGGACTATAGGAAGGAGAGAGCAGGTTGCACTCAAGTTGTTCTGCACACTGACATACATACAATTTAAATATTTAGCCACCGGTGAGCTGCTGCAGTGTGTTAGCCCACTAGCACCAGAGTGCATTAATCCTGTTCTCCATGCGACTTGCTGACTTTGACCTGTTTTATGCTCTGTGACTGAATAACACATAGCACTTTGCTTGGGGAAAAAAAACCCTAAACAAAACACACTATGATCTCAACACACATTGGTTTCAATTAACTTTTAACCATTTGATTGCACTAATTCTAGGTTGTTAGTTAGCTGTTGCAGAGCTAGCTGTATTGATTTTGAACAGAATAAACTGCAGCACAAAACAAAGACTGATTTTTCACAAAAAAAATTTCCTTCTTTCCATTTGTTTCATCACTTATTTACAAATATTTTTGCAGAGGCTGTTTTGATATTCAGAAAAGTTCTGATGAGAAATAAAATACCTTAGGATTTCAGAAGTATTATCTAGCATTTATTGAAGCTTAAGAGAATGATGCTACAGTATGGAGCTGTTAAAAAATGTCTTATATTAAAAAGTACAGAAAGCTGCAAATAACAAGTGTCAGTGACAAAAAGATTGTGGCTGGTGAGGTGCTGCTTGGTGGATCTCAACTACGGAAGAACTAATGGGGCCTCACATGAAAACCCTGACTTTGTGATCTTGCAAGTACCAATCATTTAAATGTTCTATCAGAGAACTCAGAGTACAATGAAGCTTCCTTCATTTAATTGCAGTCTGAGGTAAAACCTTTAAAATCAGGAACCATTCTACAAAAGGGAATGAGAGAAGAGTGTGACATCTGTGCTGTGGCTTACATCTGTGGTACCGGAATGCAGTGGCAAAATAAAAACAACAGCTTTTAGAATCCAACCTTTAACCTCAAGATGCTGAGTTCAGTTCCATGTTGGTCAGAATGACTAAGAGGCCTTCAAATCCATTACCTCTTTATGCATCTCTCTGAGCTCACCTTTGCATCTCCTGGGTGCTTCTTCATTGCAGGGTGTCACTGTTGGAGACCTTGTGCAGATATGAGAATTAAAGAAGAGAACCATAAGGGAAACAAATGCTCACTCAAGCTGGTCTACACTGGATGGTGATTAAGGAAAAGTTATTCCTATCTCTAAATTTATAAGAACTTCTACATTTGGCATCTAGTAATTCCTTATTCTGCAGGATATTTTAAAGTACTAGTGGTAAACATTTTCAAGGAGAATACCCTGAACTCTGGAATGTGTAATTATTGACCATGTAGTCCAGCAAATCCTGCAGTGCCCTGAGCTCCCACTAAACTGCGGAGGAGCAACAAGCACTACAAGTATCACTTGTGTTGCAATCTGTCCTGTACATCCCTTTTGTAAAATGCAGCTTTCTCCACTGTCCATGGAATATCAATGTGGAAACCAAGAGAAGATTGCATCTCTAAAACCCTCAGTTCTGCCAGACATGCTCTTTAGCTACAGTCACGTGCAGCTCCCCATCTGGCAAAATGCAGTTGCTGAGCTTTCTACTACTGCGCCTGTGTAAAACTCAACACCTGTTAAAGTGTTTTAGTATGGAGAAAGGTGTATTTTTAAAATATTTATTCAGAGGAAGCCAGCATGCTCTGGGCCACTGAAATTTTACACTTCATCAACCTTAGTGTTATAGTTATAGCTGTAAAATATTCCTCCTCCCGTTAGAATTTCCAGGCAATGGCATTTTGCCGAAAGATGTTCATTTGCTGCCTACTCCTCTCAAACTAGTTTGTCACAGGACACAGATGAGTCTGAGGAGCTAAGTCCAGCATTCAGCTCAGTTGTTTTTGCAGACAGTGATGAGAATGGGTCATTTTGCCATTTCATCCTTAGGCAGTCCCCACTGCTGGAGACTTTTAGCATCCTCCCTCCCTCTATCTGTCACTTGAGATAAAGTGGGAAGATATAGGATTATATGGTTCTCTTACCAATCAATAGCCTCAAAAGTATGTGCAAGAATCTTCTGACCAGAGAGTCACTGCTGTGTAGGAGGCACAGATAGAGTGCCGAATAGCAGATGCTTATTGAAGATTCTAATGATTTTAACTGGAGAATGGATCCCTAGGTCCCTTAATTCTGCAGACTCTTGTTTTAGAAAATAGCAATAAATAAATCTTATGCTTTCCTCTGTTCAAACTTATCTTTAGGGCTTTTCTGCCTCCCCATGACATAAAAGGATATGGTTCCACTATGCAAAACAAGAACATTATGCATTATCTGGCCTCCTGTGTCCAGGACATACTCACTTAACCCAGAACTATCCTGTCACATCAGTAAAGTTAGTAACCTCAGGTGACCAAAGCATTAATACTTTATCTGTTTGAGTTGGCTGCATATCACTTCTACTGTCTATAGAAGACAATATAAAGTGGCTTGTGTAAGAAGCAGGAAACCTGTGAGAAAAATACACTAATACAGATATCTAAATTATGCACAAAACATGCATGGCATAGAAATATATTTGTGATCCCTATTTTAAATGACCTCTCTGGAGTAAATAGCAGCAATCTTCCAAAAGGGAGACGCACAAAGAACCCACAGCAGTCCCTTCATTTAGAGCCCAATGACTCACTTAGTTGACTGGGATAGTTGCTGAGATTGCATAAAGATAGATGGTTAAAGAAAATGATGGAAGTAAATTTTCAATGAAAACATAAACTTTTCCATCTTGCTATAAATTCTATCTAGAGCATAAATCAGTATCAGTTACATGCTTTAAAACAGCAGTTCCCCAATTGGGAACACAATGCCCTCCCCCTTGCTCATTTTAAAGGACATGGCACTATGTAGAGGGAGCAATAATTTCCTGAAGATTCATGAGCAAGGTAATTTGACATACCTGGTGCTGCCCAAGCCCAAGTTTAAGTTACTATAAATAAAAAGGAAAGAGTTTGTCTAGGCTGCTGTGTGTGTGGTGCCGAGGCATTCAGAAGAGTCACTTGCTGTGGGCATCCAGTTCATATGCTCTGAAGCATCACATTTCACTGGGATGCTTGACAACAGAAAAGTTTGCAAATGTTGTTCAGTATTTGGAAAGAGCCTGGAGTCACTGCAAACATTTGAGAAGGTGACAGAAATGTCTTTAAAGGGCTTCTTGTCTTAGCAAGGGTATTTCTTATCATTTATATAGTAAAACCATTCATTGGATGTCAGCAGAATGGACTGTCTGTTGGCTGAAGACTGACTTTGAGGGCTGCTTTGGTTTGGATTAGATCCAATCTAGTCCATGGGAGGAGGAGTGGGGGTGGGGGAGGGGAAATTGCACCAGGTTGCTTAATTAATCCGGATGCTTTGCTCATTATACCTTGAACTTCCTCAGAGGACAGGAACAAACTAGCTTGCTCAGAGTAAAATGAGTATAACATCAACAAAAAGCAAAAGGGGGGTGTGGGGTGGAATTATATAGAGTGGTGAGCCTGTATCTGACCAAACGAAAATGCAGGGCAAAATCTTCTTAAGCATGTGTGAAATGTGAAAAGTGTGTGAAAACACACAGGGGTGTGCAAACGTCTGCACATGTATCTGTGTAGTGATATATACTATGACCCTGCCTAAATGTGATGAAAGATGAAGCAGAACCCTTTGTTGATGCTTTTTGCCCTCAGAATCAGTTGGAGGAGGTAATGCTCAGATGATAACAAAGGCACAGGCCCTGCCTGTCTGCATCCCAAGTGACTATGCAAATTCTCATACAGAAAAAAAAAAAAAAAAAAAAAGAAGGGGCTGCTGGACAGCCAAATTTAGCCTTCTTTCTACTTCCCTGGGAATGTGAGTCTCCTGTGGGAAGCCTGCTGAACCACCCAGAGCTGCCACAGAAGCTTGGAACTGGCTGACACAAAGCCTCCAAATCAGCAAAGGTGTTGGTGATCCACTCTTCAGGGATACAAGGTTTATTTAGAGATGGTGAATGATTTTGTCTTGAAAAAAACACCAAACCATGAGAGTGGATGGAGATGACAACTGCAAAAAGAAAATCCATGGAATTTGAATGTAACTGCAAGAATAATTCCTGTATTAAAGTAATTCCCATGTATTAAATCATTTGGCCATCAATAAGCAAATTCCAAAACTCTTTTATCTGACTCATTGTATTAGTGAAAGGACATTTCTGCACATCAGTCCAGCAGCACTTTCAAGAGTTTGATGTAAAATGTAGACAGAGAATAGGGAATGCTGTTTCCATCATGGTGATTCACAGTGGGAAGTTGTGGGTGTCCCCTTAGAAGCTATAAAATGAGTGTTTAAGGATCAAAAATATCAGTGGATTTAGGAGGATTTGAATTCTCTTAGTTCCTGTCACTCTTTTCTGCTGATTGCTGCCAAAGAACTAATGAATATGAGAGGAAAACACAGCATGGGGCACACAAAGATGGATCAAATACAACCTCCTCTGTTGCAACATCCTCCTCTGCGCAGCACACCTTGCACTTACATGGAAGAATTAAAATAATTAGCGTGATGAGATTTATTGGCCAACAAGTGAGGACAGGAGGATTCTGTGTGTCTTCTAACCATTTTCTTCTCTGGGGATGTGAGGGTTTCACATAGGCAGACATCAACCACCAACACATCACCAGGAAAAGGACAGCGTCCCTTTAACACAGAGTGGCTGTTCACTTAAGGATCCTGTTTATTTAGTGTACATCTGGTGTTTCCCTCCTCTCAGTTCCTTTTTGGTAGCTTGTTTTTCATATTCCACATTTCCGCAAGAGCTCAGTACTAGCAACGAATTAGTACAATATATTAGTATAATATATTAGTATAATACAGCTGATTTCATCACTGGGGCCATATTCTGCCCATTTTGTCTGTGAATTTTCCCTTGAAACCTTCAACTGAACATTCTCACTGTTATCTTTTTTGAACAACAAAGCCATTGAAAAACATCACACCTGGAGCAGTAAGAAAATACCAAGTCATGATCACTTCTTTTCAAGGCCAGCAATTAGTGTCAGTATCCCTAAAATTTGTGAATAAGGTTCTCTGAAAATATTTGTGCAACTGTGACTTCAGTAGGATCAGTTTTGATCATGCATTGGTGTAAATCCTCTGACTTGAGTGGAGTTGGTCCTGATTTACAATGAGGAGAACCAAGATAAGCATATCTTTCTTTGTTTTACTTTGTTTCTTACTTTCTTTCCCCTGCTGTAAACATTGATCTAACCGAGAGTGTGGGACCATGATTTTCCCTCTATCTGCCCCAGGCTTAGATGGTTTTACTATTTTCACAAAAAAGTATCTTAAAATTATGAATAATATCTCTTCCTGCAGTAACCCACCTTTCCTTTTCACTGAGTAGCAAATAATTTGACAGAAACCCACGAAGTGGGTTGGTAGTGGGAGCCTCCATCACCCTCCTTCCCAGCTGCAAACCTAACCCTGCACACCAGGTACACTTGAAGTACCTCTTCATCAACAAAGGTCACAGATGACTGCTGCAGGACACATCCTGCTCAGATGCCTAAGTGCATCCCAAAACAGGGACAGTTCTCTGTATTGGGGATAAGCCTTAGTGTGGAGGTTTATAGTGCAGGACTGCCTGCCAAAAACTGTTTTTAAAAAGCATCCCTCATATGGAATCAGGGGTTTTTAATACACTTAGAAATGGAGAGAAGGGAGCTATGCTGTTGGGATCTATAAAACGTGTATGTCAATATAGAATCTCCTTTTGCTGTCTTTCAGTCTTCCACTTTTACAGTACTGATTTTTTTACACACATATTCAAACCTTTAGCCTGCAGTTTTTTTATATTTACATATTACTATTGTGAATTTCATCATGATATCTGATGAGTCTGAAGAAAGATTTTCTTCTTCCTCAAAAGCCTAGGATATTTCATTTTCTCCAATCTTAATAAAAATAAATATTTTTTTTACCCTTAGGTTTTCATCTCTCCTTCATTCCTTGCTCCTTTTACCTGCGCTATGAGAGTGCCATCCATGTGGCGCTAACATGAGAGCTTGGTAGAAATTCTGCAACAGTTTTAAGATGAGTGAAAATGAATTTTTCCAGCCTCAGTTCCAGTGTTAATTAAATGTATTGAATGAGCAGTACCTTTTGCTGTTAATAGATGAATGATCACCTTAGGAAACTCCTCTTTTATAAGCAGAGAAGAACATGTTCCCTAGGTTGCTGTGTCATTTTTAAAAAGTGATATTTAACATTGCTACAAGCAATTTGTTGTTTAAAAAACTGATTAGCCCAGTTGTTGTCCATCACAGTATGCTACGCTACCAGTGTTAAAACATTAGCCAAGTGCTATCCTATAACCATTAAACTACCTTCAGTTTCAATCAGTTTTCTAACACAGCCTGATTAAGAAAGTTCTGTTTACCCAAATGGGATAAGGTGACTGACCAGATGTTCTGATTTTAAAAGATCTGTTGGTGTCCTAGTGATTTCCGCTGGGACATTGAATTGTCCCAGATTTTCCTGCTGAGAGCTTGAGCAGCACAAAAGTTGCTTGCAAGGTAAAGCCCCTTTAGCCACTAAGGAGTTTGGAAAGAAGGATTAAAGGAGGATCCCCCCTCCAAGTGTTGAAGATTCATCCAATGTGGTTCACACTATGCATGAATTATTGTAAGTAAGTGTGATGGTTTCCTTTGCTGGAGAAAAGCTACAGAAAAAAAAAAAGAGAGAAAATATGACACCCCCCCCCCCCCCCCCCACTCTGAGCCTAGAGCAACTGAAGGAAAACAGGCTGCTTTTCCCTGATGCAGATCTATTGCTCACACTACATGCAGAATGCTGTGGAATTCCTAATATACTTTGCTTGGTGGTGGTTTCTGTGCCTCTGTGTGTATAAGGGGCAAAGAAAGGAGGGCAAGGGGGAAGGAAAAAGAGAGAGAGGGAGAAAAATAAAGAGAGAGGAAATCCTCTTTGTCCTGTGAAGTGCATCACACAGACCTCCTGTGTTGTAATGTAAAACCGCTGGGGTGGCTAGAATGACCATATGCTGTGAATGCGAGTGCTGTGCCTGTTTAAATGTAAATTCACTCTGTACCAGAATAAAAGAATATCTGTTTAATACGGAATGAAGGCAGTTTGGCAGGATATGCACTACTTCAGGTAAGCCAGAATAAACAGTAGCATTGATTAAAAGGAGCCCCCTATTCTGCACCTGTCATGTTCACCTCCTTTGCCACAAAGGCCTCACTGGTTTATTTACCTGTAGAGCTGTTATAATATTTTGCTTTCTAAAGAGATTTGGAAGCCACCTGCCGTACCTTTGGCATTTCTTTAACAACAAAGCACTCCAGGCTCAAGTGCAAGAGCCCATTGTTCTACTCCACAACATGGAAAAGAAGATGAATCCAGAAGCACAGGATCCAAACAGAAATTATTATTGATTTAATCACATAATCAGCAGCAAACACTTCAGGCTAAGATAGCAAATCCATAACAGCCTGCCCACATAACCACCCTTACAAATTTACCAGCAAACCACTGCGCACACTTAGCAAACAAGAAGAGCAAGGGTCACCTTCACTTGGCGGCAAAATATTGACATTCCTAAAGCTTAAATATGTTTTGAGTTAAGTGTTATCAATCAGTGATAAGAGTTGAATGTCTGTTAAACATAACTACATTGGCAGAAGGATTATAGAATGCTTTCTTGCCATAATCTAGAAGCATCTTTCAGACAAAACTCTGCTTGAAATCAATTGTGCACAAGGAGCTGCCTGCTGAGACCCATTCAGTGACATACAAAGGAAGAGAGAGTCTCCCTGTGATCTTTAACCATAACCGGTTATCTAATGAGACCAGGGCTTTAATTTCTTTTCACATCAAACATAGAATCAATGCTCTGGATTCAACAATGTGTGTAAACAGGCCGTGAAGCCATCTCTTCAGATGGCAACCAATTCAGCCTTCCAAGCCCCCTGGCATATTTATTTCTGTGAATCCCCCTTTAGTTCCAGGTAACTGCTTCCATCGTGTTGCTGCTGGCTCCCTCTGCACGGATGGCAAGGCGAGCTCCCTCCCTCCCTACACCTTCCACAGGCAGTGTAAAACCTGGGCAGCTGACTCTTGTAGAAACACTGCAAAAAGTATTTTTAGGCTCCTTCTCTAATCAGTTTAGCTATCCTGCCTCGATTTTAGCAATTACTATAGGCAAAGGGTGTTACAGTTCATGTGCCCTTCATATCTTGCCATCAAATAGCAGGATGCTGCTTTCACTCAGACAAAACTGTAGTAACATCGCTGTAGTTTACTTTAGAATTACACTGGCATAACAGGTGACAACCTGGTGCAAATGTTTAGAGCAAACATCAGCTGGGAAAGCCTAGTGACATTCCAGAGAGGATTAAAATGTGGTTCAGCAAGCTGATTCATTCAGCTCTTGTCCTGCTCTGGGATATTTACAAAGTGGGCTTTTTGTTTGAAAAGAAGGCATTTTAAATCATCAGTGTTTATTCTTAAAGATTTTGAAATTTTATTCTGCACAGAACAGGACATATAGTATGAAGACAAAATCTCTAGTAGCCTGACCTAAATAAAGAAAAGGATTTTCCTAAGTTTTATGCTGCTGCTATTCTTTGTCTTTACGGAGAAAAGTGGATGGTCCTGTTGTGTGGCTCTGGTGAACAGAGCTCCACTACACCAACCTCTCTAATGTGTTAGGCTGTGCCATCTTGCTGCCCATAGGCTGTGCCTGCCCCCAGGCCTGCTGCTGCAGGAGGTGTTGACATCTCTGTGCCTTACTGCTGCTGGCTTAAAGCACTCCTGCCATAGAAACTAAAGGAGCATGAGCTTCAGCCATCAACTTGGATTCAAACTGGTTCATCTATAACTCAGGGAGCTACAGGTACCACTTAGGAGCACACAAAAGCTAACCTGCCTCTGTATTTTCATGTAATAAATTTCCAGTAACACATGGTAATCACACCTAAAAAAAATTAATACAGTAGCAAATCACTTGATTGAATACCTCAGAGTGTGCCTGGGAAGGCAGAAACTGCAAGTATCTATGCATAACAAAAGTATTTTGGAACAAATAATGCTTTGCAGACAGCAAAGAATCATTCTTTGCTGCTTTGAACCCCTCTGGGCTTTGCTTGCTGAAACAGATTTGAGAGTTCAGTTGGTTTTGTGGTTTTTTTTTTTTTTTTTTTTTTTTTTTTTTAGGTGGAAAATACCAGTCAGTGGGCAGATATTAAAGGAGGGGGTAAAATCAGAGCTTTTCTTCCTGACACTTTCCCTCAAGGCTTTCCTCCCCAGTCAAAGCTGCTGCTTTGACTACACCAGTGCTCCAGAACAGGGTAGGATAGGGAGCCCAGCTATTCAACACTGAACTGTTTAAACCACAGAGGTGTTAGGAAGCTGCAAAAGCAGTATTGTCTCCCTTTGTTGAGAATGATGGTGTGAACAGAGAGGTTGATTCTGCTAGACCTGAATCCCAGTGGGCAGGCCCCTCAGAGGCAGAGGTAAAGGAGAGAGTCAAGTGGGGGGTTTACAAGGCTGGGAGAAGGAGTCTCTGTGGTTGAAAGTGGCCCAAAAGACTAAGTTCAGAAGCAATTCAGATCCTTGCCCCTTTTGTCGTTGCAACTCCTGCCACCATGGTGGCGAGCAGGCTCTTTCACAGTATGATTGCTTAAACAGATCAACATCAGTTTAAGCAATGTGGTGGAGAAATCTGAACTGACCACTAAAAAAGACACAAAAGGCAAAACAAAATCCAGACCTCTGCACTTAGCAAATGTGTAAGAATGGCTGTGCTGACGCACCTAGTAGAAAGCAAGAGTAATTTTAGATAGCTTGTAACAGCAAAAGCCCAACACATACCAGACAATGCCACCCCCTACGCCACTCCCTCCCAAAAATAAAAAACTGCACCAAACCCATAATCACCTGAAAACAAATAGTTTTTATCTTAAGTTCTCTTTTTGGGGGATGTGGGGATGGGAGGGGAAGAAAAGACAGATTTCTAATGTACTGCTCTACTATATTTGTCTCAAGCTAGTCACAAATATATTTCAAATTCCTCCCCTCACTGATATTTTTTTCAAAATTTAACTGAACAAGGCTGTAAGCAATTTGATCTTACTTTGAATTTTCATCTGTTTTGGGCAGGAGATTGGACTAGAGGTATTCTAGAGTTCCCTCTTAATTTCAACTGTTTTATAATTCTCTGATTTTTCCCTGCAAGATGTTGACTCAAAAAGAACAACTCTGCCTTCTGGAGGGAATGATGCACTGTCAGATACAGGGAAATAGAGATGCATGCACTTTGTGGCAGAGCTTTAAGGGCATCATTGAGAAAAATGTTTATTAATGTACTGAGCTCTCAGTGCATCCATGAAGGGACAGCATTAACCATGTAACTCAGAAGATCTCACAGTACTTCAGCAAATTTGTGCCCAAATGCACACACACATTGGGGAGATGCAGAATGGGGGCATTGCTATTATCCCGTGACCATAGGAGAAGCTTCATGGTGCCTGAAAAATGGAAGAAATTAGTAAGAGAGGGGAAAAGGAAGAAGAATCAAGATCTAGAAAAAATGTAAGAGTAGAACTACAGGTTCTTTTCTCTGGACTTAGAGTTCCAGAACAAGTAATTAGGTTGGAAAACCTAAAGATGTTCAGGTGAGCATCTTCAGGACACACTTTAGTAGACATGCAAAAGGCTTCTTTGTGTACCTTCGAAATATGTTCCAGTAAGACTGTGGGAAGGAAACAATACAAGATATTGATACCAGGTTATAGAAATAAAACTGTATATTACATCAGAGTTTTTATCTAAATATTCATTTAATTTAAAAAATCTTCTCTACTGATTCTCTAATTAAAACTAACAACCATGAAGACAATTACAAACAAATATAGACCTAAATCAAATAGATACTGTATAAACAACTGAACTTAATTTAGATGGCCCATGGAAATCATTATGCAAGAATACTTGACGTGGCACATACCCAAATAATGGAGAATCTGAAAGATAACTATTGGAAGAGAATAATGAATCTAAAAAAGAAATTTTAATCCAAACACAAATATGTCAAATACCTGTAAACAGATATAATATGATGAAGGCCAAGCTTCATTATTTAATATAGAGCTCTAAATCCATACTTAGACATATTAATAGGAGTTTTATTTTACAAATGGGTTAATCATTTATAACCCCCTTGATAAGGGGGGATCAAGCCTTAACTACACAAATACAGCACTAAAAATAACACTACATACTCAAATAAATCTGTTCATGAGATAAATTAACATATTCATTGAAAAGTGTACGTAGAATGATATCAGCTATTTGTCTTCCATTGGTGATTCTTACTATGGTTTTTTTAAAAAAATACTGTATCTGATTTCCAGTGTTTAGACATGTTATATGAGAAATGCCTCTGAAGAAATCAACACTAAGGTTTCCTCTCAGAATGAGGCGATCTAGGCTCTGTTTTCCCTCAGCTGCAGCAGATGGATGAAAATAGTTGTAAATTGAATAATGATTTGGACTTAATATTTTGAAGAAATTTACTCCTACATTGCTGGTAAAAAACCAGCATTCATTTATTCATGGAATAATCTGGCAGTTCATTTCATTTGGGTTTCCTACTATTAAGGCTATATTCGTATAATATATAAATAAATTGCATATTTTATTTTTACTTAACAATATTTTGCTGTTATTATATCTTTCTTAAACATTGTACTATTTATGCAGAGAAAGAATACACATTTGTACAAACCCAAGAACACCAAATGGCAAGTTCTAATGTCAAGTCAGTTGTAAGGCTAAAGCTTAGAAAACATCAAGAAAAATTGTCTTTTTTTTTTGAGATCAGTTCAGTTGTAGATGTTCCACGTGTTGCACATCAGAGACTAAATGCATAATGTTGGCCCAATTTTCCTGATTTTCTCTAACTTTACCATTTCTATTGAAAAAAAATGGCAATCTGGACTCAGCCAGTTCAGGGAGCATTTTTTTACTGTTTGCCCACCTTCTTTCTGAAAATGACTTTTAATATCTGTTTCAGTTTTCACTACTTTAAATTGAGGGGTTTGTAGTACTTACTCATTTTTCAAGGGATAGTGGAAGAACTTGAAATAGAAAGAAGTACTATGCATGTGAGCTGTACTTTTGCAAACTAATGCACATTGAATTGGATGATTTGCCAAAATGTGAAGTGTTTTGAAATGGGAATTGTGAGTAGTGAACTATGGCTCTAGTGGGTGTTATCAAAATAAAATACAAAATAAATATTAGAAATTCCTTTATCTTGATCAGCAGTCCAAGGTGTTTTGGGAAAATGGAAGTTTCCAAGTTATCAAGCAGCATAACAGCAAGCAGAAAGGTTGGTAAAATGTGTGAGCAGCTACATCAATGTTTCTTCTATAAATCTGCCAGCTTATAACTACAGGTTTAAACCTATGGCCTGTCATGCACATAGTATTTTAATGCAAAATATGTCAGCAAAATACATGCAAACAAATGTATGAATTCAAAGCCACTATAAGCTAGCAAATACTCATGTACCTGTAAATAAAGATCTACAAGAAAAAGAAAAAAGTGAACCAATTGCTTTGCTCAATATCGTAAAAGTGCTGATAGAGCCATATGTATCTCGTATCTACCTGACTCAATTGTTTGCATGTCTACAGGCACCCCCATGATTAACCAACATAAGACCACTGTACAAATATATATGTTTTTTTCCCTAATGGATGAGATTTTAATTTTAATAGATTTGGCTAAAAATCAATCAATCCTTAGGAATGGGTTAGAGAAGGACTTCTTTTGTCTTACACTTGATAAAATTTTTCAAAAAGTGTCTCCAAAAACTTTTAGGCTTGGTCATTTTCTGACTCATGGCATCATATTTTTGGAGAACGTAGAAAGATGTACGGAAGTTGATCCCTCAGTACTGAAAGAGGCTGTAACACCATTACCAGGATATTTGAAGTTTCCTGTCTTTGATGAAGCTGGAATTTTTCTCAACCTCAAAATTAATATCATCTTTCTACCTCCCATGGTGCATGCTAGCTCACTGTGGATTTTTAGAATTGCTGGTTTTGATCCATCCTTCCCTAACAATATAGTAAAATGAATCAAATGGCACCAAACATTACAACTGTCACACAAAAGTCTCATAAGAAATAACAATTGTTGTTACCAATTCAAGCTACTTTTACGTGATAATTCAGAGAATGTGGCAACAACTTTTTTCAAAATAATCAGGAAGTATTGGAGCACCTCTGGTAACATTATGTTTCTCTTTGAAGATTCCAGCAAATATCCCACTTAATGTTTTCCCCAATCCTCTTAAAAATCCATATTTTCAAACTTAGGAAAAGGAAAAAAGAGTCTAACTCATAAACAAAATCCTAAACCTAGTATTTACTAATTTGTAATGGCTAAGGTTTCTATTTTAAATTTTATTTGCATGCTTTAAATTGAAAGAGTTGGCTAAAGACTATTTCCCTGACATTCTGCTGCTGCATAATCGGCCTTGGTTAAATTACACGACCACTAAAAAAAAAGCGTCAAGAAAACTGCAAATCAATAGTCGAAATGTTAGTAAGAGGATCAAAAAAATTAATTTACAATATAAAGTTTCAGTTCATGCTTTTATTCCTTAAAATGTAAAATAAGACTAAGGAAGTTAAAAGCTATTGCAGGTTAGCATGGAGGGATCAGAATTTGATTTTTGATATGTGTTATGTGCATGGATTTTAGTAAGGCGCATTAAAATTTATTAAAAGTGACCTGTAGCATTCTCTTTTAAAAGGCTGATGAGACCTCTGAGACTCAAAGATACTATCATTATCAATGGTTCAACTTTTTACAACAACCTTTGACAGTATATAAATAAAGAGAAATGAATACAATTATCTCTGCTTCAGATTAGCAAAGCAAGTAGAAGTAGTTAGTGCTGGTGAATCCATTTATAGCAAATAGCTTGATTTTTGATTAATTAAGCCTTCCAGCTTACTCATATATTACTCTCAGGTGAGCCTACATATATATATATGTAATTTATATATACACACACACATTTATATATATGTATGATACTGCTTGCTGCTGGCTACTTTTGAATGAAATATGGGATTGATCACATGGATTTCCTCTAAAGTTTACAGTCTTTACTCACATACTCCTCAGATTTTTCATGCTCAGGAAAAATTCTTTGGATAAATAATTGTTTGTACAAGTGTTCATGCAGAACAAAATTAAAGAGATCACGAATATTAATAGCAACAAATCTGTCTATTTTATTCCAACAATTGTCTGCAATTTTTGTGTTGCTTCACAATATTCAATCAGCTGCAGTAGACGGGAATATGGCACATTCCTTTTGTTGGCAAGACTGTAAGAATGGAGGGAAAGAAGCTTATCTGTCTCTAAAACATTCTAGGACCTTCAGCTAATTTAAAGCTCAATCCAGGAGGTGCAGAATCCTTCCTGTGGGATGCTGAGCACAACACTGTCACTGGCTTTTGGTTCTATGAGCACTCAGTACCTTCCAGAAGATGCTTCATGGCAATTTTTTTTCTATTAACATTTACAAACAATCTGAGATTGCAATGTTGTCAGAATGTGAATGGCTTGTAAATACTTGTTGAAAGATATATGCTAACATGGAGTTTTCCAGGCCCATGGAAACAGTGGCTTCTTAGTAAAATATAGGATTAGACCCTGGCACCACTCATTTTCAGCCAAGGTTTACAAACATGGACACAGAGAATACATCCTTCATAATGTGGACAAGAAAATCCTTTCAAAGTTTATTACACAAACAACAATTTTGGATGTGGGAGGCAAAGATTTGCACAAGAACTCCTCCCAAAATTAAAGGGATTTGATTATGAGCTAGGAAGTTGTTCTCCAGTCTCTGTTCCCTTAATATCAGTGTTTCATATGATGGCTTAATATATTTGAGACAAGCCTATCACTGTTGTGTGATAAGGAAAGAAAAAAGTGATCTGTACACGAGACATCTCATTGCTGAGAGACAGATGAAAAAAATATGTTATGGAATCTTCTAGAAAGGTAAACATGTTTCTAATATTTTTACACTAATAGAGCATATTCTTCTTCAAATATACCTATTTAACTAATTTAATTTCATTTGTAAAAATGTAGCTCTCTGAAATTGTCAGTGATATGATAAAGCTAATTAAGACATGCATGGTGTTAACAGTTTCATTAGAGGAGATAATATTGCACAAGAAAAATAAGAAATCATTATGATGAATGCCTCAACATTACATTACATGTTAATGAAGTGTAAATGATCTAATTATTTTTGAAAGAATACAGATTCGATTAAACTGTCGGAATTAAATTGGAAAGGACAGCCTATTGTACTTTTTATGTACAGACAAGTTAGCGTTAATTAGGCACAATCTACAGGAACAAATGAGGCACAACCCTCGGTGAACAATCATGTATCCATTGCTCAAGGCAGGTTTCATAAAGAAATATATTAGGGAAAAAATTGTAAGTCAATTAAATACAGTGCTTTAGCAGTGGGAGGGAAAATGAGCAAAATCCCTGTTCCCTCCCCCTACATTTTGAGTGTTTATAATGCAATCACTCTGCCTGTTCTGCTCCATCACTAATTTCATAAATACTAATTTTGCTGATGAGACATTTTGATTGGTTTGCCATCTACTTTCCACAAATGACTTTCTGGAGGCAGCATGGATTTTGGACGGAATTCTTTTTCCTTGGCCTCTGTTCTGTGCTCTGACCTAAGGTAAGATAAGGATAAAATTAAACTAGTAGGCCTTGCAGGTGAAGAAGAGCACATTACTCAACCACTGTTTGACTTCACCTGGATGCTCCTAAGGGATTGATAGTTCTCATGTTAGAAATTTAGTGTAAATCAAACCCAATTTTAGTTTCTTTATGCTACTTTTTGCTACATTTTCTCCCTGTTTCAAGAGGCCTCTAAAGACCCACATGCAACTGCAAACATGGCATTAAAATGCTTTGAGGAAACAAAATATCTACCTGATTAGTTCAAGCTGATTCAAAAGTCCTGGAGAATCTGGATATATCAGTAAGGTTCTTGTATAGCTGGGTGTTTCATTCCAGTGACATTGAGCTTCAAGGTTTTCTAGCCTTGTACATTTGAGAAGTGGAGGCACATAAGCCTACTGACTCTTCATCTACTCAAGGGAGATATGAAAAGAAAAAAAATAAACCTGCTGATATTGTTATTAGTCAACTACCCTCAAAATTCAGTTGATCCCCCATAAAGCCCAAGTGCATAAAGCAGAGCTGAACAAGTTTTTTTTGCACATAAACTGATGTTGCTCTATGCATCATTACCTGTACAACTTTTTTGTAGGAGAGTTGTAGCTTGCTGACTGAGACTTCCTTGGTGTGCAGAAAAGAAATCATAACCCTACCTATCCTTATCCCCACACACTCCCTCTCCTTCCCCTTGTCCTTGTTTAAGTGGACCTCCTTTTTCAATGCTTACACACAAAGCAATATTCATAATCCACACATCTTACAAAGACTCTTGTGACAAGGAGTTCCACAGCTCCACAAACTCCATTTTTAGCAGTCACTTGCATGCACACACCCATATGACACATGCTAAAAGTTCGTTCATGTCAAGGGTTATTTAAAATAACTTTACTCCAAAAATTAATATAACACAAATGAAATTCCAGAAATGAACACACAATTATTCAGAAATTTTAGTTCTATATAAAACACCCTATAAAATGGAAAATAAGTTATTACACTTGTTTCTGATTTTTCAGCTGGGTCTCACTGCTGAGAAAGGATGAAGCCCTTCTTCATTTTGATCTGGGCTACCAGGAGAGCACCGGACAGCTGGTGATGACCTGGAGCACATCTGCCTATTTTTCAATATCTAAGAATACATGTTTTATGAAAGGAGAGCAGAGTGTAGACCCAGATGGACTATCCCTTGCCAGCTGTGTGGATGAGTGGCAAAGCACACTGGTGTGCTGGGACGTCGTTCTGAGCAGATCAGATGCATCTTGTGGTTTTGGGCTCTGCTTGCCATGTCAAGGCTAATCTCCTCAACCTGACTACATAAATAGAGACAAGACCAAACTTTCTGCAGTTAAAATACCGCAGTGTTAATGACTGCTTCCATCTGGTTTCAGTTATTCCATAAAATAAAAAGCATAATAAATTCCATAAAATAAAATGCACCTAAAAGCATAATCATGGATAAAACCTACAGGCTGGGTAGCAGACATCTTTGTTGGAGCCCTCATAACTAAAATACATGTAATATATTCCATAAAACATAAAATATGGTATTTTGCCATGAACTTATAAAGGTATTGAGGATTATTCTCTTGTTACCTCAAGTAGATTAAGAGGATAATAGTTTTCAGGTAATATTTATTAATATTGTGTAATATATAGTCACATTTCAGCTTTTTGAAATTACTTTTGTCCACAATTATTTCTTCCTCTCTATTGTGTATAGCACAATAGAAAGCTTTTTATGTCCTAAGATTTGATATGCAATAGTTAACCACAATACTTTCCTCACAGCTCCTACTCAGTCCACCCAAATGACAGATGATGTCCTCTTATTAATAGAACACTTCACAGGCAGATCAGGGGATCACTTCCAGACTGCAATACTTCAGGAAAGACTAACAACATCCATGCAATTGGTGGGAAACAAGCCACAAAATAAGAGTTGGATCTTAGGCTCAATGTGAATACCGGGGAAATCAGCCTTCACACACCAGTTCTGAGACAACAGAAGGGCCACAGCCCTTCACTCAGTGTTAGGAGGCAGATGGATTTAACCTGGTGTTTTCTCTTTACAGGCTGTTCTTCTGGATCACACAGAGTTGAGGAGGTACCTTTGTACCAGAATGCTATGGGACTGGAGGTTACTTCCTGTAGCACCTGCCTTTCAGAAAATGGCATCATCCAGTCTTACATGCCATCAGGCAACCACAAAGGTGGATACAAAAAATAGTTTGACTCTCTACCCGTTACACCAGCAGAAATCTGTTGCACCACAGCCTCACTTCTCTGGTGTCTACGCCATCTGCTAGTTTCTGTTGTAAATGTATTCATAGGTGGGATATGCTCACTGGTCCTGTGTCAACACTGTCCTTAAGCTTTAAGGACTGTTCTCCTGCTAGTGTTTACCTTTCTGATCCATTTACAGAGACAATAATTCCCCTGCTCAGCTTAGTTTTGAGTGTCTAAACATAGCTGGCTCTTCTGCCTCATTTCCTTAAGTGGGAATCTCCATTCTCTCAGCGACATAATGATCCTTCCCAGTACATCTTCTAATCTGAGCTCATTTGTTTCAGACAGTGGTGATAACAACTGAACACAGCATTCTTGGTGAAGTCTTGCTGATACAATAAGAACTTTGAACAGTGTTTCTAAATATCTAACTTTGATTTTCCATTGATCTTTCTCATATCCCATTTTAAACTTCTGTTAGGTTAGGTTTTCTTAGGTTCCCCAAAATGCTGGAAAAAAGGGGTAGATCAGAGAAAAAAGAACAAGGCTACAAAAGCACCTAATATGGTTATTGTCTGGATGTTAAAATCTTAGCATCAACAGCTCCTACTGTGCTTTACTAGATGGTAATATAGATATAGCCTAAGACATAAAAACTTTAGCAATGGCTGGGATCTGAGATAATGCTTCCCTTTTTGACTACTAGTTTCTAGTGTGCTAGTTGCTGTAGAGCTCCTGCCCCATCCATTCTCATATTCTGCTGCAAATGTATAGATATAGATATAAATGTAAAAAGCATGTCATTTTAAGTATTTAATTCTTACTCTTTCATTTTTTTCATGTATCATTGTCATAATGGTAATCAAATTTATTGTCATAGTCATTTGAAATATAATATGGGCTAACAAACTCAAAAGAGTAAGCTACATTTTCCAGATTGATTTTATTAATGCAATGCATTCATTTATTCCCTGGATGAAACATAATATGTTAACTAAGCATTTATTTTATAAATATACAAATAAAATACTGAGAGAAATTACTCCAAACTGCTTGCATTATCAGGATTCATCCAACAGCTTTTAAAACATTTTAAAATTTGATACAAATAATTAAAAAATAATAAAATCCAACATTTTCAGGTTTCTAAGGGAGTATCGTATATCTAGTTTGAGACCAATAATGCCATTAATATTATGCACATTGAAATGAAGAATAAAACATTTTTCTCTTTCATGTAATGCTGTAAAAAATCTAGTAGCTTTAAGTCAACAATGTATACAGTTATTTAAATGGAGCTGTGAAATGTCCTATATGGATTAGTTTCAGGCTACTAGCAGAAACTTCTGATAATTTAAGAAATAATTGATGTTCTACTTTCATATACATGCCCACAACTTGATTTCAAATGAATAGTGTGAATATACTATATGTAACAGTGAAAATTACTTTTATATCTTCTAGATATTAATTGTCTTTATGCAGTGCAACATTTTTGAAGAGACCAAACAGTCCAGCATTGCATTTAGATTTATTGCCAAATATGGCTTGTTTAATAGTAATGAAAATTGCAGAATCAGATACATAAGATTTCACATCTTTATGAAATAAATTTCCATATGAAGTTAGGTCCAGCTAGACATCTAATCTTCTTATATATTTTAAGAGAGTGTGCTTAATTTAATAGGTTGTGTGCTTAATTTTCAGGTTTCCTAGATCATTTGAAGCTTCTCCATTGACTGAGAATTTTTTTATTGGAAGTTTGTACATTCTGTAGCTGAAAGCCAAGTTTTTTGAAAAAGTATGAGATAACTTTAAAGCAGAATAAGAGAACTTACAGAGTAGAATCTGAAGAGAACTGCAATAAATATGTATCTTTTGCTTACAAATTTTTATATGAGCCTCAAGTTTCTTCACTCAGAGTAACTTTTTTGCAACACTTCTGTATTCTAACATTTCCCATTAATGAGACGTGGAATCCACGAGCACCACTGAATGCGATACAGAAGCATCAGCCACTTAATGAATTGCAATGTATTTGATTAAACTATATGAGTAATTTGCATGTAGTAGGAAATAATGACCATCCCATTTGATGTGCATTAGTGTTCCAATTTCTCCTTACTGCCTTTAATTTCTCTGCAGTAAAAGCCCAGCTACATTTTGCAGGAAACCAGCTTGCTTTCCTACCACATTTGTCAAAAGAGCCAAACTCCTGCAGGCCCTTTGCTAGAATGGACAATTTCGGGAGCTATAGTGACAATGAATAAAGAGGTCAAAGTACTTGACTGGATTTATGGTACATTAAGAGACTGCTGCAGCCATGGTGGTGGAATTAGGGCAGCCATTTAACTCAGCTACAGGGACCAAGATCCCAAGGTGAACATTTTGTGGTGAGTTGCAAAGTGTCTACAAAATATCTCTGCAATGCACATGTTGTAATCTTTCTCAGCTTGAGGACTTCTAATAGGGTTTGTAGTAAAACTCTAATAAGATGATGGCCCTATATGGTATGCACTTTGATTCCCTTGAGAGCTTTTTACTTATCTGTAAGACATTCCTGCAAGTTTAATTTTGAAAACCTCCACTGTGGTAATGATTCCTCATGAACTGTGATACTATTATATATACTCTGTAAGCTTTTAATATAACAGTCTCCACCTAAATGGGTTTTCTCAATGGAAAACAGATTTATTTTTAACTTTATGACTTCTTATACTGTAATTTGATAACTATAATGCCAATAGGTTAATCATATTGATGAAGTACCCAGAGAGACTGTATTTAACACCGCTTACCCTGTGGAAAACTAACCTGATTTACTGGAAACCTTTTCACCTTTAGTGGCAAGGGAATAACTGCTAGTTTGGCCCTGTGTTCAAACATATAATTCCATAGGCTGGCATGTAACCCAAAGGCAATATTACCACTGAAGGATTGATCTGAATTAACAAGCTTTAAAGAGAGGGAGGGGAGAGAGTACATGGAGAGGGAAAAGCAGAGAGAGACAAAGAGAGAGTTCTGTGGCAGGCGGGTGCACACTTGGTATCTTGCTTTGTATATGAAATTCTCTTTTAGATTGTTGTTTGGGCAAATTATTTCTGCTATGGAATCAAGATAATTGCTAGCTCCTTTGTAAGTTTTCTGAATTCACATGGTGGATATTAGCTGAGATTTTTATTTGTAAAGACCTGCACAAGATGAATGAAATGTTACTCAGTGCATATATGTAGACTAACAAACAATTTCCTTCAGGAAAATAAAGGATCACTAGTAAATTTTCTTTCTTCTGAAACATACAGCTGCAAGCAATTTGTTCAGTAGTTTTACTGTGTATCTGGAGAATTTGAAGAGATCAAACGTAATGCAAAGGTGGCCTTGCATCAGTCCTCTGTCTCTCTATGAATGCACTTCCTTGCAGAAGAAGTATTCTTAAACTCAGCACTGCTCTTTGGTGTGCCCATGCTCACCAAAACACATGATTAGAGGAGCTGCAATACCTGCAGACTACCAGTCATTGGATTATAGGACTGCCAGTAACTGAAAAGGATAGTCTGGAGTATCTCCCTCCTTGAAGCAAATAGTACTTCAAAACAAAACTTAGTACCTAAGAAATACTTTCTCTGGGAGACAGCCATCCTTGTAACACAGCCCATACCACTGAATTTTCAGGCATTGGTGAAATATTTAATATAAGATATTAAATAATACTAAATAACCTGGGCTGAAATCATGGGCACAACAGAGAGAGAGAAGCAAATTATATTAAGTGCTTATTAAAGAACTTACTCTAAAAATTATTCTTAAGCTGCTTTTGTCTTTTGATGAGAAAATGAAAATCAACACAAATTAGAGAGCAGACAACATGGACATAATTGTTCAGAGGGGTACCAGACATCCGCTTGCAGGACTCCCCCAGTGATGGCGGGAATGCAGGCAGCATATCTGGAGTGACACTGCTGGTGCTTAGCACTACAGGGGTGTGGCCTGGGGTCCCCATAAGGAATTAAACCTCATACCATGCTGAACTGTACTTGCTGTAAGCTGTAATGCTTTAGTTTGAGGCTTCCTGAGGATTCAAAGGAGGGCAACCTGGACTGGAGAATGATAGGGATGTAAGGAGTTAACTTTTTTAAGCAGGTAGGCATGAACAGTTTATAGTGCTGACGGATGGCTAAATGCCATAGCACCACTCTTGATTTATTTGCTTCTCTTATGCAGCCTTGAATTTCAGAGGGAGACAAGAGGCTTAATTTAGCTAAAGGAAGAGCACATTTGGGACTTCTGCAGCTCAGTTGTTTCCTCGATCTGCAGAAAAAGGCAGAAGAGCTGTGGGGGGCAGCATTGTCAAGTGCACCCACCAGTGCTATCAGTGCAATTTTTATTTCAGCATAATTGAAAGAAGATGATTATGACTCATTCAGTTAAATATAAGATATGGAAGGGGCAATGTAAATACATGGAAATAATAATGGTGTATTGCGTTTCAGATGAAAGAAGAGAGCTGATCAATTGCCAACACTTACAATGTGAATCATAAATTTTGCAATAGTTGACACTCCTTTAGTAGCCTCTGTTATGGAAGTAATGCAAAAACAAAGGAGAATTTCTGTATTTTTCAATCTGTAGCAGCTTCACAGATTTATTATGGAAATGAACTCGGAAAATATGAGCCCTGCAGAAGGCAAATAATAAAAGAAATGAGGAAATTTATTCATTTTCCAAATCTTATTACTGTTATTTCAGCTCAAGAATTCTGAAATTTGGCCTTGCAAATGTTTGGGTATGGACAGGCATTGTGTAGATAAAGAAAAGAAGACACAGGTAGATATAACACCCCATAAGCCCACAAAGATATTTTAATACAAGAAAGCATTTGAGGAATGCATTAGGCTTGGAGACCCTGGTCCTGTATTTGCTGTCCACACAGCACAGCAAATCACTGTTTACCAAACACTCTATTCTCACAGAAAAAAACACAGTTTCCTCAAAGATTTTACCATATAACTGTACAACAAGATTGATGTAAGCAAAATAATGGGATGTAAAGCACAAAGTAATGCTGAGGTAATAATCATGGACAGCATAAGCAACCATCATCTTGTATCACTGTCGGGCAATTCTTAGGGTGTTGGAATTTTACTCTGAGTTGCATCAACTCTGCTTTTGTCACTGTCCCTCTTTCCTGACTCCTTTTGATTTTCAATTAATGAACTGCAATCCTTGCTGTACTTCAGGGGAAACAAACAAGAGTATATGTAAAATTTGTTTGGAAATGGATTTGCAGTGCTACTCGAACTCTCACTGAGTTGAGTCCTTCATCAGAAGCTAATTTAGAGAAGTGATTACTACACATGTCCATGGGGCCCTCAACATGGACCTCTTCTTAATAATTAGTAGTAACAAAAGAAATATGTAGTAAAAAAAACCAGCATTCTTTTTGCATAATGGATTAAGGTTTTCTTCTGCTAAACTAGCTTCAGATCCACATTTAATTTTTTTAAAATAATTTGATGTGGTAAAATGCAATATATATTAATGATACTTCTGAATATGATTCAGTTTTCAGCTGGCAGCAGACAGGTGCTGGTTGTTTCATGCCTTTGCTGCCTGTTCTACAACTGTCCTCTTGAATCTCCTGGTATTGCCTCTGTTATTCGCCAAAATCAGTTCCCAAATTGCAGAGATCTTTAGGGTAAACAGCACACCCCAAGGGCAAGTCAGGACAGCACCAGAGAGGAGATACAACTTTTTTTAGATGTCTCAGGATGAACCTGAGTTCCTTTTCCAATATTTGGATTCAGTGTCATGGTTTTAGCCAGCAACCCCTGTTCAGCCCAAAAGACTGCCCTATTCTGCCTCTCAGTGATAACAGACATACTCTGTGTGCAAGGCTGCTGAAGATGAATTTCCTTCTCTCCTGAGAGAATTTTCTGATTTCTAAAAAAGCAGAGTTTTTTTCGTTCTGCTGAGTTTTTCTTTAAAAACAAGTAATGTCTGAAAACAGCTTCAAAAAGCACTAGTGTTAATGGGGAATATAATGTCTGAAGCTGTGTTATTTTTAAAGATGGAAAAAGTGAAATGATAATGGCAAGGGTGAAAGAGGAAAGAATAAAATTTGTTTCAGGGTGAAAGGACAGAAATATCCAAAGTCACAAGTTTTTAGACATCTCTAGACTAATCCTCTATGTCCAGTGCAATGAAGGCTGGTAAATGTAAGTTTTTGCTACTGCTAGAGAATGTGTGACCAGGCAGATCTGCACTTTACTGTCACAGTATTTTTCTAGAATCTCTGCTCTAGAAAGGAAGCTTTCAATGCAGAAGCTGGATGCAAATCTTGAGGTTTAGTGTAGATGTAATAAAACAGTGTTCATGGAGTAGTAAAAACCCAGAAACATATGACCCAGAATTAGTAGTACACTTAGAGAAGTACTTTAAGAAGTGCTTAATTCACTCTTTGACTGGTACTTGTGAAAGTAGATTTTTTTTTTAAAAGGAGGAAATGTGCTGTGTTAAATTGCTCCATCCCTGCTGTGCTGATGGATACCTTGTCTCTTGCTATAGAATAGTGGTTGTGGCTCTAGAATAGGGCTTGCCAAACAATTTACAGTGAAGTTAAAAATCCCCAAATATTTAAACACTTTAAATCCAATTTCAGCTTTATGAGATGGACTTATTTCACAAATAACAAAATGTTATTTATCTTTTAACCTTCAAAACTAACACCAAAACCCAAGTGAAAGCTATGTGACCCTCACAGGCCTCAGTACTCTTGCAGAAGTATGCTTTGCAGCATGAGATATTTGGTGTTCTAAAATACAAAAGTTCATTTAAATTTCAAATATTTTAACAGCTAATGCAGTGATTTCAGTCCTAGTGTTCAAGTACCAGCTAATTCAAAATAAGGCTTGTTAAATTGAATCTGTGCTGCAATGCCAACTGTATTACATAGCATTTCATAGATGCTTTTTACTTTGGAATAGCAGACAAGTGTGCTTTCTTCATTTGCCTGCCATATATGACTTACAGCTTGTTTGTGTGCAGGTGCAGGTGGGTGGTAGGGATATCAACCATTTGGGAAAGTCACAGGTTTTGGGAAATCCTGTGACCTGGGGTTAAGCTAAGAGTACAGAAAGTGAAGAAGAGACAGGAGATGACATATTGTCACATCAAAAATTGTTTGTCAACAGCAGTCTTGTGGAAGGTCCAGTGCTAAGGATTGGTTTGAAAAGTTCCTCAGGTTTGTTGAAGAGCATCTGTTGGGGCAACAGAAAAGGAAAAAGGAGTAGGAGGAATTGTCCCCTATGGAGAAGGTTCAAAACCACTGCAGAACAGCAGATGAAAATATCACCATGAAATTATTCTGAAACAATAATGAAGTATAGCTGAATAACAAGGGGTTGACACTGCCTTGAGATAAATTTCATCCCATACTGCTCCCTGATATGCTTTGAGTTCAACCAAATCATCTTTATTTCATTAGATGTGCTTAGATAGCTATAGATAAATGATGGCGTGATGTTGAACCTCTATGTGGTTTGCTGGACCTGTATGAGACCTTCATGCTACATTTTATATGTTTGAGTAAGTGGATTCAGTGTAATTAACTTTGTAAGGATTCCTCATTGGCTTATGGAGAGAAAACCCCACTTATCAGTAAGAATGCTCCTCATCATATACATTGCTGCTGTCTTGTCAGGCGGTGTTTCAGTACAATTCACACTGGCTGAGTTATGCCAGCAGTAATGCCGAAATCCTCTTGGCAAACCTGGGCTGATGGGCAAGAGTGGTCGTGTTTTAGCACATCACCTTTTTCAACTGGAGGCACTTTATTCCCACTAATAATAAAGGCACAGAAGGCATCACTTACATTGAGTCAGGCAGCATTCTACATTGGTACAACAGCCATCCATCTAGTTGGGCATAGAGAATGTTCATGTTGAAAAAGACACCCACTAAGTGCAAGATATTCATGTTTTAATCTTTGCTTAATAATGGTTTTATTTACTTATTCTGAGTCGTGGATGGCTCTTCAAAGGACTGCTGTTATTACTTGTAAACATCTAGAACACATTTCTCAGGGAAAATATTTATCGATGTGTCTTTTATCAGAAATGTCACTAGAATAAAATAATTTTTCACTACATGAGTTGGCTAAAATACAGGCGTCATGACAGAAGCCAATAATTCAATGTAAGATATTGATGGTCACACACGCCGCTTTCCATTTTGAAAAGCAGCATCATTCTGTGAGGTGCATGAAGAGCCCATTCATCATTCCTAGCACATTAGGGATCCCTGCTATGTCACAGAATCTCTTTTTGATGTGCTATCACTGTTGTTGGCTACATAGACAATTACTATATTTAGCATACTGCCTAACCAAATCAGCTGTTGCCAGTGTGAAAGTTGGAATGTTATTTCCTCTTCAATCCCTGCTAGGTTACAGCTAAATGTCTGGACAGCTCAACTGACAGAACAAAACAATTGCCCAGCATAACAGTACAGAACACGAACACTGAGATACATAAAGACCCACATGATGTGCTCCACAAGTTAACGTACACTTAATTGCCTTTTAATTTCCTACTGAGTTTTCAGGTGTATCCAGCAGTGCCACTTGCAGTGTCTTACGAAGGCCTCTCTAGAAGAAACAGCTATGCTCATAAGCACATCACTTTCATTCTGCAATTGCCTTTACTTCTCTTTTTCTCGATTTCGCTAGCTATGGCTCTATCTGATGTGTTTGATTTGTGTTCTGGCATCCTCTCACTGAACCACAATAATCAATTTTTCTCACTCAAATGAAGAGGCTAGTTATCTCACAGACTTAAATGTGCTTATCCCAAATGGAAGCATCTGTTCTGATTCAGGCACAATGGTTCTGATTTATCAGAACTGTTCAACTATCCTTACCTTTACATTTTTATAAGCACAGATTTCATAATCCAGTTCCTCCATTTTCCTCATGCCACAGTCTTTCCAGCTGTTCAGCAGGTACAGGTACAGCTTGAGCTTCTGGCACTCTTCTTGGACTGGATGTCCTTCCAGTTCACCAAGCAAGCAGCACCTCTCTGCCAATCACTTCAAGGACATGTTGCAGCAGGAAAAAGCCAGCTAAACATCATGGAAACCTGCAGACAGGAGACACCATGGAGGGAAGAAGCCCTAACCTTCTTATACATACTTAACATGGATACAAACAACTAATGAACTGGCATGTGATTGGATACAGCAGAACTTCCTCCTTTTCTTTACAGTGGTCTGTTTCCGTTTCGGAAAAAATAGAGGTTTCATCAAAGACTAATTTTGGGGTAGGTTAAGTAATTATCTTCCTGAAGGTGGTATAAATGTCTTTTTAGAAGATTACGAACTGAATCAAAGATATATTTATTTAAAATTATTTCATCTCCTATGAAAATATTCAGTAAATGTCTTGTAAGAAATTCTTTGAGGGAGACATTTCCTCATTCAACCCTAATACAGACATCTTGGTTTTTATCTCTCATCTGTCTGTTCTTTTCTTCTGGTGAAAAGAAAAAAAAAAAAGTGACTTTAAAATGTAGATTTCTCTTTAGCTGCTGAGTACTTCAGCTCATTAAATTCTCAGGGGGATAAAGTCAGAAACATATTTTCATTCTAATGGTTCTCTTCTTTACCCTTTCTGTAATTGTTTCATTTGAAAGACTATGGCAACTTTTGGTATTCAAACTCCAAGTCTTGCAGAAGAATCCTATGGCTGATGAATACATGCAGCGCAGAATATGCAGATGTTAAGTTGGATATGAAGAACCTTCCCAATTCAGCAAACTTCTGTGTTACAAGATGAGATATATTTCAAATGGAGTTCTGTTGAAAATTGCACTGTTGAGCCCTTTTTACCTGCATAGAGTGACAGACTATCCATAAATGTGACTTACTTAAAACTTTCTAGGTCAACAGAAACAAGGAGATAAATCTTAAGTCACTGGAGCACTTATTTATTTACTACTTTTGCATTTAAGTAATAGAAATGAGGAGAAGGAAGGCAACATAGTCTTGGATCTCTGCAGTGAAAACCTTCCTGTCCATCTGAAGTCATACAGTCATATAGGAGTCAAGGAGTCATGGCCTTTCATTCAATTGGACCAGAAAAGTAAAGGGATTGAATTAGTGTTTCATCATTGTTGAATCCCCAACGATTTATACTACAGTACACATAAGGCACAGCTGGTTGCTTCTGTTAGTCAACAGTTAAGGGATATACACATAATGAAGCACAATTTCCAATCCATTTGTAAGGCATAGGAATATGCAAAATCTTTTTTTGGATAAGAAAATACCCAGATGCTTAAGGACCTCACTCTTTTCCTTTTTCAGCATGATTAACATGTGTCTTTTAGCTCCCATGCCACAGAGCTAAATAGAAGGACCACAAAACAGTAATTGAGCCACTAAGGGCATGGCAACTTCAGAGGTACTCCATTTATGCAGTGCTCTTCACAATGAGACTGTGTTTCCCTGTGTTTCTTTTCTTTTCCACATGGAGCAACTCCAAACAAACACCTGAAAGACTGCACAGTTGGCCAGGGGTGAAGCAGAGGTTCATGCAGGGTGTGCCTTTTCTCTAGCTGTACTGTGACCTTCATGGTGCTTTGGGGTAATGCTCTGGGGTTTTTTTGCACAGGGTAGTGATGTTTCCAAATAAGTAGGGAATGTAACCTCACAACCCCCATGCAAGTACAGTGTTCTCTGGGCTTAGGAGACATGCAGTAATGCAGATTGGGGCAGGAAATGGAAAAACTCAAATACTGCTTCTTCAAATACATGTTCTTCCTCTCCTAGCATATGTCTTTCTTCACACAGAGTGCTAGGACTCAGCATGGCAGAGCAGAATTAAGGAAAGAACAGATGACATGTGAGAGTGTCTGATCCACCACAGATTAGCAATGGGTTTTCTTTTCCTCACCCAATTGGAGAGAAAATCAGAAAAACATTAAAAAAATTATGCCAGATTCTGGCACAAGAGATACCAGCTGTTTGGAAGAATATTTGAAAATAATAAGGCAGCAAGACAAAAAAAATCATTGATGCATCTACCTACTTTAATTTTATTTTTCAAGCACTCTGCTAATTATTATAAGAATCCTACACAGGTTTCTTCCCCCTGATTCCTTTGTCTTTCAAATGCACATTTTATTTCATTAGTTATACTCTTTTCATTAGAACATATACACAAACTAACACTGTCCAGAGATATTATCTTAATCCTGAGGTCAGTGCTGACATGGTTTTTCTTCAGGGCTTATTTTCCTGACTGTAATGCCACGCTAATGCGGCTACCTGGTATGCTATGGCTGCATTAGGTTCAAAAGCTTGTTTTATTTCTCTCTGAATGCCAGCTTGTGCAGGATGCAACAGTTCTACTTTTCCTCCCTCTTTTATCCTTCTTGTGAAAAACAGGGATAGCACTTTATTATCTCACTTTTTTTTTCTTTTTTTTTTTTTTCTTTTTTTTTTTTTTTTTTTTTGGTGGGGATAGTACGTCAAAAATTGTAGGAACCTATATTCTTCAACCTCTAAGCATAGCCAAAATAGGTAAACTATCAGTTCAGCAAAAATATCATTTACACTACTCCACTTCAACAATGTTAAGTCACAGATTTGCTGCTGTACAACAGGAAGACAGTTATTTACACTGCCAGTCACCCCCGAGAAAACAACATGCAGTGGGCAGGAAAGAGTTTCTACAGCTATGATTGTGGGACCACAGCCCTACCCAGGCCATAACACTGCCAACACTTACATTCCCTTAAACAAAATATTCTTCCATTGGAGTTTTTTTTTGCCTCTTCTCTTTCCATCTCCCTTGTGTCTTTCTAAAATTTAACTACCCCATGAGTAAAGTCAGATTTGACAATTGAATGAACAAGAAAAATTTTGACCCATGACTTCATTCCTCTTTCCAAAAAGACAGCATTGCTGGGTAACCAGACTTCTTGTATGCACAGTAGTACTGAATAAACATGGGTATTCTGACTTCTCTTAAAGAATTTTGCAGTATTAGCTGTAAAATTCCTTTGGGAACGGGAGGCACTTCCCTGTGCACTCCCACATGAAAGTTATTTAAATCTCTATTTTTGTAACTGTACATTTCTGAAAAAATCCACTTGCATGATAGTATAATGATAGATGAAACTTGATATGAGATAATAGTAATAGTTTTGAAAAACTTCACATATGGAGCATGGTGACAGTATTACTGTTACTGGGTGTGTGGGAAATATCTGTACGTACACTATCAAAATTTTCTGGTTCCTGCATCTGCACAAACACTCAGAGCACCAAATCAGAAATTGCTGCCAAACAGTAAATGGCAGAACAGAGAAATGAACACAGATCTGTGCAGAAGAGGCATGTGATGCAGACCACAAGAGAAATTTATTGGTTCCACTGCAATGGCAACTGTCCTTCCCTGAGGTTCTGCGATAAAAAAAATTTGACTTTCTGAAAGTCACAGTTTGGTTGAAAAAACATGTGGCAAAGGTTCAAGCTGCCATCTCAGATCACTTCTAGTAGGATTTTGGAAGGTTTATTGGATCATCTTCTTTTTTTCTTGATTTGCTTTCTCCTTGCTCTCTCCTATTCTTAAGTTATCATTTTAAGAAGGGGAATAAAGATATTTTCAAGGAAGAAATAAAGAACATCTCTTACTTTTCCAAAACTAAAGGTGGAACTTTAACTGATGGGACTAAAGGAATGCTAGCAAGAAGTGGAAAATTCTTAAAAATAGCACCAATGAAGACTAGGCGGCTTTGTCTGGTTCAATGCCGTGAAACATTGCTGATTTTGACTTCTTAAGTTTTACTGAATATTCTCAAGAAATGCTTCATATGTTTTTCAGATACTTGCAGAGGATTTCCAGCAGTTACTTCAACAATATCCGGTGATAATTTTCCTTCTGTAGTAGCTCAAAAGCAGTTCTGGTCTCAGAAGAGCACAGGTATGACTGTGAAAAACATTATTAAACCATAATTTTCCCTGGACATCCACATTTTTAGCAATCAACCAATCTACTTTTATGAACAGCCTCTGAAGTAGAGGGCTATTCCTATTTTAAACGTCAGATGTTAGATTAATTGAAAAAAACCCCAAACAAATTACTCCAGAATCACAAAAGTGTAGGCTGAAATGCAGCAGAGAAGCCATCGAGGATGATGCTACCTTTCTAGGAACTTCTAGGAAGTTCTACAGTTTTAGAAGTCCTTTTAGAGAGCTGTACGCCACAAAACTTAAAAACGGTTGAATATGCAACTATTTGTGACATGTCATCTGTCTGAGTTTGTAAAACGGGTTATAATTTAGCCCACTTGGGGAGGTCTGAATCCCATGGAGTGGGGACTAGGAGATTGCAACCTGTGCCTAGTTGCAGAATCTCAGAATCACAGAATCACTAGGTTGGAAGAGACTTTCAAGATCATTGAGTCCAACCTATGCTCTAACACCTCAACTGGACTATGCCACCGAGTGCCACATCCAGCCTTTTTTTAAACACATCCAGGGATAGTGACTCCACCACCTCCCCGGGCAGACACTTCCAGTACTTTATCACCCTTTCTGTAAAAAACTTTTTCCTAATATCCAACTTATATTTCCCTTGATGCAGCCTGAGACTGTGTCCTCTCGTTCTGTCAGTTGCTGTCTGGAGAAAGAGACCAACCCCCACCTGACTACAGCCACCTTTCAGGAAGTTGTAGAGAGTGGTAAGGTCATCTCTGAGTCTCCTTTTCTCCAGGCTAAACAACCCCAGAACCTTCAGCTGTTCCTCACAGGGCTTGTGTTCCAAGCCCCTCACCAGCCTTTTGCCCTCCTCTGGTTGTGCTCAAGTGTCTCAACACCCTTCCTAAAGTGAGGGGTCCAGAACTGGACACAGCACTCAAGGTGTGCTTCACCAATGCCAGCTACAGGGGAAGAATAACCTCCCTGCTCCTGCTGGCCACACTATTCCTGATACAGGCCAGGATGCCTTTGGCCTTCTTGGCCACCTGGGCACACTGCTGGCTCATGTTCAGTTGCCGTCACCAGTACCCCCAGGTCCCTTTCTCTGGGCACTGTACAGCCACAGTGTCCCCAGCCTATAATGCTGCAGGGGGTTATTGTGGCCAAAATGCAGGACTCGGCACTTGGACTGATTGAATTTCATCTTGTTAGAGTCTGCCCATCCATCCAGCTATTCCAGGTCTCTCTGCAGAGCCCTTCTCCCTTCCAACAGATCGACAGGCAGTCCCAGCTCAGATGACCAGCTATGGAACCAGTTGGTGATATGCTGCAAGGGAGCAACAGTTGGTGGAGGTTTTGGTTCTACAATGTACAGGAGAGAGGGTACTTATGCCCTGTAAGAATTTGTCAGCTGGTCTTCTTTACCTTATGCAGAGAAACACCACAGGTTCTACCATGTCTGTTATTGCTTCATACCATGGAGAGGACAGGATTCACCCTCAGGTAAATAAGGGCCTGCACCAACTATCAAAATCATGCCAATTTTGCAATGACTTACACGTTACATACTTCAAAGATAAGAAAGCAACCAAGCCTATTGATGGTATAAATATTGAATGACGTATCCATTTTTTTCAATAATTCTACACCAGAAAAGGTAAAAAGGTAGGGTCTAATTAGATCTTGCTCCTGTGTGCAGAAAAAGCCAAAAAGGCTTTGTTTTAAACCACTTGCATATGATTCTCTTCTCACATCGTTGAAAAATGTAGTTTTGGGAATTGTAGTTGAATTCTCTCATGTTCTTTGCTACCAGTAGGAAGATCAGCCTGCACTGCACCATGGTCTTTGTCTTTTGCATAAAGATGACACCACTGTTAGCCTGGGAAATTAATTTATTAGAAGATACTGAAGGCAGAAGGTGTTCAAACTACCATTAAACTGCTAACACACACTGAGATTACCAAATCAAAAATTTTTGTTATTTTAATATAGAGTCTTGATCTAGGGTCAAAAACTTTTGCTTTCCAAGTGTTTGTTTTTCACACAAAATAGCAGATTTCTTGACAGAAAAAAAATTTTCCCAGTGAAAAGTGTCCAGTGGTGAAACAATTTTTCAACCTCAAAACAAAACATGCCTGGCAAATTTCTAAAAAAACCCTAACCAACACCAATGTGTCTTTGCCAGCATGTTCACCTTGGTCTAGCCTAAGGGACACTATTACAGAGTTGAAGTCTAGGTAAGGTATCTGAGGAAGTTTTGGACCCGAGTCTGTCACTTGCCCTCTCTTTTTCTTCTTTCCTTTCTTCAAACACCTACTGGGAATGCAGAGAATGCAGTTGTCTGCACCTTGCAATTTTGCTGAATGGTGGTGGAGCAGTTTTGCCTCTCCTAGCAAGAGATGTAATAGGACTGGGGGACAGAGTTGGGACTTTCTGACCGCCTTTCTTTCCTGATAGCTCTTGTGAATCTGGCTGGAGCCACAGTACATTGCTTGCTAAGGTGAAATTCTGGCTCTGTGAAAGCAAATGGCAAAATTCCAGTAACTTCACTCCAGGCAGGACTTCATCCTGTGCATCTAGCCCACAACTTATCAGAGAGCAACTTCACTCAGGCCAGTGTGTGTCCTCCCCATCCCAGTCAGATGTCTAACATGTCGTACCTGAGATTTCCTTCTCCTGCTGTGCTTGTTATCAGAAACACTTCGGTATTTTTGCAGCTGGGGTCAGTTTTGATTCTAGTTTACTGCTTAGCATCCAACCTGACCCTGTCAGAAAGGTGTGTTTTATTAGGATTTTCTAACTAGGTACATCAGCTTTGGTTCAGTCATTTGGGTCAGCTTTTATACACAGACCTACGCCCATCAAAAGTTCATCTCTTGTAGATTAGGTCACAGGTGGCTATCTCACCACCCCAGAAATGAGAAGCAACATTGCATATCATCATGCTCAAAAATGATGATGCAAGGGTAAAAGAAGAACAAGAACTTGATCAGGGCCAGGCACAAGAAGTGTGTTATCAAGGCCACAAACTCCCAAATAGCTTTGAAATGAAGTTTCCTAAAGTCATTAAAGACTAAAGTACCCAGAGCTTCTTTTGTTGGAGTCCTGAATTAAAAAGAAAAGGAAAGAAAAAAACAAAACAAAAACCCCAACAACAACTCCCTCCCCACAAAGTTCAGAGTAGAAAAATTAACCCTGGGAAAATCTGGAAAGCCTGAGATTATACCAGACATTCATCCTGAAGCTGATTTTTTTGTACAATCCTGTGTTGTGCTCAAAACAAAAATCTGAGAATACTCCTTAAAGCGGAAAACAAAGCTCTGCTCCAGCCATACATCTGTGAGTTTTGAAACAAAGGTTTGTTTGTGTGCCTCAATCACTCTTGCCTATGAAAGCAGACACTTACTTGAAAAACTTTTCAGGGAAACACTCTAAACCAACATCCTGGTATAAATTTGCAAAACGCAATACAGGCCTGATTGTCTTTGGAGAGGATGCAGGCCGCATACGAATAGCTCTTTCTGAAACGTAATGTTCTTTGCATGGCTCAGTGGCTAATGTACAATAAATCAACAAAAGAGTGCTTCAAGAAAGCTATTGGGCAGCAGCAAGGCCACTGTTATTTTATCTTTTTACAGTATTTAATTGGAAGTTTTTTCCTGAAACTTTACCCAACCTTCAAATTACTAGACTCTGTATAAGAAGAGATTGATAAGATGATTTTTTTTTCACTTTTTTTTTCCCCTCCTTACAAGAGAGCAAGTTTTTGCCGAGGGAGAATAAAGTTACAAGTGTCTAGCATTTTGCTGAGGGAGAATGAAATTAGATGCTGAATGGAGCGGATAGGAAAGGCTGGGAAAATGCAAAGTTGGCAGTCATACCAGGTCAGTCTAGAGCTCCCACTGTCCTTCTACTGCACCAGGTGTCCGCTGCATTCAAATGATACTATTATTCATAGACTGAAGCAGAGTATTAAAACTCCCCCCAAAAATAATTTGCAACTGAATAAAGATATAATCCTGGAAATATAACTCTCCATTAAGGGTCCCCATTAGCAACACAAGAGCCCCATTGTAAAGGAGTTATGTATATTTATCAAGTTAAAAAAACCCCCAAAAAACACAACAACAAGAAAAAAAAAGAAAAAAGAAAAAAACAAGAAAAAAACTTCTCTCAGTGCTTACATGTTAATAGAAAACTTTTATAGCCCTAGTCTCGGAACTAGTAATGCATAAAATGTAAAGCATCTATTATTCTTTGGCAAACTATTTAACATTTGACAGGGAATTGCTAAAACTTGAATAGTGTTCTAGCAAAGGATTGGATAATGTGATCTCTGCTAACTAAGGGGCTGCCATGGAGCAGGCGAGGCAAGTAAGACTTCATATTTTAATAGTTTGCATTTTAGCAAGCTGCTTTAAAGAAGGTTTTTGCTGACTTCTCCTTTCTCTTGTAGAAAAACGGGTCCTTTCGTTTGCAGATGGTATGCGGTGCATAGGAGCTTACTGTGCTCCGCTAGAAATAGGAATGCTGGAGGTCCAGGGAGATTTCTCTCCCTGCCACCAGGTTCCTTGTCTAACCCCCGCCCCCCTAAATCTTATGTCCTGTTCTCATCCTCCCACCCTAGCCTTCCCTTCAGATGTCTCACTCTGCAGAGGGGCGTGATTTGAATTACCCTTCCTAATGAAATGAGTGCTGAAAGGTAAACTCCTTAATGAAGCACACATGAAGTCCTTGCCTATCACTTTGTGAAATGAACCCTTAAAAAGGAGAAGTTAACCACCTGATAGATACAGGAGAAAGGTTTCTCACCCAAAAACTTCCTTCACTATGAAAAAAACATACCTTCAGTGAAAACAAACAGAGAAACTAACAGCAGTCGAGGCGAGGCTAATGGCACAATGATGCAGATGACAAATTCAGCATTTTGCTTACCCTGTTGGGAAATGTAAAAATCATTAGAAGCTCCTTCCAACCCATGCCTCACAACAGGTTACTTCAGGTGAGAATTGCATTCAAATAAGCCTCCATCACCTGATGGTTGCATGGTGGTGCCTTATTTGAATGTTATCAATTCTGGAAAATTTTACAGATATAAACAAAGTGTTAAAATGTAAATTCAAGTTTACCTTACCCAGGAAACTCTCCCCCTCTCTCACTAGCTCTTTTATAGTCCCCTGTGATTCCTTTTTAGTATTGGTATGAGCCTGGCAGTATAAAAACCAACACCATATAAGAGCTAAAAACCCTTACATATACATATGTACATATATGTACATATACATAAACGTAACTGTTTCTAATACACAAAAATGCACAAATATATTCAATTTTTAGAGCCACCCTGTGTGATTCTATCAGGAACAGAGAAGAAAGCATAGAAAGCAGACAGACTAACATGGAATCAATGTTTTCAACAACAGAAAAAGTGCATGTTTTGTTTCTAGCCTCCTAATTAAAAAAGATAAAGCCCCGTTCTTTTCAATTATGTGGGCTTAGCATTCTTGGGAAAGAGACAAGCAGGTCTTGTGGAAGACCAAAAAAATATATGCCAAAATTCTATCTCAGTGGCCGCAATCATGGCCTTTAACACTTGAATAGTGTGAACAGCAGAGCCTGAAACACAGGGTGTGTAAGTGCATATTAATTTACTTATTTAATGTTGTTGTTGCAGCTGGGCATGAAATAGACCCCTCATTTCTAATAAGGCACAGTGCTTTCAAGGCTAAGCAGAGGGTACACTCAGCCTGGGGAGACTAGCCTAATTTTTGGGTTCCCTGCCAAACTTCGCAGTAAAATAAGAAATTGTCATCCTTCAGTAAGAGAATAAACCACTGTTGTTTTTTTCAGGTTGGATTCAATTCTGTTGTACTGGCCTGCTGAGGATAATTGTCCCTCACTGTCAATGCATCATTTTCTACTAGAGCTGTTATTCTGTGGCCATTCCCATCCCTTGCCCATGGAGCGTCCTACAATTTTGTATGGACAAGTTCCTTAAAAGTGTTGATGATTTAGTTGTTTAAACAGTGTTGAGAGTTTAGACATGAAATCTCAGCAATGTGACACACTGGTTCTTTTTGGAAAACAGGGACTGTGGCAACATTGGCTGTGTATATGTTAGGGGGTAGGGGGGAAGAGGAGAGGAGAGAAAGAGGAGAAAAAGGAGGTGGGAGGCTCAGACCATCAGGCTTTGCAACATACTTATATTTTCAAATATATTTAATTGCAATAATATATAAAGAAGTCTGTGTTGGGCTAAGCTACCAATGCTGCTCCTTTAATTCAGCCAGTGCATTTGTACATATTAAAAACATTACACAGCAGGGGCTATAATTTCACATGCTGCCATCTCTAGACCACGACAGCAAAATACAAAAGAGACAGCATGTATGCTGTACCCCTGCATGTCATGTAAAACAAGGAGACTGCCTGTAGTACGTGTGTATGCACTAAGAGAGATCCAAATGCAGCTCTTCTGAAATGTTAATGCTTTCACAAAAATAAACAAATTTCAGCAATATACAACATGATTCCAATTAGTAGCTCGATCAGAATAACTTGGCATTGTCTATTGGCTTTATACCAGGCAGCCAGTGAGATGTCAGATGGAGGAGTCCATTCTCCTCTCTGTGTGTGATCAACTCCCATTACTGGTAATGGAAGCCACATATACATAAGGGAATAATATACCCCTTCATGAGAAAAGCTCTCCTCGGTGAGTTGAAGGTGTATAATGTTGTGGGTGTTTTTTATTCCCTGTCTCTACTATTGTGTTTCTCCTCAGCCCATTCAAATTACTTCATATAGACAAGTGGCACACAGTGTTTGGTCCTGTTTTCATTAAATCAATAGCAGAACTCAATTTTGCCTCAGTGTAAGCTGAGCTGGGTCCAGAAGTAACCTTTGCTTCATTTTTCAGAATTATTCCTTACTTTCAGAAATAATTATCAGCCTTTTACCCTCTTCTTTGCCTTTGACGTGCTGATATAAATATATTTTAACACTCAGCTCAGATTTCTTCCTGTGTAAATAAGACCAAGAGGGTTCCAAATTTACCAGAATGCTACTCAGGAAAGACATTAGCACTGTTTATGAACTTCCTCTATAAACATTTTGGGCATTCCTAATTATCTCTAACCTCCAGCTTTATTCTGTCATAGTGTTTTGATAAATTTGCCAAGTAGAGGATAAGTAAGGGAGAAAAGAACATAAAATCCAAATGACAAGACATTGTCAAGATGAGACAGGTAGAATCCCTCTTGTTGACCAGACAGATGTACTAGAAGAAGAAAGGAACCAAAACACATAGTCATGAGTGTCATCAAAGCTACATTGCCCATTATTTCAAGTATTTCCTGCTTGCTTTCCATGCAACACACATTTTAAGCACATCAAGAACAACCATAAACAAACTTACATCATATTTGCAAGTTGCCTAAAAACTTATGTGACATAAAAGTTGATTTAAAAACTGTGAAATAACCTACTGATACCCCATGAATACTCTGCTACTGTAAGGCTTTGTCTTCATTAAAAAGGCAATAGCAGGTTTGCAGAGCAATAGAGCTGGTGGTGAGGAATGTATGTTTGTGGGTCTTTTTTCAGAGTAATTGTAACCTGGACACAGAGACTTAAGCCAAATTATCTACCCTGAGATGGTCTGATAGATAATTATAGTTCTCTAATCAAATGTTTCAGTTATCAAAATTTTGTCTTTGCGTCCTGTAGCAGTTTCTATGGTTATATTTGTTTACACAATAGATTTTGGTTCTCTTTACATCTTCTTCAGTATGTGCAATTGCTGTTTTCAATGTATCTTTCTTTTCTTGATTTTTATTTCCTCAACTTCCAGTTACCCATAGGCCTTTACAACAGCTGGGAACTCAGATTCTTCCAGATCTTCTGGTTTCAAGGCGGATCTTCCAGAACAGAAAGGTATTTTAATTTTCATACTATTGTGAAAGGGTAAAACATCCAATTAAGGTCACACTACTGATATGAAAGAGACCTTGATGTATTTTCCATACTGACTTGGTCAAAACCCCTAGTTTTGCTTACTGAAACAGCAGCAGAAAAATCAGGCAAACAAATCAGGTTCCTAACTTCACAGAATGACAATATTTTAAATACTCTTTTTAAAAAACCAAATACATTAGCATGGAAAAAAATAGCACTCGTTATCCCTTTTAGTCATAGACATTGTCACATACACCAAACCTTTTTAAATTTTTTTTTTGTAGCACTAGAGCTATCATATCACACCAACCTTCTCTGAAATGCAGAACTGAAACTGCATCAAACCTGATATGAAAAATATGGCTTTTCCCTATCAGTCACTTCTGAATCCTATCAGCAGGCCTGACTGTGACCATGATTAAAATGGGCCACCTGAAATAGAGTATATACTTAGTTCAAACTACATTGGAGTTAAGGGGAAATTGCAAGTGGTATTCCTACCAAAGGTCAAACTCTGTTTCCACTTACCAACTAGTTCTCCAAAAGCATTGAAGACATGTAAGTCTCACTTCAGAAGAGCAAAGTTCCCATGGCACATACAGCAAACGAATGATCAAAAGTCATGCTGGATGCTGCAAAACCAAATGTGTGTATTTTAGACATAGAAGGAAGCATCTTGTGAGCTCTGTTTCATGACTGCAACCAGAATGTGGTTAAAGCAATCGAGCTGATGTCTGGTTTTCAGACAGTGACAGATTCCATGAACTGAAGGGAAATAAATATATGAGTAGAAGATTTTGAACATAGTTCACATTTTTTGAATGGTCCCTGTGAAAGTCTGGCATTTGACTTGAAATGCATTCAGAAAAATGATACCAATGTTCATTTTTCTGTCCAGAAAACTGAAATTCTGAATGTGTATGCTAAAGTAAATTTTAAAAGCCTTTTGCAAGAAGCCTATTCCTATTTCTGTGGTTTCCCCATATACATATAAAAATATTTTCTAGTTCATACTCCTAAAGTTCAAGATATAGATGGAACATTTTGAGACAGCTCTTAGACAAGGATGAGCAAAATCAATGAGAACAAGAGTAGCTAGTACAAGCACTTTACTTGTTCACCGGACATCAGGCAGATGTGGGGATAAAACTGTCAAGTCTGAAAACACAAAGAGAAATATTGCTATTTTCTATTATTCACATTCTTCCCATGAGCTGTTTGCTCAGTTGCCATGGCATAGGCGGTGAGATTTTATAATTTTTCCCCTGTCTGCCATGTGCTCATACAACAATGTGAATTTAATCAGTCCAGACAGTTGGTTGTGTTTTGTCCATGTGAGTGGAATAAAACTTTTCTCACCAGCTAAACCCACAAAGTATCTAAAAGCCATAAATAATCAGTAACTCCTATGACTTGCACCTGCTTGCTTTATTTGACCAAGGATACAGAAAGGCTCATATAATGAACAGTGTTCCCAAGCATTAATCACCTCTGATTGCTTATAAAAATCAAAGTAGATGTTACGTTTAAAAAAAACAGATGCATTTTTTAGTTTCTTTCCTGTACCTAGATTTTAGGTCAATGTTGCAGCCTTATCTCCCTCAGTAAAATTTTGCTTGTTTCAAAAATATTTGATGGGGAAAAGGACAAGGTTAGGGTAGCAAATAAATTTCTAGTCACCTATTAATCATAACAGATGTATTCTTGTAGTACATCCTAACCAGCAAAAGGAAGTGGGAAAGATTTAAAAAAAAAAAAAAAAGCTGGAGAGAAACTAAAGCGCTGTGCTGTAAGAGAGATCGCTGCCAAGCTTATGCGGAACCAAGTACAAGTATGTGCCAGCTTGTACAAAACAATACAACTTTATTTTCTATAGTGTCTTTCATCCAAAGTGTATCCCAAAACCACTTAACAGGAGTTAAACAATACAGTTACAGAGACAAATAATAGCAGAGGGAGAGCAAAATTAACAGATATGTGCAAGTCAGAAAAGATATATTTTCAACAGAGATTTGGAATGAGAGCTTTATAGGAACACTGAAGGGTTTTAGTTTTAGCATTTTTCTAAGCAGAGCTTAGCAATGTCTGTAGAGATACAAATCAGAGCGAAAGTGGTAAATGCCAGGAAATTCAAAGGTACAGCTTCATTAAGTCCTGCAGGTTCAAAATTAAATTAAGCTAAAATCAAAATCCAACAGAACAGTTTAAAAATTAAGGCAGCCTCTCAATCTTTACACTTTTGGCTTTATGCCATTCATTCATCTCTATAATATTTGTAGTTGGTTGGCTTCTTTAAATGGAAAAAAAAGAAGAAAAGTAAAATAATGGAGCCAAGTACTGACTACTCTGTGCTGTAAATATGGTGCAGGTTCATGAATAATGAAAAGTGGACATTGGAGAGCAAAATTTGACCCAAAGTATCTTTTGTGGAACCTGGCAAGAGACTGATGCTGTCTGTCTGGTAACCAGGGCTCTAATCCTCTGGGGGTGCCCTGGCGGGTATAGAACTTGCCTATTCAGTTCTTCTGAATTAATCAGAGCCTTGCTTGCCCACCAGTTCTGATTTTTTATGCTTAATAACTGCAGGAGAAGGATATTGCGAGGAAGGCAGAGTGCATCGACCTCATGAAGGGTCTGTATGGGCACAGAAGTATATGGACACTTGTCTCTTCGTGGGACTGGGGATGGTGTGACAGTTCCCTTTGTGGTTAGATGGAAAGCCTTTTAAGGAATGGGGAAAATTCAAAGATTAAAAAAGATAAAATCAGTTACCTCTTGAGTAGACCAAACCAACATCAATCTGCAAGAGAGTCTAAAAAGTATCATGTTTTCAGTTTCTGTATTGAAAAGCTAAGAGAAATTTTTCGGCTAAATGGAAACAAGCTTTCTCTGATGTACCTGAAAACATGGACATTTGTAAAGGATGTTGATTCCACAATGTCCTGAAAATAATCTCAGTAAAACCAATATTTTAAATAATAGGGCTCAATTCATCAGCGACATAAATGATGAGCCAGAAGAGCCAAACCTATGCCTCCAAATCCACTGGCTTCCCCCCAAGTCACATGCAGTAAGCATGCAGGAGTATTTTGCAGTACGTGTATGAAAAACTGACCTGCAGCTTTAAAGGAAAAGACATAGCAATTTCAGAGGGTATCAGCAGAGGAAAATACCCAAACACAAACCAACTTGCTTTATTTATTGGTTGCTGGCTAACTGAACACCAGTTTCAACAGGAATTGCCAAATTTGCTATTGTCACAGTATCCAAAGGTCTTTGTTTACATGTTAATACACCTGTTTTCTAGCCTCTGGAGAACAGGTCATTTGGCACTTTTATTTTTGCCACAGTAAATATTTCACAAAATGTGATTACGTATTTCTTGAGACAATATCCCAGAGTTCTTTACCCAATCCTGTAATCAAGGCTTAATATTTGTTCATATTCCACTCCCCCACTTTTTCTGGGAGCCCTCTCCTCTATCCATATGCTTCTTGTAGGTGTTCAGTGAATGATGACTATGTGTAAATCATTGTGCTGCTTCACATGGAAAACTCTTATTTGCTGAGCTCATGACATTTTCTGCATGCAGCAGTGGGAGCCAGCTGCTGTTTAGAACTGTATACAAAGGGCACATAAATTGTTGGGTGTCACAGAAAAATTTATGCACAGGCTACATGTTTTTCCATGCAAGGTTGTGTTTTTTTAGGGATGCAGGAAACAAGCGAGTGTCTGTACATATCTCCACCTCAGACATAGCTCATCTTGAAACAGCAACAGGGATGAAGACCTGGGCTTTGTACAGCTTCCCAGTTTTACAGAATGGGTTTATAACATGCCTGAGAAAAAAGTGTCTCTTTCTGTTTCTAGAGTTTTACATCTGCAATGTAATTTAAAATTGTATTCTCTGAAAATTAATATTTGAAATTAAAATAACCCTTTAAAAAAATCAAACAAAATCTCCAACAATATAATAACATGGAGAACAGGACAATTCCACCATGACATTGTGCAAAACAATTCAGGGAACAAAATACAGTTGAAGTCCTATGAAGCCCAGCAGCTCTGTCTCCTCTGAGAATTTTTGCAGATTTTCCTTATATGACCAGACTTCACTTTCTTTTTCCATTGTAAACTTGCCATTTGTACAACCTTTATTTTTGTAGTTTCGCTACTCAATGTAATAAATGATCTCTGTCTTGGGTTTTGTAACCGAAAAAAAAGTTTTTCTATTCCATCTGTTGAAACCGAGTGGAGCAGTGTTGTTCAAAACGGGTCAGTGTTGCTTATCAGATGGAGAAGTGTTGCTTATCAGATGGAGAAGTGTTGCTTATCTCTATTCATTGTTCCACTACCCTCATGGGGATATTATCTGTTAATGGACCACAAAAGCTCACCAATGACATGACTCATTACATCATACCATTGTAAGATGCTCTACCCAGGGAAGAGGAGCCAAAACCTCTTCACCTAGATAAAAAAGAGCCAGAACTGTCAACAGTCATCCAGTTTTCCGCCGGATTCCTGGAGGAAGACCGGACCCATCTCACCATTACTGGACCCTTTTGTGATGGGACCATCCGTACTCCAACAGAACCACATCTGCCACTCCAGGAGGACTTACTCTGGACTGCTTCCAACACCCTGACCAACAGGGTGTCAGGTTGTATTTCTGACTCTGTCAGGGTTTTCTAGGATTTCTCATTTGTTTGTTTGCTTGCTTATTCTTCTGTACTACAACATTTGTGTTTTTATATCCGTAGTAAAGAACTGCTATACCTATTCCCAAAATCTTTGCCTGACAGCCTTTTAATTGCAAATTAATAATAATTTGGAAAGGGAGAGGGAGGGGCTTACATTCCAAGGGAGACTCCAATCTTCCCTGGCAGATACCTGTCTATTTAAACCAAGACAATCTTATTCTTTTTAGGCTCTGCTCTTGGTTGTAACTTCCCATGTAACTCCTTTTTCTTCAGGGGAAGTGCCAGAGTTAAGATTTGGCCAGGAATAAAATGGCCTTTTGATGAAACATGACTAGACCCGATGTGTTACTTATGTTGGGTTCCTAAATTGTGGTGTTTCGCTGTATGGATCCCAACATGCAGCATGATTACCAGTGAAACCAGTGCAAGCAATACCACAGTGACTGTTGCAGCTTCTTTACTGATTCAGCCAGCTGGTCTGTCTCAAAACGATGTGATGCTGTGCCCTTGGGGTAGGCGAGGAGCTCATACTGTGGGCAAGAACTTTGTCCAAGTAAGTAATACAAATGTATCAAAGTTTAAAAGATGTCATACGATTTGAACAAGTCCAGTAACCGAATGGAGGAGATTTTATTATGAGCTAGGATAGCCAAGTTATTGATGAACGAAATACATGAAATGAAAACATTCTCCGAGCATTGATTATAAACCTTAACTCAACCTTAATTCTATCCTCATACAAGAACCTTTCCCATGAGGTAACCTTAGCATTTAATTAGAAAGGATAATAAATAAAAAGTTATTATTTTTTTCTCCCTCTCTCTGTGCAAGCATTTGTGCATCTGTGTATACACTAAAATAAAAGGTCTAGTATAAAACTTAGCCTCAGAATATTTGTCAATACAAGATCTGAACAAAGATAATTCTGTCACTTCCAAGGTTTCTTGAAATTATCAAGTCAAGATTAAAAAACCCATCAACTTTAACCTTCATCATGCTTTGGTCTTGCTTTTGAAAGTACCTAATGGTTTCTGGCCATACCCCCTATGTTATTTAAATGCTGGTAATCTTGTTCATGGTAATTTCAATAAGCCACAGCAGACATATAATGCTTCCTCTTTTAATAGGTGCAAAGTGAGTTATTGTCACAAAGCATATATATGAAAAAAGGATGTGAAAAGAGAATCCTGCCTAATCTCTGTAATAAGGGCTTGTGAGGGTGCTAACATGGTCACCTGAATTATGCATGTCTATTGTGTTCAAATATCATAAATCGATGCATGAATACCCTCCAAATCATTTTCAGTTCATGAACATTTATATACAGAGCTCTTGAGCACTGCAAAGACAATTAGTCATATTTGTATGCCGGAATTAATTGAGAGTGAGATGCGGGAGGCAGAAAGAGAGAACAAAGAATGCTTTTTGTCAGTTCTTCCAACTGACAGGGATAATTAGATATATGAAATTGAAATTCCTCAGCAGGGGGTTTCTGTTGACAATGAATTTTCTTTTGATTCCATTCTGTTATTCTTTTATGCTGTCATCTGTGGCAATTTGTTATTCAGCTTGAAGCTTAAAAAAGCAAAGCATTCCGCTTTTATGAGTAGATGATGTCAGTTTGTACACTGCTGGGAAATAGATATTAAATGTAATCTTTAAACTAAAAAAAAAGAGAGAGGAAAATAAAATCAGTTAAAGAGACAGTGCTCTGTTTACACAGCCCTCGGAGTAAAACTCTTGTGAGAGACAGAACTCGCTTTGATGGTTTTTAAAGTATCTCAGGCTGCATTAATGTTTCAGCTGCAGTGCTAGTCCAAGCCATGATGTGTGGTGGAAAAAGGACGCATGGCTGGAAATGCCTCCTTAATACTATTTTCAATATGCTGGTCTTGGTATTGGCAGACATCCCTGGAGTGTATTAAGTTCAGTATTTTACTCCAGATACAGGCAGTATTTGTTCACATCCCCAAATCCTACTCCTGACCAAAAGGAGGTGACAAATAAGAAATATTCTTCCTCCCCAGCACATGCAAACCTTAGTGCTTCTGGTCCTGATTTGGTATCTGGAACCTTTTTATGCTTAGTGACAGCAACTAGGGCAGATGCAGAATCTAGACCTTGGCGTTAAAAATAAACATGGCAATAAGGCAATCACTTTTACCCCTGCTTGGGGCAGCAACTCATCCTCTCACCTTTTTCCGTTCACAATCAATGTGAGCATCATGAAAGCTTTATAAAAAAGATTACCTAAAATATCTGCCCACAAAATGTTGGTCTGTATTGTCAGAAATTTGCATGTTTACTTATTGTCTCCTCTCTGTGATTTTGGCAGCACACATTCATGCAAGAAACTTATCACATGGGCCCACTCTACTTTATAACCCTAGTACATAAATATAGCCTTAATAATCAGAAACATATATAAAACCTTGCCTAGTTTTTTGGCAAGGTTTGTTACAAACATTGCATGGAATCTAGAGTATGAAAGGCCCATACAGTTCTGCTTTCACCCTCCCCTTTTCACTGGAGCTCTCCTGGCTTTCTTTTGCCTCTTTCCCTCCTCCAAAACCCCATGTTATTTGGCATTTGTTATATTTCAGACTGCAATTTCTCCTTCAACAGGCATCTTGGTGACTGTAGCTTTATTATATTTTATTCTGGTTTTTTTTTTCTTCCTAAAGTGAAAAAGCACACAGAGTGTTATGATGCAGTATATATTCCAGTGAACCACTGTGAGTCTAACTATACCATACGGCATATCATTAAACATAGCAATATTTAACACATATATATTATCGCTTCTGCACCCTCAGAGCATTTTTTGCAGATGCATTTTTATCTCACATTTTATGGAAGGAGGCCCTGTTTAAGAAGTTGCACAACCTTAGTAGTGAAAATAGCTGAGAATATGGTTTGAGGGACCTCTTGTTACAGAGGCATGCCCCCACAGCATCCCAGCAGTGACCTAGAAGATGCACCCTATATAAAAATATTGGGCTCTATTCAGTCTTTTGCTCTCTCTGTTGAGACTCATTAAAGATGCTGTTTGTGATGGCAGTTTCTGTAATCTGGCACATTTCCATTGGGAAATGCATTGATGCCATCAAGTGACTTCATGAAGATAAATTTATTTAGTCACTACTGACCTTTGATGAATTTGAACTGGTTACTCAGACTTTAAAGACTCTATTCTTTTGCTGTCTTTCTACCATCTAAATAGCAGTGCAAGCACTGTATTTGCAAGTTTTTTAGCCCATTGTTCATCTCGGCCTCACTTATGTTTGGTATATCCTCTACCTTTATACAGATTCAAAAAAGACAGATAGAATCATCTACAATATTTTACAGGAAAGTTTTTGTTCACTTCAGTAAGCCAGAAGGAAGCAATCATCTACCACGTGGAGGACGCCGTGTACCTCAGCCTTGCTGTTAACGTTTGTTCACTAAGGACTTATTTATTAAGCAATGAAATGCAGAGGATTTGTCTTTGTTTCATGCCTCTGAGGCCTGCCCCATGCCAGCCCAGGATCTTTTGGGATTCAGCAGGACTCCCTGAGGCTGGACTCTTGGAGCCAAGAACCATACCTCTGGAGTGTCATGGGGCAACCAGGTGAGAGACAGAGGCTGCACCCAATATTTACATCCTTTGCTAGTCTAAGCTCAAAGTTCGTTTTTTCTCTTGAGTAAGAAATTTAAGTAGAGCAGAAAATCAGGCCTCAAATATACCTTTTAGCATTGACAGAAGACTTACCTTCACAATGAGCATTTCTTAAAATAAAACATGTTTTTTGGGCATGACCAAGATCCAGATGTGTTAGTATTTGTTGGTGTTTAAAGACCATCAATGACCATCAAAGCATCAGACCTCCACTATACTCCAAAGAGCTAAACATACAACGCACTTATTTCATAACCTGGAGTTTTAAATTTGATTATTTTTTTTAGTAATTAAATCAGTGTATGAAGCAGTAAATAAATTTACGAAGAAGACATAAAGAGACTAATTCTACTGCCCAAAATAGTATATATGGCTTATTCTGAAAAACATCTACATGTTGCCTACTCTGAAAGTCTGTAAAGTTACTTACTACTGTAAGTTTGTAAAACATATCTTGTAGCATTGATGAAAATTGCTGATTTCAGAATTTTTCCCGGTATCTTGTATCACATTTTGCTTTCCAAAAATACTAGTCTTTTGCAATATAAAAATTTGTTAGGGATACTAACATGGTTTAATTTCTTGCTTTTTAAAGGCTTTCCCTCCTCTGTGTTAACTGGAGAGACTCAATGTAAAAGAACAGCCTAGATTTCAGTTATGGGCATGTTTGTGATTACTGATAGACAGATATTTGTTTTACCTATATGTAATGTAATTCACTCCATAACTCATTTGATAACTGTGGCCATCGCTTAGGATCACTGATTTAAAAAAACCCTTTCTCTCTTGTTCAGAAAAGATTCAGTCCATTACTGTAGTTCAGTAAAATGAACTACATAGCCAGAATAGATGTTCATATGATCTTTCTCAAGAGCAAATTAAATTACTATTGCATGGCTGCTCTGCCACAAAAGAAGGGAAGTTATTATTTGAGCCTTCCTTCTCACAACCGAATATCATTTTGTAAGTCAATTGGTAAAGTACACAGCATAATATGATTCTCTAGCTTATCAAAAGAAAAAGGGTCACACAGATTTTCCATCTACATTTGCTAAAAGCTATATGTCTATGACTGAAAATAAACTGGTGAATCTTACTCCTAAAGCTATTTTATAGAAAAAAAAGCACCATATGAACTGCTAAATCAGTGTCTCCTCTTTTTTCTTTTACTGTGGATGCAGTGAGAAACCCTGATCACAGCTACAAATACTGAATTACTTTAAGTTCAGGAAGGTGATTGCCTCTATGCCTTTTGCCAGATAAATAATCCCATCTCTTTTAGATGGCCAGCTTCATTCCTGAACTTCTTTCCTCTCTCATTCTTGTCACAGCATGTTTCTCTTTCTGGGAAGAGAAGCAGTGCCTGACTGAGCACTGGCAAGAGCTTGAGAGCTGAAGCTCATCCCCTTCAGAGAGTTTCTCACGCTGCATTGGCCCAAAACTGCACCAAGTGGTTTGGGGTGCAAAATCAAGGGGGTTTGAACCTCTTCAGCTTTTCAGCAGGTGCTGGGATGATTATTTCACTAAGGAGTAAGGGACACTTTCTTCTGATCTTCTCCTTGTCAGCCTGAATGCACGCAGTGCAGTTAGGATGTTGTCATCATTACCAGGATTTCTTATTCCCTCTTTGGACTATTCTTTACGGAGAAGGATGTCAGCTACTTTAGCTTTTCTCATTGAGTCCTGTGCCCAACTTGACTCCAGCATGAGCTGATGATAATGATTCGTGTCTTCCTCCCAGAGAAGCTGAGGAGACTTCAGAGGAATTAACAGTGGCTCTTAGTGAAGTTTTAGGATGGCACCAAAATGTGTTGACCACCCTGGCAGAATTACAGTGGCACTGCATGACCTGTTTCTGAGAGGAAAGGTTTCATTTATCACTGTATCAATCCCTTCAGCTTTCACTAAAAATGCACCTGCTGCAACTAATTCTGAGATTATTTTAATTGGTTCACCTTAAAATTTGTGTTTGTGTGAGTACTGAGACATAACATTCATCTGGATTCTCTGTTTAGCTTCATTATTGCAACCATTTTCACAGTTCTGATTTTAGTCCTTACGTTGACAGATAAGTAAAGGCTAACCCTCTTCCCATGCCTCTTTTAGTTAAATTCTAACTGCTTGCCCTTCCTCTATATTATCTACCAATCCTCATTAGGACAGTTTGTGTCCCTTCAGCATGAACTGTGAAACACACCAAACACTTCTTTTAACACAAGGGGAAAAAAGAGGTGCAGGGGCCCTATTTTCCTCTCATCCTGATGAGATTTGTGCCAGATGCTGTGTTTCATAAAGTAAACACCCAGGCACATCTTCTAACTTCATAATTATGTGCATATATTCTCCACATAATAAAACTAGAATAAAATCACTACTCACCCACAAGTAGTAAATCAAGCAAATGGTGAATTAAGTTTGTTTGATGAATGTTGCTCTTTATAAAATTAAGCTGTTTACAATGCGTGGTTCATCTTCCTTTACATGTTTAATGATTTTATTGCTTAGTATTTGTTCTATTATTCCATTATTGTTCTATTATTGTGCAAGGAAGAAAGAAGTTATGTTTCTGTGCTGTGGCAGTTAAAATAATTCTTCTTTCTGTTTCTTTGAACCATAGGCATTTCCTTGCTCCCCCTCAATTATAAGTGCAAAATTCATGAAATATCACTCTTATATGTCCATTATACTTTTTTCCTCTAAAGCAGATGTAAATGGATGAGTTCTGATACACTGCTTTTTGTTCTCCAGAGAAAACTGTGTTATGGAAAATGTGGTGTTTCACACAAACCAGGAAATTTTGCTTTGTCTTCCATTTTATTTTTTTTTTTCAATATCAACCAGCTGAAGTATTTGCAGATAAGCACTTTGGTAATTTTCTATTTCAAACTTTTCTTCTTTGAAACACCTGGATGACACCTTCAGCTTCAGGAATAGCTGAGAAACATTAAATTTAAAATAGACAATTTCAATTGTAGTTTTCCCACTTCTCTTTGGCTCAGAGCTTTTCCCAGTCAGTGGAACATGTCTGCAGAGTGGAATGTGCATGAAGCACCCTACACATACTAGGAACATCTGGAAAAATCAGAGTGAAAGGAGAGGATAATACCTTGTGGGATGAGCAAAATTTCAGCAGGTCAAGGAACTGGCACTCATAAATCAGAGGAAAGAAAAGCAATTAATGGAGAACAACAAAATATGTGGTGACTTCTGCTTGTGGAAGGAGGAGAGGAATTCTCTTGTGAGAGCTGGGATGAACACACTGGTGTTGCTGAAAATCCCAGGTGGAAAAGTGACAAAGTTAGACATTTCATGGACAATGAGAGGGTCTGAGTTTGGGAGAAAGCAGGATAGTAGTCCAGGCAAGACAGAGACTCCAGGACTGCTATGAGGTGAACCCCACAATGCAAAAGGTGCAGCTTCTTGGATTAATAAGAGGACCCATGGGACGAGACGATGTCAGAACAGCAGTAGACACATCCTCCTCTGGATCTCCTCCTGGAGCTGTATGGGAAACCTCCCTACCACTCTTTTTGTTCTGGCTACAGTCTGGCTACGGTGGGTTAATGATGACTTTCAGATAAATGAAAGCAAGGTTGTGACAGCTGGCAATTTTTTGCAGTTCAGCTTGTGGTGTCTGTGAGTAACTCACCCTTAGGCTTCCATTTTTTTTTCCACTGCACCCAGTGGAATTATACATACAGCATCAAATGTAGTCCTGTGCAAAAGACAGGGTAGAACACAAGTTTATAATCTTTTGAAGTTGTACATGTGCCACCCATATATTGCTGCATTTCACCCCATCAGAAAGTAGAGACTTTTAAAGTTGAAGAGAATCAGAATTGAAATCTACTGCAGAAGTTCTTAAGTTTCTTCTGTGACCAAAACCTATTATACTTCCTAAAAAAGCACAGTGTTTATATACTAACAAGCAATTATGCTGCTTTTAAAAATGCCTGGAAAGACTTTTAAAACACAAAATATGCAAGTTGTGGTAGCCTACGGCTGGCATTAACTTGCACAATGATGATTTATATTTTATGCATGTTTTATTTTTATACACCTGCTTTTCTTTGCAATTCATAAAGAAATCATCTTGATATCAAAGGAAATGTCCTGTCAAAGAATTTACAGTCCTAATTGAGAGATTCACATCAATGCCTTCTAATATTTTAATCTTTTGTGATGTCAAAGTTAATTTCAAAGGGGAAGGAAAATATAAAAATTAAAGTTTTATGATGGAATAGCAGCAGGCTGGCAAACCTGAATAACAGCTCAATAATAGCCAAGAAATTGCAGTGCTTGGGGTTTTCCTTACTTTGGTTGTTTGCTTGTGTTTTCTGAGGTTTGAGAAGGGACTCTCAATCAGGTGAACCTCTGTTTCCCTCAGTGTTCTCACTGGAGGCTGGTTCTTGCTCTGGTCTTTGTCCCTCTGGGCATGTTTGATTTTTCTCTGGTGTAATCCCCCATGCAACTTGGAGGTGCCATTTTGGGGAAGCCCTTTGCAGATGTCCTCACAACACTGAAGACAGTCAGTGGTGCATGACAGGGGAATGGAGGCGGTTGGGAATCAGGAGTCAGCTGGGGAACCTCTGGCTTGCTTCATTTCCTTAAGACAGCAGAGCCTGTTGCCTGTTTACACAGAGGGTTTACATAGTGCCTGAACTCTAGTTTCACGCACCCTTTGGCTGACCCGTGGGACCCTGCCCTATTGGGGTCTGTACAGCAGGGCAGGGCTGGGGACACAAGTGTTCTCCCAGCCACTGCTCCAGGGTTTTCTGGCAGGGCAGGTGCCAGAAGATGTTAATTTTCAGATGCCCTGGCAGGGCTGTGTCACCTCCAAGGCCCCACTCCCCAAGACAGCAGCGCTGTGCTCTCAGTTCCCTCATGTGTGACCCAGCAGTCTGTATCATCTTACAGGGAGTGAATAGGAGACTGAAGGGCAGGCTGTGTGGTCACTGTTTTCAATATCCCTCCTGCTAGCCATTACATCATCCAGCTACTCTCTAAGAGGATTTTCAGCAGGCTTGGCTTCGTTATTAAAATAGTAATTAATTTTTTCCTCTTCACAAAACCCGAGGACCTTCAAATGGAGGCCTCAGGAGCGAGGGCAGCTTCCTTTTGAAAGTGGCCTTTCTGGAAGCCATAATCGGCTCTCCAACTTTACAGTACACATGTTCCCCAGTAAATGTGATTAAAGAGCCACACAAAAAACCCCTTGCAGAAAATTAATTCAGTTTCCAGAATAAAAAGTTTGATAAAGTTGTGCAATGCTCCAATGACAACACATAATAGAAGTGCAGAGTTTTATCCTCTTGAAGGATAAATGAGCGGCCAGAAAGGTCTGGTAGTTCCCAGAGTAAAAACATCTGCTACAGCTAATTCACTTTAGCTTTTGATTGTAAAATTCATTAGCCATATCAGGCAGCTGTAGTTTCAAACATGTTGCTAGGAAGTACAGTTTTATAGGCTGGGATGCCGTTTGTTCTCCCCAGCAGTGGTGAGGTAGCCTGAGTGCCCGGTGTAATGCAACCTCCTGCCACCCAAAAATAAGGGCTTCAGCAGTGCGGGAGAGGGGGAGGGAGGCTGGGCAGGAAGTGCAGGGCTGAGCGCAAAGAGGTGCCAAGTGCTGTCAGGGCCACGGTGGCTGCTCCTTCATGTCACTAGAGCAGCAGCAGCTGAAGACTCCAGCCTTCCTGCAGGACTAGGAGGGAGATGTCTTTGTGAGTTACGAAGAGAACACGCGTTTCACCGCTGCCTTCTATGGCACTTTTTGGAAGACCTTATTAAGCATATATTTTGAGCTGCATGTTATGGAAAAGTGTTCCAACATGCTTAGATGAAGAGAGAAACCCCAAGGGGATTTAAAAATACACACAAACACGTGCATATATATGTGTGCATATGTCTGTGTTTTTCTGAATTTTAAAGTACATATTTGTTCCTATTTCTATAATGATTAATTAATTTTTTAAATACTTGTATTGCTTATATTTATTTAGTGTAAGCAGGGAAAAAACGAGATAAAACTGCATTTTCTAGGTATTTTACTCTTCCAAGTAAATCCTGGTAAAAGATTATTTTAAACTACTCTCTAAATCTGAAAATAAAGTTATAATTTTAAATATGTCACTCCAGGCTTCTGCCCAGCATCCTGTAAAGCTTTTTGGTACACACTGATCGTAATTGTTGTAACTCATGTGAGATATCCCCCATTACTTGTGTTCAGTTTAAGAAAGCAGCTAAAATTAAATGGGAGTCAGGGATAAAAAAAATGTGCTTCTATGTCCAACAAAAAAAAAAAAATTCTAAACTGAAGAACTTTGTAATCCCTTGAGGGATGGGAAAAAAAATTGAGATTATTATGTCCCCGAAGACTAGTGATGGCCAACAAATGTTGATTTTTAATGGGCAGAAAGATTTCCCAAATACCTGTGAAACCATGCTTGATGTTATTTCTGGAAAAATACTGTCCCTTAAGTAAGATGAACAAACTGACACCTATGCACCCACTGCTCCATTTTCACAGGTCACAATGAATTATGCAGGCCTGTTACCTTAGACACATAAGGGTGCAGGTACAGTCATCTTGGTGATGATAAATTCACTTTGATTAAAGCTGATTCCAGCACAACAATTTTTATTAACTGAGAAGGGCAGATGTTGATACTTTTCTCCATTGTAACATAAGGGAACCGTTCTAAATAATCTTTCTCTAAGCTTTCCTTCTGATGAAGTCATGATATTTTCTCATTATTGGAAACATTCAAAGCTCCACTGATTAACAAGGGTCCTACAAAGACCAATATTTTCTATGGGAACATGCTGATACTGGTGTTGATAAACCATTCAGATGCACACCTTATAGAGGACAAGCCTAAAACTTTAATGCTGCCTCTTTCTTCCTGTCATGTTGTATCTACCTTTGATATCTAGAACATCACAGAGAAGTTTCAAAAATGTCTAGATGACAGATAGCTGCTCCCTCTAAATTTGTTTTATTCATGTGATTGGCAATGTGTGCTCAAACTCAAATGAGCTGAAAACTTCATCATCTCTCTCAAAAACCGCAAGAATTAAAACTGAGACAGAGAAGCACATTTATAGTTAATCTACTTCGACATTTCTTCGCTGACATCAATGAAGCCATAGCAATTAATTTCTACTGAGCGTATGCCCTAAGGTTTACAAAACATCTCTTTTTGGGTTAATTTTGAAACAAATAATTAAAATTTCAGGATTATTTTTCCTGAAGTCTTTTACTAAAATATTAGTTCTAAACAAGGATATTGGTGACTGTCACAAAAATATAGGTTTCTTTCTTTTTCTACTCCGTCTGTCCAACCACACCTTGTCCTCCAAGACAAAGGAAGTAGAGCGACACACACATTTGGATAGGTTGGTGTGACATACTTTTATTGCAGTCTGCGTTCTCAGATCTGTCCTGTGCACCACTCAAGCCACTCTTGGTGACTCTTTATGAGATCGTGAAGCAGAGTGTCTGAGAAGATTTGCTATGGTACATAAAAGACAGGTGTCTGATGTCAGCATAGCATTACTAAGGGCAAACTGTTCCTGATCAGTCCAGTGGCCTTCTGAAGCAGAGTGAAAGCAGTGGTCCCAGACATGAGTAGAAACTGGGAGAAGTCTTTCAGAGCAGCCCTGTAGACAAAAGACCTGGAGTTCTTGTGGATGAAAAGCTGGCCATGAGCCACAAGTGTGCTCTTGCAAGACCAGAAATCCAGCTGCATCTTGGTTTGAATCCAAGGCCATGTGGACAGCAGAACGAGGGAGGGGATTCTCTCCCTCTGCTCTTCTCTGGTGAAACCTCGCCTGGAGTACTGCATTCAGGAACTTTATACACAAGTGGCTAATGACAGGACAAGGGACAGCAACGGTTTAAACTGAACGAAGGCAGGTCTGGATTTGATGTTAGAGAGAACTTCTTTACTGTGAGGGTGGTGAGACACTGGAACAGGTTGCCCAGCGAGGTAGTGGCTGCCCCGTCCCTGAAATTGTTCAAGGCAGGTTGGATGGGACCCTGAGCAACCTGGTCTGGTGAGTGACATCCCTGTCCATGGCGGGTGGGCTGGATGTAGATGATCTTTAAATTCCCTTCAATCCCAAACCATTCTGCGGTTCTATGATTCTACAATCAGGTGGCATGGGCATCCACAAAAGTTTTGTAGTTGCATGGGAATCACAGCATGAAAATGGACAGATGTTGCAAGGCACTTCTTATGACTTATTATTCATATTGCAGCAATTCCAAGAGACCATATTCCAAAGGGGCTGGATGGAGTACATCCAGTCACTAAATACTTCCCTAGAGTGCAATGGAAGAGCAGTAAGTATCTATGTAAAATGAAGTCTGCTGTATTCAGCACACCTTGAGAGTGTTTATGTATTCTGGAGCACATCTCTGCCTTTGGAAGTATCACTAAAAGAGACACTAACTCTAGTCCTATTTTCTGTGAATAGTTCTTTTAAAAAGCTACATTGGAAAGTGCTCTTGTGATGAGCCTAACAAGGTTGATTTTTTTTTCTGAACAAGTGGCAACCTCTTCCCAGCAGTTTTCCTGGCCCAGGTCGAAGGCTGCACTTTGCTAATTCCTACAGAATTATATTCACTTTGACTCCTGATCCTAGGGCTCTGAAAATTCACCGAATGTTCAAGTAAGAAGAGGTTCTTTTAGGAATATCACCAGAACAAAAGCAAATAAATGAATTTGATACTTTCACAAGCCTGTGAATTTAAAGAAAGACCAACAGAAACACTAATTCTTATTTTACCAACTGAGCAAGTTTGAAAGAAGTTCTTTTGGACACAAAGTGTATCCATTTTAGAAAAAAAAAAAGCTTTAAGTAAGGTTCAGAATGTTGACTGGAATTCCTTTATTTTACTCCAATTTCCCCCATTTTACAGGGAACGAATATTTTGAATGGGACCAGGTTGTGCTCTCAAAACTGAGAGTCAGCATAAGTGAACAGTGAGACAGTGTTGATGACAGAAGGAGTTTGTTGCTGAATTTATTTAATCAACTCTGTCCCTTAAAATAACGTACATACCTGTTCCCTGCAATTAACTCCGTGCTATTATTGAAAATGATTCTTCTTTTTCCCCTGACAATTTGAGAAAATATACACGATGATGAGTATCAGAAAAATGTCAAACAGGACAATAACCTGCACAGAGAAAAACCAGACATTCAGACCAAGTGGATTACAAAATGAATAACACATCTAATTATTATGATATATTTGTCTAAAAATACTCAGACATTGAAATGAAAGCCAAAATAAGTTAGTGATATTTATAACTAAAAAGCAGTGGAAACTGTGATTTATAACATGAATCTGCATTTAGTTTTGTTATCTGTTTGAAATTAGAAACCCAAAATTGAATGATTTATCACCATATAAGTAAAATTTTCAATTTCAGATTTATGTAGGTTTACCAGTAAGAAGCTGAAAAGACCTTACAACTAAATTGCAAAGAAAAAAAAAATTTAACAAGAATAAATGATATATTTAATAATAAATATCAATATTTGAGCTCTAAGGATAGCGGAGGGGTGATATTATCAATGACTCACTACACATTTCTCTGTAACTTAAATGGTTACATGCTCTTGCAATTTCTTTGGAAAGCATATTGCATCATGCCTATGACAAAATATCTCTTGCTAAGTAAAAACAAGCTCGTCTCTGAAAATAAAGGCATGTGTGAAAATAACATTACACTTGAGTATAATAATTAAAAGAGTAACACATTTTTTTCCCCACAGTATCTAACTGAAAATGTCAACTTTCTTTTTTTTAAAGCTTTTTCCATAGGGTACCACAGCATTATGGCCCAAACCCCATAGTTTAATTTTACATGCTGAGAGTAAACAGAAAATCTTCCTCAGCCTGCCTCCTTTTTGTCCCTGGTGATTTTAAAGAGCTCACTTTTTCTTCTTAAATACGATATAAAGTCTGTATTATTTACTGTGGAAGTTTCCACTATTGAAATAATGATTGCTAATATAATTGAGTGAGAACATTTTGTTTCCTAGTAGACAGAGGTCCTGTGCAACCTTGCACATTTAAACAAAATGATTACCAGCAATCACCTACTTGAAATTCCTCCAAGGGTTTTTGTGTAGAGCGTATGAATACATGGGAACAAAGACAAAATACACATTTTGTTCTATTTTAGTAGTTCTACTTATATTTGAACTGGGAAGCTGCAGAACTGGGAACAATCATTTTGTTCCATTTTTCTGAGTTTGACTAAATAAGTTAATTGCCCTAAGATGGAGATCTTGGGACTTACTTGCATGAACTGTGGCAACACAGTACGTGAGTTGCACACAGAAGTAACTACAGAATCTGTTGTGAGACACACAGACAAAATGAAACAACAATTGGGAATAATTATGCAGGAATATCTAAGAATTTTAAACGTCTCTTTTTATCTGAGAGACTAATGCATGCCCAGGTGGCTAGAATGGGCCCCATCCAAATACTCTAGGACTTCAAAACTGTTGCCTGGGCAGGGACTGCAGAGCTTGCTGTGGTGCATTTGGGTGACCAGAATTAAAATAAGGAATTATGGTACTGGCAGAGTATTCTGAAAACAGGGGTACAATCCTTTGAGAAGACACCTCAAATTCCAAGGGGTTGGGGCAGTTTAGGAATGCTTTCAGAAGTACATGTGCCAGCTGGAAGTCAAATTTTGATGAATAATAGCAGTGTCTTTAGTTACTATTATTGTATCATTTCTTTGCTTCCAACCATGTATTTCCAACTGCAATACATTTAAGGAAAGATTTAACTTTGATTGATGTTGCTGCAATCTGAGCATGTGCTTAAGCCATAAACTCATGTTAAATCAAGGTAAATTTTCCCTTTGCTACAAGGCTGCCAAATCTGTTCTTTCTGCATACCCTCTGCCAACAGCTGATAGCACCCCTGTTCCCTGCTACTTTAGCCTAAGTGAGATAATTGTGCTCCTGAAAGTTGTACCTATGTCTAACATTTTGAAGCATGCTATTTTTGCATTTAGTTTTTGTTTGTTTGTCGGTGGTGGAGTTTTTGTTTGTTTGTTTGCTTTGGTTTTTTCTTTTAATTTATTGGTGATACATTTTATTTTCCACATCTGGGAAAAAGTACCCCTAGCTGCATTGTACCCTTTATCTCTGCATGTGCTTATGCCTTTGGTTCTCCCATAAGTAGCTAGCATTCAGCCTGTCACAGGTACATGAGGCTAATAGTTCAATCACAGGGGAGAAGGGGGGGAGGAAGATGAAAGGGCAGGAAATGGCTGTCATGGCCCCAAAGGAAATATTTGTAGGAAAAGGAGCACAACAGCAAATAAAGTGCTAATTAATGTCCAATTCCAGCACTGATATACGGACCACAGCAGTAGGCAAAACCCAGCCTTCTGTTCCACTGCCTGCTGAAGAGCTTTTGTGTTGCAGCTCTATGCAAGCATGCATCTGCAAGTTTCAAATTTATAAAATTTTCCAATCCCCTCCTCTCTATATGTTTTGTGTTTAACTGAGTTTTCATTTTCACATTTTTAATGGATTTTTTTAAAAAATCTAGTTTATCTGTGCTGGTACTGACTTGTTCTGTACATCCTGAATTTATAGTAGCAAGCACTCCAACTGGAAACATTCTGGGAGGTGGAACAAGGGCTTATCTGATAAGATGAATAACAGAAATAAAAGAAAGGTTATGAGAAGGTTACTCTCTCCCAGGCTTCATGAGGCTTTCATGGAAAAAAAGTGGACCCCACTCTCAAATTTGGGGATCTGAAAAATACAGTGGCACTTACGGTACTAATTTACTGTCTTTGTCCAGCAGAAGGCATTGAGAGTGAACCTTCTGTCAGGGAACATAATAGCAAAAGCAGCACTGTTTTAATGAAACACAGCAAACAGTACTTGGAACTGAACTAAGTCTGCTGTTAAAAGAACAAACATGAAAGATGAAATTCACAAAGGAATGACATGATGATCAATTATTTCTGGTGTTTAGTATCCAAGAATCACATCTTAAGGTAAAATGTTACTTGCTGATGACTGAGTGCCAGAAATAATAATCTGACATTAAGCTTTTGTGAATATGACCAAATGAAAGCCTAAAAAAGAGATTGATAGAGCAGAATACATTTGTTTCAATGGTGTACAGCTTTTAGAATATAAATGACTGAAATATTACTCATTATCCCGTAATCATAAATAGACTACAATAGTTATTAAAAAAAAAGAAAAGCCCTAAAACAACCCCACAGTGAAATACAGTTACAGATATTTCATCAACTGAGAGAGAATAAGAAACTTCAGAACCAGAATGGAAAGAAGAGTTTGGCTTTCCAATATTTCCCATTGACTGACCCCATTGGCTCATGACAGGGAGACAAGGGAGAGGCTCTCAATGAGAGACACTTTCTGTGGAGAAGTCATTTTCACAACTACAAATCTCAGTAACAGTCAAAAGACAGCTATGGAAATAATTTTCATTCCCCAAGTCTTTCAGAGGCTTTATGTGTCCCTGATCCACACTATCAGACTGGGCTGAGATCAAATTGTTTGATGTGAGCCAAAACCTGTGCATTGTTCTGGCACACCATGCCAGTGTCTGACAGGCAGCGAACATGTCTCTCCCTCTGATTGCTGGCCTTGCCAAGTGCAGTGTTGGCATGGTTGGAGGTCCCTGCTCTCACTGGGACAATCCCTCTGTTCCCTGCACTTGTGGCAAAGTGCCTGCTTGGGAGCCAGCTACGATCCATGACTCTTGCCATATTGGCAGAAAATGAAGCCACTGCAGTATGCAACTGCTGGAGTCTTATTGGAGTTCTGTGATAAGGCTTTGCTATACTGTTTCTGTCTCAAAAAAGTGTCTACAGCAAAACAGTAGCAACAATCTTTTCCCCAGTTTTTGCTGTGCATGATGAAAATGGCAAGTTTTAACTCTAGATCTTCTGTAGCTGCATAGCTATAAAAATGGTTTTTTTCATGCAGCATGATGCTTACAATCCTGCTCTCATTTGATACTTGCAGATCTGATTTTTGCCAGTGTGACATATTAAGTCACAATTTGTTCCTGTGTGTAGGATGCAATTACTTTTAACCCATTTTTTTTCAGACATGAAGGGCTGCACAACTTCAAATCTCATTGGACCAATTATGTTACACGCTGTAAACATTACCTATCCAAAATCATACCATCAGATTCTGGCCTTTGAGTAATGTTTATCAGGTTGTTTTGAGTAAACACCTTCCAAGTTCCCACTGCTTTGGAAAATTAAAATTTTTTTTTATTCTCTTACTATTTCCTGAAGTCAGTATTCAGTTCCTTCAGGTAAGTGACACTTACACAGATGTAACCAATGGGAGAAATTGGACCTTTGTATTTGTAACAACATAAAAAGATGCAAAATTTAGTGAACAGCCTTCTACACCTCCTCCCCCCACCTCCAAAGAAAAGGGTACTATATTTAGGTCAGGAGTATAATTAAGAACATTCGATCCTTTCCCTCCTTTGAAGAGACGAGCTACTTTCTTTTCTTTCTTGTTTTAATCTTGCAGGTTAAAAAAAAATCTGCATATCACTCTGGTAAAGTAGATGAGGATTTCCACCTTTGAAGAACGATGGCAATTCTAGTGAGGGACCTTTTGAAATTGTCTCCATTTGAGTTATTGCTTTGACACTGGGAGGGGCTTTTCAAAGGATAAATACAGAGGTTCAATAAACTCCATTTGCCAGTGTCTAATGTATTGATGAAATTGAATTGAACAGCATGGGAGGAGATATGAAATTGCTTTGCCAGACTATGGCCATGCCTCTGAATGTTATGATGGTTCCTCCTTGGACAAGAATTCCCACAAACTGAATAATCACATATATGTTCAGCATAGCTGGGCTGACAAAAACAGTGCTCATGTGAATGGTCCCATATTGCATCAGGCATTGGCAAGATATTTGGACAAACACACCACTACACAAGATAGCTGTGATGGAGAAGAGCACATTTTCTTTTAGAGCAGCAAGCAAAGTTTACAGGCTTCAAACGATTTCGACCAATTGCAAAACAAAGATTGTTAATTTCTGCAAGTGAATTTGCTCAATTGTACACAAAATGTTTGTTACTTGAACCGATTCAAAAGAAGTAGGAAAATAGGTGTACATTTGATGCAAGATATCACTGAAACTGCTCTTTGTCCAGAGCCTGACTGGACCTTGGCAAGCCACATTTCTTCAGTGACTTACAGCATTCAGGACGGGCATAGGAAACAAGAGATTTCCTGTTTTCCCAATGAGCCTTAATTGTTTCTTTGCTCGTGATGAATTCACTTTTACTTTGGAAATTTTTACACAGGAGTTGAGATTTATCCATTTTCACAAGAGTTTTGACAAGGCTTGATTTGGCTGCAGTGTAAACACTGAAAATTAGCCAGAGAAAGATGGCAATGTGATAGTTTGGAATAATTCAGCCAAATATTTTTTTCACATGCAGTTTTTTGCACTTAAAAATGCAAAAGCAAAGTAGAAAATGTCTTCATATTTACGGAAATCTTTTTTTTCCGCAGGTATGATTGATTTTTTTTGCATTATTATTATTTTGCCCAATTATTAAATTATTTCTGCTTCCTGAGTTATGAAATTTAATCTTTACATTGTTATTCGCTATAGTACTCAGAGGCTTCAATTAGGTTCAGGGTACTGTGTGGCTTAATGGCTCAGCAACCTTTCATTCTCCCAGTATTGGACCTTTTTACAACATTGACAATAAAAGGTAATTTAAAGAAAAAAGGTTACAAAAGCCTTTCAAGCACAGAGAGAAAGCAAGAGATATTGGATCTGAATATTTAGTCCAGGTTTACTTTATTTTTAAATGATGTCTGTATCAATTCTGTCAGAAAAACCAAAAGATTACCATAAAGAATAGATACCTGCCCAAAGACTGGAATAGCATTATTCTAGCATTTGAAAACACCAAAAACCCAGGAAGTTACAGTACCTCATCCCTAAAGAGTTATGGAAACAAAAGCACTGAGAGAGAGAAGACTGAATAGCAGATACGAAACAGAATTAGGGCAGATTCCAAGTCCCTTCGTCCCAGGATGTGCTCATTTTGCCCTTCTCCTCACTACTTTTATAAAGAGCATGACAGGAGCAGTCATTAGTGTGAGATGTAATCAAACAAGTCATTGCAGGAGAGTGAGATTATGCTGCTTTTAGTATGGAAGCACCATGTAAATGATTATGTCTTATGTGGGAAAAGTGGGATCATGTCATACAATAGAATATTTCTGATGCCTTAAACAAACAAAATCTTTTACATCTACATTTTCTTTTTTTATCACCATTTTAAAGGTGCGAATTACCCATTGATATTCATGCTATTGTCAGAACATAAATTCACCATGGAAAAGAATGTTTTTATACAGCTTTGCTTCTCTGAGATGTGGCTTCATCAGCATACTTGGATGGCATTTTTATGTGCTGTATCTGAACTGTACTGTCATGTAGTCTTTTGAAGGAACAGAGACTCATTTACTTGGTTTTATTTCCTGAGGGTAATGTTTCTGAAATTATATATGAATCTCAAGGCATGCATCCTCACTAGAAGGGAGGACACAATGCAGACTTTCTGTGGGGATCATGTTTCATAACCTCCCTACTACTTACTTCAGCAAACTGGATGGATTTCAGCAGGTCAGGCTATCTCCTTGGACCAAGTCTAACCTCCTGGCTCTCTGCAAAGTAGTGGTGTGACTCCTGCTGCCTCTGGAAAAAGTAGTGTTCTTGATCATTTAATAACTTTCTTAGGTTAGGAAATATTATCAATAATGTCACAGAAGGGAAAAAAAAATCACAGGGTGCAGAATCTTAACTCCATGACAATTTAAACATTTTTAGCTCTCAAGTAAACTCAATATTGACTAAATAACTCAGTTTTTGTTTGGTATCCTACTGTATCAGAAAATATATATGAACAGTTATGTGTAGATCTGTACTCTTTAATAGCTGGTGAGCCAGCAGTTCTCAAGGTACTGCCCAATCCTTCATACATCCTCAAACACCTTTGAATAGTAGTCAAAGTTCCCTTCTTCCTCAATAAACGTACCTCTTTCATAAGACATAAAAAGTGATTATAGATGCTATTACAATTAATGGACAGGCTTTTTTTCACTCTCAGATATCATCGCTGGTACAAACAGATGAAACATCACTTGCTTTATATATGCTAGGAAGCTGGTCCAATGCTTAAATCCACTTTTGTATTAAGTTCAACCTCCAGTTGAACCTGTTTCTTTTTCCATTAAATGCTCTATTTCAACAACTCTTTGTGAAGGCAACAGTGTGGTGCAGGGTAAATAATTAAAAGAGCTAATATGAAATGTATGTTCAATCACTTGATTCTGAGAATATGGGAGCAAACTGGAGGTTGTTCCTTTACGAATCAAAATGAGTTATGCCATTAATTATCTACAGTTAAAATTTTGTTTCTTGTGGTGGAAAAAGAATAAATTGGGAAACACTCAAATAAGACATATTTCACATTAAAAAAAGCTTTATTCTACTGTGACATTTATTGCACTTTTTAATTATGCGGAAAAAAATGGCATTATAAAGGAGAATTACACTGGTAAGTTTGAGCATTGTAAAGTTACAAGTGATAAGATAATGGCTACTATTTTATTTTAGTCCCCTCACATGATGTAGTCCTTTATTACCCAAATGAACATCACGCCACCATAAGTTCTTCACCCCAGAGCAGTGTGTAGACCCAAATGAGTCAGACTAGGTGGTGGAGGGGTTACTAAAAACTGGATCCCTGCACCACTGATTGCAGGTGTTGGAAGGCTGGCGTGTATTAGAGAGTTTTGTGAAGTGACTCTCCTTGGGTGCAGCTAAGGTAAGAAATTCAGTTTTTTATTTATGATGGTGAGGAAGGGAACTGGAAGAAGAAGGTGTCTGAGGGCTGCCTTGAGATCTAGACTTTTTCCTGCCTCTGTTGCAGAGTTTCAAAGGGCTCAAACCATTTCAGTGGTCACAATGAATAAGGTTTTTTGTGTATGACTTGTGAGGTTTGGGATCCTAGTTAGTATCACACCATGCCATATGTAGAAATATCAAATTGCACACCCACAGCTGAAATTGGTGGCACTGCCACCCCATGAAGAGCCCTTGGAGGGCTAAATATAGGCTTTCAAAATGCAACATGACATGGAAGTGTAATAATTCACCTGTCAATGAAAGACTCACCACAGCTGCTATAGGTTCTAACATATCTTAATAACTGTCTGATGATACTGGATGTCATTCAGAGGAAAATAAGCAATACACAACAAAGATCTGTAGATTAAGAGATGGGGAATTAATAAGTGCATCCAAAACAGTAAACCTACCTGAATAGCAACTGGAAAAGATTCAGCAAAGGACTGTATCTCTTCCACATTTGAATGCTATCAGTCTACTGGGAGAAATTCCTTAATAGTGTATTAAATACTTTAGACTGGCAAGTTAGATGCACAGTTTTGGAGATCAAAGACCCAGAACTGAAAAGTCACACAGAAGAACCTGATTTGAATGATGGTAAATTAAACAAAATTTTCAAAAGTGATGAGCATAACTTAGAGGAGGTTTGAAGTTTTGGAAAAGAAACAAGACAGGCAGAAAGAGATCAGCAAACCATAGGAGCAAACACAGAGAAACATGTAGAGGACTCTTAACTACAGAACTACAAACATAGTGTAAATGTTAGCCAGCACTGCAGGAATGCCTCAGTTTTGGATACCTATGTGTAAGGGGAAAAACCATTCTGCAATTAATTTTAGAAAATCCCGAACATTGCTAAAGAGAAACAAGATATGTACACCTGCATGTTGAAGAAATAAAGGTCACAGAAATCCTTTAAATGAGAGAAATCTGAAAATGAGAGAAAGAGAGATGAGTGTTGCTTTCCCCTGTCCAGAAAACCAGTGTTGGAGAAGCTGATGTTTCAGGCAATGCTGTTGACACTTCAGAGAGTTACAAGACACTAGAGATGATTTAAGAAGTTGCTGCTGTCTTTTTTATTTATAAATTGTTTCTTCTTATTTTAGTTCATGTACTTGTAGCTCTTAACCCAGAGCTTCCCTTAATCACCACCCAAGCAGTGATAAAATGATAATATTTACCCTCTTTCATTGGATTAACTATTGCACATACATCTTTGGGCCTATAATCCGCAGGATTATTTGTCTCCCCTGTTCTACAAGAAAGCCACTGCAGATTCTCACTCATCTGCTTAGAAACTTCCATCTAATTTTCTGCTAATGTTTTTCTCTACAATCACTTCAGTCTCTGTGTTTTTACACCAACAGTGTTTCTTTGCATACAATGTTCTTCCTTCCACCTTCAGTCTTTCCCTTTGTGTGGTTTATAAATATATTTTGATTTGTTAAATTATATTTATTGTTTTAACCACACTATTAAATAACTAATCTAGCATCTGAACATCTATTCCAAAAAAAAGGGTCTTTCCCAAATCCACAGCATAGAATTCCAGCTCCAGCACTGGAGTTGTTACAGGAACAATTCCATTACAGTGAAACTTTTATGAAACTGCTGTTTTTCCCATCTGTTTGCTGTATCTGAAAAACCTAATCTTTTTCATAAGTAATCTGTATAGGAATAGAAGTGGTCACAGCACCAAGCCTGCCTCCTGTGGGGGGCCATATCAAAGACCTTACAGAAGTCTAGATATATGACATCTGCAGCCCTCCCCTCGTCCACTGAGGCAGTCACTCCATCATGGAAAGCCACTAGGTTGGTCAGGCAGGACTTGCCCTTTATAAAGTTGTGCTGGCTGTCCCAAATCACCTTCCTGTGACCCACGGTCATAAGTTCTAGGAGGACCGGTGTCATACTGTACCACTTACAAGGCCACGAGATTTGAGCATATCGGTGGATCAACCCCAACTCCAAAATCACAGTTGACCAACAGTCTAGAAGTGAACTTTCTGACAGTAGCTGTCTGTGGGTAAGTGAATTGCAAAATGCAGAAGAAATAGCACAGGGACAGCCATTTTAATCTCTGCTCCCAAAATGCCACTGCTAATATTAAATGAGATCTCCAAGCGCACCTCTCTTTTTTGGTCCCACTCTTTTCCTGTATGACGATTTTTGACAAAATACATTTCTCATTAAGCTTTGTTTACTGCTGTAAAGCTCTGTGCATTGATGTCTGGAATGCTAGTCACAGAAAATAATTTACTACCAGGATTACAGACCAGGTTTTTTTTTTTTTTTTTTTTTTTTTTTTTTTTTTTTTTTTTTTTTTTTTTTCTCATCATATGGCTATAAATGCCAGTTAGGCTTTGGCAATTCAGAACCTTCATTGTGGCTTTTCCTCATCTGCATGCAAATTAGCTCCTTAAATATAATGTTCCTCCAATTTCCTCTCTGGACCTCTTAAGGGAAGCTTGTTATGATGCTTTTAATGCAAGTGTTATCATGTGCTGGTTTCTCAGAAAATCCATCCTGTATTCTTGTCCTCCTCTTTCTGCCACTCCCCAAGATGAACTCATCCATAAAAGTGTAGATTGTGGTTTAAAAGATAAATGGAAAGCTGTGGGTGTCCAGGGCAGCCAACTTCATCTATAGGAATGTGATTAGACTCAGCCAGTGGAAAGTACAACTACTTAATGCTTCCTAACCTATGAAAGGATAGTGAGCTCCCAGGAGATGTCAATCATGTTTGGAGGAGGTTAAAAAAAAAAAAGGAAAAAAAAAAGATTACAATTCAACAGGTTAAAACAGAGTTAACTTCTGAATCCTTCTTTCTTCCTTTTCCCTGGGTTAATGATAGCAGGAACTGTATAAGTTATGACTTATGGCATCACTTCAGCTTTTTTTCACAGTCTGCCAGTGGCCAGGAAAGTATGGAACAATATTATTGCAGTATTTACTCAAAGACAATAAGCAGTCATTGCTGAGCTAGGGAAGCTGGGCCATGTTTATCTTCATGGATTTAGTCAGCAGGGAGATGACTAAGAGCCAAACTTGAACAAGCAAACATTTGCCTTCTTCTCCATAATGCAGTTATTTCACTTTACATGGCTGAAGACATAAATCTTTCTCCAGTGGCAAGCAAACAGCTTCAGATACATGGCACTAGCTAGGCATCACAGGACATCAACTGAATACTGTGACCCTGAGTGTTCATGAAAACAACGACAATCCATCTTAAAACAAAAAATAGCAACAATCTTATAGCGCTTCAGCAGCAAACAATAAAAAGCTGTAATTCCTTCTGTGAACTGGCCTCTGACTAAATATCAGCTGTAAAAATGACTTCCTATCTACTGTTCTGCTCACAAAAGGAATTATAGGAAATTATTGATTGTTGCAACCAATTGTTGAAGTGCAAATACAGAAATAAGTGTTTCAAGCAGGTATAAAGCAATTTAACTTCTATTGATGCCTCCATGGGGTGAAAGGGAATGTTTCAAAAAAGATCTACCATGCAGGCTAAGGACATAATGATTTAATTGATATTTTCTTATTGCAAGAATTAAAAATTCTTTGCTTCCTTTTATGGCCAGACAGTCTCATGTCATAAAGGATGGTGCTGGGAAGAATATTCTGTAACTTTTAAGTTGTTATGCACTATGATGCAGGGAGTGTGAAGCTGTTACATTTCCACAGGCAGTTCCTTGCTCCTGGAGCTGTAGAAAGATGCTATGCCATTCATTTGTTTTAATCCTACTATCTCCTAAAAATCTTTCACACAAAGCCCTAGGTGCAGCTGCACAGAGGTGCCTCCCTCTGTCTGCTGACTGCGTGAATCAACATTTTGGAGAGAGCTGAGGCAGTCTTTCACCTCTCACCTGTTGGCTCTTCTCAGTGGATACATGGGTACTTTGGTATCGTTTGCCCAACACAAACTGCGTGCCCACCTATGTGACTCATTTCACAAATTCTATGGGAAAAACAGTAGGGTGTTTGAGTCAGAAATTAAACTGTGCCCCACTAGAGGGTCCCCAGGTGCAGATTTTGTATGTACCAACCATTCAGTCCATTTATCCAGGGATTAAAACACTGGCTCATGCAATACTTTTTGACTGGAACTGAATGAAGAGGGAAGGGAGGTGTAAAGCAGACCTCCTAATGTTGTTACTGTTACAAAGCTTCGTGGTGAGATGCATTTATATTTAGGTAAGCAGGTCCTGTGCTCCCTTAAATATTGTTTTCCTCAACAGGAGATGTGAATGGCAGGAGGTAGCTTATGAGTAATGACAGCGTGGAGAAGGTCACTGAGTGGTGCCATGAACATGAGAGCTTTACATGGGGCTGCCATCACCAAGCTGCTCTGACAAACTCTGAGAACACATTAAGGTAATGTACTCGGTTTGAGGGGCTCAACACACCCAGAGGGATCTCTCATTAAACTGACAATCCAGGCATTGTTTTTCACACTGAATGCACATTTCAAGCCCTTTGCTATTGACTCCTTACTGTCAATGGCAGTGGGTGAGGGGGAAGGGTTGGGGCTCTGTGCAGGAATGAGGGCTTTGGCTGTGAGCAGGTCCAAGAATAAATGGCATTGCCACCATACTCCTTGTGACATTTTGCTACATGCCTTTCCACCTCTCCCAGTACTAGGAAGAGAACAATTGAGGTGAAGTTATAAAACCAGATGCATCCAGAACACACTGAAAGCTACATTTCATCTTTTTTTTTTTTTTTTTTTTTTTTTTTTTATTCAAAACAGAAGTCAGTTGGTAACCATGCAGAAGTCTTTTAACTAGAGCAGGATGGTTTCTGCTGCTTGCTCCTTTTAACTTTCACCCATTTAAAAGACACTCATTGCAAAGGATCTGCCTTAAGCAGCCAGACCCTCTGTTGCTGTAAACAGCCAGTTGCAAAAATGTCCAGGAGGAGAAGGCAGATGGTACGTCCAGGAGTATAACACAATATATACTGTGATCTGCCTACTGTGTCTTCCCAAACTGTAGGTGAGATATTGTGTGAGCAGCTGTTAGAGATGTGGGAGGGGAGACAGCATGAAATGAAATGGATTAATAAAAACACAGAGAAAAGTACACAGAAATGCTTTCTAGTAATGAGAGTATAAAAACCTCAGCAGCTCCCCTGTACCAAACATAATGCTTCCCCTCATATGCACAGTACATAAAATAGCGCTCCCCAGCCTGTGGGGCTTCCTGCTGCCAGAGACACAAGCTAAAATGCGATGCTTTCACATCAGGAAAGAACAAGTGGCCCAGAGCCACTACTGGGCTGGTGAGTCCAGACCTGGCATATATATGTTAGGCCATATACTCCTCCTGAATTTTCAAAGTGTTTGTATTTGGAGTTGTCAACTGCTGGAAAAAGGAACTTATTCCCAGACAAAAAAATTTTCTTTTTCTCATGCTGTATACTAACAGAACTGAAGGACAGTCTTATTCTTCCACCTCCTCCGTAGAGAAAAGTCTCCTTCTTTTTAACTTCATCAACAGGTCAAAACACTGGACCTGACACAGAGATATGTCTGGTTTTCATGGCCAAACCTTATGGAAAGGTGCCTGATGGTGTCCAAAAGACCCCAAATCCAGCTGTTTGGCCTCTGAAATATTTGCTCTGCAAGATTAGGCTGGGAAGGTAGGCAAGATATATAAATATGTCTGCTCATGCAATTGGTAAAGGTGCCTTATAGGTGAGAGAAGTGAAGGAAGTAATGTTATGCTAATTATTTTTGACATTGATTTGCCCTTCAAGACTAACTTAAGCAGACAGATTCAGGGAAAGACCAAAGTTTCAGGGGTGTGTGAAACCTTCACCTGGCTGCTCACAGTCAGTAACTTAGGGCTCACATTTTGATTATGTGATTTCTTGCTATTATTTCCTACTGTACCCAGAGTGAAGTCAACAGAAATAGGCCCTAATCATCTATAGTCAGATTATGAACTGCTTAATCACCATTCTCTCATAATTGGTCAAGAAATGGGGCATAATAGGTTGAAAGTTAACAGTCAGTACACGTTACTACATTCGGTGGGAAAAATGAGACATAAGGTTAAAACAACTCAAGTAATTTATGGTGTATTTGCATGCCTAACTTTCATTACTTCATAATTAAAAAAATAAGGAGGTCTCAGAATAAATATTGCACATTTCAAAATAGGTTATAGGTCTTGTAATTTTTAGCTGATGTGATTTTCAAAAGATAAGGTCTGTCAATGGACAGAAATCAACTCAGAATTAAGTATAAAAATTGATTTTGTTACTATCTTGTTACAGGTAAAGGAAACCAGCTTTTATCATACACAGTTGATTACTTTTTAACATGCTGACCAAACAAACTCACAGTTACAAAAACTAGACGTGCAGTCTACTCCACCTCTGTGTGTTGCAGCAAAAATGTCAGATACAGTAGGTGGGATGAGATCTGTGAAGAGCAATATAGATTTATTACACATTGGCACAGATTCACTCAAGACCCACCAATTAAGACGCAGTGAAGTGAGGTTCTGATTCAATATATTTATTTATTTCATCACTACTATTGAATAGTGGTAGGGGAGAAAATTAATGGAAATAGTTTTTAGAAAACCTACTCTCACTCTGACTAGTGAGCCATTCAATAGTTCCCAGGTCATCCAGGCTCTATGGGGAGTGACGTAGGGCCAATTAATATGGGCTCATTGGTGGTAATTGCAGCAACACCTAAAAAGTGCTCAGGTGGTAAAGAGTAAACTTCACCCTTAATACTGTGAGGAATGACAGTAAAGATGAATAAATACAAGTGGGAATGGATGGGATTTCAGCAGACCACTCACTACCTAGTAAAATAATGAAACAAATAGGAAAGAAGAATTAGGGACAAGGAGGAAAAGGGTGAATGTAATGGTTGGAAAGTAAACATATAAGTGTGTCTTAACTTTACTTGCAGGAATAGTAAGAACAATTAAATCAATTAACTAATCCTATTAGTGAAGATAGCCATATGCATATTCTCATGAGTGGGGTGCAATTATGTAATTGCTATATCCAATGCTGTATCACTGCATACCTTAGGATCAGATTACATGTATTTTGTCTGTTTGAATGATCAAAGCTTGTGCAATTTAATTCCTTAACATGGGCCCAATCCTCAGCAATAGCAGTTACACAAATGCTTTTCATCAACTTCCTTGGCCTTCTGTCTTCCCAGGAAGATTTCTACTGTGCCATAGGAAACATGTGAGATATTTCAAATGTAGAATTTCTGCCAGCTAGTGATTTATTCCATTGATTACATTGTCATGTAATGGGAAGAGGCAAACCATTTTAACTGCTCACATAAACTGCAGTGGCATGCTGGATTCTTATTTAATACAATAAATTTAGTTGCAGCTTTGTGCAAGTTGCCTGATTCCTGTTACAGTACATGATACTCACTTTGGTCCCGTACAGTAGGTTTGTACCAGAGTGGTGCCCACTAACTTGTGTCTGTCTAAATAATTCAGGGGAGGGAAGCACATACCATTTGCTGCTGAGCAGTTTTGCTTATCTATCACAAATCAATGGAATTTAGATACATGCATATTTAAAACAAAAGTAAACTTAATTTTTCAATCTTGCGTTACACAAGTTGTGGCTCTTGATGGTTACTTTTTCAATTTCCTGTCACCTAGGTTTTATTACATTCTCAAATAAGTCTTCTATAAAACATTATTTAGTAAGTAGCTCTATGCTGATTCTACAGTATAATAATACCATATATTTCCTATATTTTGCAGATGTCAAAGAACTTGTGTCAAGGCTTCTCTGTACATCTAACCACTGACTGTCAGAAGGATAACTCTGGAAGGTCCATTAGGGTTGGAAGTGTGAAAATAATAAAACAGCTCCAGAATATTTAATTTTATTCTTCTGAAATTCAAGATTCTAAGAGACCAGGATAAGTCACCAAGACTTATCTGATTAACATGAGCTAACACAGATTGGGAAATTACAAACTATCAAATTATTAACCTGTCGATTCCACTATTACATAAATGCCTTTATCCTGTTGCTTTTTGCAAAGTAAAATGGTTTAACTGAGGCATGGTCACTCATTTTCTCAATGCATGCCTGTAACTTTTTCAGAGTGGAAGCCCTGAAACAGACCAGGAAGATGTGTGACCCAACACTTTAAAACTTGTGTAGTCTTGATAGTTTGGACTCTTGTTTGTAACAACAATCTTGGTTCTGTTGGTTCAGTTTGGTCTACAGTAGGGCTTCTGCAACTACTGTAATGCTGGGAGACAGACCTGTGAAATCTTGGACCTGTTACCTAAGTTACACACAGCTTTTCTGAAGCTCTAAGAATGCTTGGACACTTAGATATTTAGATCAAAATTTTTTTCCAAGAAAAGCCCCTATCTTTGAGAGGATCAGGAAAGAAGAAAATAGGAGGCACTGTGCTTTTTGCATTTTTCTGTATTTTCTGTATATTCTCTGTCCAACCACTTTTTACTGATACAGAGTAAGGAGCCTAGTAACACTTAGGTTCTCTAAAGAAAAACAAAAAAAAAAAAGAAAAAAAAAAGGAAAGGAAAACAAGTAAGATGGAAAAAAAAAAAAAAAACAACCAAAAAACTTGGACTGTTCTCTATTCCTGGGCACCATTCCCCCCTGATAAGTATTGACCCTACAAAAGGTTGGGGCTCTGGAGTCAGACACTAGCCAACCTTGCAAATGCTTGTCTTCAAATGCTTTTTTTTTCTTTCTTTCTTTTTAATCTAAACAAGGCGATTTCCCTCCTCCTCCCCTTTGTCTGATACTTTACTGCACATTACATTATTTAGAAAAATGTCACTGGAGGAACACTCTGTGTGGTCTCATAAAATATTAACGACTCCTGAAAGAAAACTTGAAATCAAGATGCTCTTTCATGCTGGGGTATGTATTCTCTTTTGTTGGCTTTTTTTTTTTTTTTCCCCTTTCTTTTCCCTTCATAGAATTTGAATTGCTTGTCTTTCCCTTGATATGAGCTACTCCTTACATTTATCATATTCCTCTGAAAGAGGTGAATTCAGGGAACAAATAGTGTGATGCTGATGCTAACCAAGAAATGACCTGTCTGTGCAGCAAGAGATTCTGCAGATACTAAAGTCCTGCGCATTTTTAGGTTAATGTCAATGAGCAAGAAAAGTGTAGGGGTGGAACAAAATAAAAAGCCAGAACAAACTGATTTCTCAGTCAAACACAGATTTCTGGCAATGACTGATATACTGTTTTAAAACATATCTGAAGAGACGACTGTTTGCAACTCTTTTAAGGAATAGGAAAAAAAGAAAAAAGTACCCACCAAGAAAACCTCCATGTAAATTGAAAACCAGTCTACATGGGGGAAAAATAATCTGACCGAAAACTAAAGGAAAGTAAATCTTCCCGTAGTAAAGGCCTATGAATTCAGAGGTGGACAGCAGTCCTGAGTAAAGAATACCGACATTTTAAGTGAAACATTTGCTGGCAAAGTGGCCGTCGAAAGTGGTTATTGAACGTCTTGTGAGAGAGCAAATTGCAGACTAGAGGTCTTTCTTATATTTTGTAGCAAAGCCAACTTCCATTGATACCACCTCGATGTCAGCCCCTTTCTGCAGCCATTTGTAAAAAGGCTTGTGATGTGAGATTGACGACTTAAATACTTCATCAATCAATGCTTTAGCCAATGTGTTGTTCAGTGATTGGTGGAAAATTCAAGTAATCCATCTTACCCCATCACCCTTGTTCTTTATTCTCTTCAGGTATTTTCATTTTTCCCCCCTCTCTTTATTTGTTCACTTTCACTACAATCTGAAAGAGAAGCTGGCCTGGGAGGAAAGGGCCTGCTGCTATCTTTGAAAACCTAATCATTGCAGTGAAACTCTCCAGTGCAAAGTGCTACTGAATTAACTGAACTTTTAATGATCCTAGAGGTGGTCCTCGTGCATATGGACTAGCAAGGTGCAGGGTCAGGCTGCAATTTGTGCCATTCTGTCAAATTAAATATGTCAAACATCCTGAATCATTTATATAATCAACAATAAGGCGCTTATTTCTGCTGAATTAATCTGCTAAGTAGCTTTAAGGAAAGAAATAGGTATGACACAAAGCTAAACAGCGAGTGTAAAGAAACAAAAAAGGGTTTAGGTTATTCATTTTAGCATAATGGAAGGACATCCTTTGCTCAGAGAGAGAATATCCTTTGCTTGTGAGTATTTATGTTGATACCTGGCACTCCTAATTTTAATCTCAATAAGGATTTAAAATCTTAACTGCCTACTTGAAATTTTAGTATAGATTATACAGCCACAGCAGAGGCTTTACAACAATCTAGATGAATAGGCTTTGTTCACCTAGATTTTGCTTTTGAATCTAAGAAAAGGAAAATTCTAACACAAAGGAGCAGCTTATTTTTTTTATACATATGTAATGTTTTTTAAATGTATTATTATTACATGGATGTTTACAAAATTACAAATAAATACTGGTCCAGAGGCATATGTTTTTAAAGACTTGAGGTACCAAAATGCTTATGTATCCACTTGCCTTAGGCAGGTGTGCAGATCATTTCTGTTTGTTGGATCTAGTAAGAGTATTGGCTTTTTGTGTTCGTTTTTGAAAGAGGTAGAAACTAAGTTATCTTTAGGACAGTCCTGCCATAAAATTTTTTGATTTGTAGTGAAAAGAGTTTATAAATATTTTGTAAAATATATACCTGTCTGCAAATATATGAAAAAGTGGCAGACGTCTCAAACCCTGCTATTTCAGTGGGAAATTTTTGCACGCATTTTTAAATGAGTTTTCACTGTAGATTTATTCAGATACTACTGAACAATATGAAAGAAGAGAGTCACAAGCTTCTAAAATTGGTGTCTGATTTATTTTGAGTTTCATGCTTATTTTTTTGTTGAGCATTATCTTAAGCACGTCTGTTTGAATCAGGGCTGTTGTGGAAAAGGACAGAGCAAGAGCAAGAGTCTAAATTACACTGGCTACTGCAGAGGCAACCCAGTCATTCCTCATTATACAGTGTCTCAAATCAACATAAGTCTACAGAGAGTTAAGTGAATTTTATGATACTATTTCTATCATTTCTATTAGTTTATTTATTTTTCACTTCCAGGAATTTGTGTCTCCAAGACATTTGGGTATATCAGTTTGGGATATTCTTGGTTTGCAATATTCCAGATAGAGGCCACAATCTGGACAAAATACTCTCATTGTTTGTCTAGCAGAAAAAAAAATAGTGAGATGATAACTTAGGCCTAGATTAGGACCATGTTTATATAATGATTTTGTTAGTTTTACACAAGGCAGACCAAAGTCTGCAAAACAGATTCAAGATTGTTCTGCCCACAGTGTACATAAAAGAATTAAGAAAAATAAAAGAGACAAGGAGCGAGGGAGAGAGAACTTATAAAAACTAGGAACTGCAAAACCAAATGATCGTGAGAACTAACAGAAAAATCTTTTATCCAGGTCCACATTAAAATGCTGTACAGACTCTGTATTCAGCAAGACATTATTGCATTATTAAGCAACCCCATTTGAGAAAGATATTTGTGTTGGAATGTCAAATTAATCAAAAAAAGTTCAAAACAAAATAGTCAGAATAAGAATTTTCATTACTTATCTTGATCAATTATCAGGACAGTAACAAAATTTGGGCCAGGAGGGCAGTGACTACTGTTCCATAAATTTTACTTTTTCTTTCAATGCTTCTGATGCAATGTATTGCTAAATTGATATTTCAGGGACATTTGATACTCTTTCACCTGAATAAAAGCAGATTTCTTTGTGTGCATTTGTGTGTTCATAAATGAGCTGCTCTGTGCATCATTCCTGTCATTAGAAGGTAGATAAACTGCAGGGAGGGAACAAAGTCATCATTTCTACCTCTGTGAAAATGATGGGGGTTTTTTAATTATTAAAATGCAATTATTTCCATTATTGATGACTGTGATACCCAGGACAGCATCAATACAAACTGTCCAGGACACACACTCACTTGGATCTCAGGCTGGTCTGGCTGCAATAGAGTATTGATGCCAGTGTTTGTTTCACTTCTAATTCACATAATGGATGAGGACTTAAATACAATCCATGGCAAATTAGTACCTAGGAGATTGGGTTTATTTATTTATTTATTTAATGTGTTTATTTTTGTTACCTGTGAGCCCTTCAATGATACCAAAGTAGTAGACTTTCTGTATTAATGCAATTGAAGAGCACTAGCATTTGAAACATAAAAGCTGATTAATATTTGAGGTATCTTATCCAGGCTGTAAGAAACTAGCCACCAGTACAGGTGTCAGGTTGCTTTCTAGCCCCCGCACACTGCACATTGCTTTAATTTTTCTCTATAATACATGCATGCATACATATTTGCATGCATTGTGTTCAATCATATATACATTTGAATAAAAAAGAAAGAAGCCATTATTTTCATTTTCCAAAAGTCACTGCTTTGCTGCTTGTTTCATATAGCCACTGAAAGACTGATATTCCTCACACTTTGGCTTTGCGCATGGATATGTCACTCCATTCTTTTGGACCTGGACCATGAAGACAGGTGGCTCTTAAAGTGATCAAGGCTGAAGAAACTGGAGCCTTTTTGTATGGTCATAGGTGGGGGCAGAAAGGATGATGGTGTCCTCTGCTGCTCCTCTCCACTCGGTCAGTATCTTCGCAGAGCTTGCTCCCTCCCTGCTGCTCCCTGCTTAAACATTAACTGTTTGAAATTAAATGTCCATAAAAGTGATTTATTCCTCAGGCCCACAGCAGTTCATGTAAGTATGTAAGTACCTCCTGTGTTTGGATGTCCTTCTGAAACAATCTGTGTCCTGTTCAGCAGTGACCCAGGTGAAAAGCAGGCAGGAACCCTGACCTGAGAGCTCATGGGCCTGCCCTGGGATGGGGGAGATCTGAGGGTACCATGGTTTCCAGGCTCCATTGCTTCATTTCCATGGGAAAAAAACCCTGAGCTTTTAGAGCAACAAAAGGACAGATCCAAACTCCCCATTCCAAAGTCATTGTGAGCCACACACCCCCTTATTTTGTGACAAAACTTAGCCCTTCTGCTTGTAGTTTTTAAAAACAGCAACACCCTCCACAAAATGCTAGGTAGTGACTCATATGATATTTCAGTGCAACCATACCTACTCTTACCAAAAGGGAGCTGAAGATTCATCTTTCAGTAAAACAAAGTCCATTTTTCCTCTATCCATACACAAGTCTAATATAGGTCTACCCTTTCCTGATTCCTGTTAAAGGTTGAAAGCACCACCTGTACAAAAGTGATGACAGAGGCTGTGTTTGACCAAAAACCTGAGCTAGGCAGATTTTCTTATAGACAGGGGATTTGGTTAAATGCACAGAAACAACTGTGCAAAACAACCAATACAATACTGTATATCAAGAGTAATTAAAAACCTTCATTAAAAATGTGACAACCAAATCATTTTATATTAGACAGAGAAACCACTATTGACATTTGAAAATAATGAATAAACAGAATGTCAATTCACTAACATTTGCTATTTAGACTTTGATGCATACTCTTAGCTCTAAAATCTGCTCCTGGATACACACAGGAAACTCCTATTGAAGTCAGTTGGAGTTGTTTATATGTAGTTGGCAGTGAATTTTGGCCCTCAGACATCTTTTTGTGTTCATTTAAGAGAGTACAGGCGAGCATAACCCTCAGTTTAACCCTCTGTTTGAAGGCACTGCTCTCACTGGATCCAAATGTCAGGCTATGGACATTCTCTTAGTACAGATCAGACTAGCTCCTCTGCAGCTTCAGTAAAAGTGGCAATGCTGGATTTACTTGCATAGGAATTGACCACTGAAACAGACAGATAAGCTAGACTGGGTCGAACATTTCCTCTTATTGCAAAATCTGATCTCTAGCAGTGACCATTAGACAGTATAATTGTTATGACAGCCTTTAAGGTTCCCTGTCCAAGATGTATGGCATTGCAATGGACACAGCAGAGACATGCCACCTCACTTATGACACCCTGTCTGAGAGTTAGCTAACAAGCAGTGGCAGTGCCTGCAGATTAGAGGGACTCTGTTATTACTGTAAATGGTAAAAATAATGCAGTGTGTAGAAATGGAGTTGCAGTCCCACATTTGCATGGGGACAAAGAGGACAGCAGGTTGTGTTTAGTTCTGCCTTTTCTCTGTACTCATCTCACTTCAAATGGTGGGGTTTTTTTCCCACCTTCAATCAGCAAGCACTTTAGTGCACAGGTTTTCCTTTACACCTCTCCCTGACACATTTCCCACAAACAGTGGCATGCTGTGCTTGGCACAGTGAGAGGCTCAGGAACCCGCCAGACAGTTTTGTGCACAATCAGGAATCATCACTTTTCCTTATGAAGCAATAGGGATTTTCCCAGCCAGAAAACCCACAGGCATTTTTTTTTCTTTTATTTTTTTTTCCTTTCTGTGCTTGGAAGCTTTAGTTTACCTAAGCCTCCCAAGTCTGATATTTGATGTTGATGAGCCATAACTGGTGTAAGCATACATGCGTCCATGGCTCACGGTTTGCGAGAACATCACTGCAGTACAAAGTGATACAGTACTTGCAGCACTGTTGGATATAAGAGGTCTTAAGAGAAAGTGAGGGCTGCTTTGTGTTTACTTCTTTAGCAGCCTCCTGAGTGCTTTTCCTTCTTCCGTTACAGTCCAAGATTTAACACGTGCAAACAAATAACAAATTACTCACCAAAGTCAGTGTTGCGATTGTAGTGGTAGGGGTTAATACCATTTTTTAAATATGCTTTTACTTTCACCATATATTTAGACACAAAAAGGAACTCTATTTCTCTGTGTGTGTGATCTTAAATATTTTCTTTTAAATAATTCTTTGATGTAAAATTGCATCATTTTCATGGCAATACTTCCACTGCTGTTAATTGCTATACACTTAAGGCAACTCCCAAAATGCAATTTAAATGCTAATTTTTAATGTCATCATCTAATTTTTCATTCCTCTTTCATTCCCCCCTCCCCAAAAAAACAAGCCAAATAATTTTGCTATTAGATTTAACTGCTAAATTTACAGTTTTAAATGTTTTTTTTTAATGACATCCAACTGTATTAAGGTGACAAGTTTACCGGTAAAATAACAATTTAAGCACTGCATTTACAGTCAAAAACATTTTTTGTCACTCCTCAATTGACAAATTTCAACAACTGCTCTATATTGTTAAAAACAATTTCTAAAATTACACAGTAAGAACATAACAGTCTCTGTCACTGTGTAATTAAGTCACTGGAACTGTTTGCTATATATAGAAATACTGTATTATAAAGTGTTAGTTACTGTTAAAAAATACCAATTACATTTATAGTGAAAACCATTAAACTGATTTATCGCAAAACAGTTAATTCACTGTGTTTGTGCATAAAACTGCTAGTAATGTGACACAAAATGTAGTTTCCATTTCGAACTCTGCAAACTTGGGAAAATTATGAGCAGGAAGATACAATAAAGCTAATGAACATCTGAAAAGCTTATATTCAATAAATTGCTTTACACTTAGAAAATACTTCTGCTGGAGAGACAGTTCACTGGTTTCCATCACAGTGCAATTCTTTGGTGTAATGAGAAATTTTGAAAAGAATTAAGAAGGGTCCAACTCTTTTTACAAGGGTCCAGCTCAATTATGGGCTGAAATAAATCTTTATTTCCAACTTAGTTTCAAGTGTATTCCAGCACTTTGCTAATCTTGGTCTTATAAGTGTGGAACGCAGGTGGTGTGTATCAGTGTTAGATACATTCACCTCCAGCGTATTTTAATTTTGACGTCTTCTTCCATAGCTAATAATTAATGATAATTTCTTGATTAACATTTATTCTGAAGTTTTGATGTCACTATTAAGTATATAGATGTTACTTCAAAGTTCAGTTGAAATGTAAAATAATTATTTTCCATTTTATCTATCGTCACACTATACACCATGTAGTCACATTATACACTATAATAATCATATAGATATTTACCAGCTTGTCTACACTGCATGCACAGAAACTAAGCAATCTGGCATATAATTTTGCTCATGGTACAATGAAACTAAGTATAGTCAAAATAATACCATAGCCTAGCAAACTAAATCCATATATCCCTTAATTTTAAGTATTTTGTTTTCTTTTAACAGCTTTTTGGAAATTTTTTATTTAGAGGGAGAGATTGCTAAACCTTGTTTCAAACAAGCCCTCATTACATTCAAGGGAAAGATGACTTAATTTTAGGTTTACCTAGAGTGATTTAAAATAATTTTCTTCCTGAAATGCACCATTTGGTAGCTGCTCTTCTAATAATATTTAAAACATCAGTGGACATATTAGAAAAAAAAGATATGTGAATTGGTGTCTGAATATACATTCTTTATTAATGGACATTATTCCCATTGCTTACAGTGATGACTTCTTGCTTCCCTACAAGTAGGAAAAAGAATCTCCCCCTTCTCTAATAAGAATATAATAGGACTTCAGTATTTGCAGACGCTACTTCTTGATATTCATATGATAGAATAATGTTCAAGAAGTAAGTACTTTGTTGCCTTTATACAAATATTGAGAAAAAAATTAAGGTATTACCACTATGCTCTCTTTCTAATTTAAAAGGATACTTTAGTTTTTGAAGCATTTGCTTTATAAACTTGAACGTGCAGAAGACGAAATTTGCCGAATAAAGCTCTTCTCACTCGTCCAAATAATTCACCAGAATGAGAAAAAATCCACAATGATTTACCAGTTTCCCTTTTAATTTCTGATTTGGCTTTGTTTTTCCTTCATGACACTGGATACCAAATAATAAAAACCAATTAAAGACCAGCCCATTAGTGCAACTTTTGCGTGTGAATCATTGGTATAAACAACATGAAGGAGTAATAAATAAGAAAAAAAAAAAGTGATTTGTTCCTACACTTGGAATGTACATCACAAACTGTTGAGTGCAGGGCACAGACATGCTGAGAGTTATCATCTTTTTCTCAAACAGCAAAGGCAAAGACCCCCACTGCTCTGGGGTGCTGCTGTCCTACAGGCGATTTGAGACTAAGGTGAGTGATTCATTTGGAATCCAGATATTTCTCAACAAAACCTTCAATACTCTGGGACAGAAAGGGTAATTACGAGGAGAGTGATAGGGGCTAACAAGGCCAATACTGCAGCTCATTTCCTTTGGCAATTTCCAGTTTTCAAAACGATTGTCCTAACTAAGGAAAAAACAGGTTGTGATTGACTTTTTGTTATCAGCCATTTTCTTTTAAATATGAGATAGGTTTTGTACATTATGTTTTGTGTATCGGGATCTTTAATTCAACCAAGCTGGTTTAAAATGTCTGTACTAAGATGTAAATAAAAACATCACACTCAGAAGGAGCTAAAAATTCAAAGACAATGCAAATTATCACTTTCAGTCAAAAACTGGATATAATTTTACTAGCTCTGGAATGGTGCAACATTCTGATTTTTAATTAAAATGAAATCATGTAATTTCACTTACTTTAAAACTGAGAATGGCACTCATATAATGAGAGTGTCAAGAGTTTATGTTGGCCTTGGCTTAAATCATGCCTGTTTTAAAGAAATGCTTGAGTCATGATCAATTGGCTTGTGTAATTCAACTGTTTCAGGCATCAGATTGCAGCCTAATGAGCATCAAACAATCACCTGTTTCTCCTACATTTTCTAGGTACAAACCATAATTTCACAAAATATTTTTATTTTTGCTACAAGAGGAACCAGTGTCCTGATATTTTACTCTATTGGAAATACATTTTTCACGTAGTCTTGTCTTTAAGGTATGATGTGGGTTGGTCTCCAGCTTAAATGATGCATGCAGTCTCAACAATATAACTAAAAATCAGTGTCTCTAGCTATATAAAGTATGGAAGGGGTTACATTTCAGCAAGCTTTATCATATCAATTAATGAGCCTTTTCATGCCTTCTTAACTCTTATTTTACGATAAAGTTTTAAACTAGAAATCACTGTGACAAGTTAATGACCTCGAGTTTAATGTTTAAACTGGAACGTTACTTAGGTCACAGCATGAATGAAAACAAAAATCTTTTTATAAACTTCCTCCCTTTTGGTGCATGCAGCCTTTCCCATTCTGAGCCTCCATGGGTGTCAGCTGGTCCTTGGCAGGAGAAGACATGTTCTTGCATTCTCGGACTCTGTGGTCGTCACCTATAGTGAGCTGAGCAGTTAACACAGCACAGCAGCATTGAGTGCTTCACTGGTCACCCAGATTTGTTGATGTGTTGCCCCGATGGGCTTGTGATTCCACTCATCAGTTTTACAGTAAAAAATGGAATTCTTTCAGGCACTATAAATAAATAAAAAAAAACAGAAACACAAGAAGTGGATCAAAGCTAACTTTTCTGGCTCCTGGTCTTGCTCACAAAATTCCTGATTTGTGCATGTGTGAATGCGCAAAAAACTGGAAGACACAAGATTGAACAAAAAAAATTAACCTTTTAGTTTCAGTGAGGGGAATAAAAAAGGTGGCTGAAAAGCTAAGGTCTATCCCATGAAGACAAATAATTTAGCATCCCAGAGTCCCATGAGTTCAGGGATTTTTATCTGCATGCATTTTTCTTTAGGATGTTTCTTTAAATGGTACTTTAAATGAAATGGGGAGATTTTCTTCTTCCCAATATCTGAATTTTCCAAGAATGCTGTGGGTTCAAAGTGAGATTGTTCACCAGTAATTTTCTTTTTTTTGAGTTATGATCAAGTTGGAGCATCAGTGACACAGTATCCTCTTCAGATACTAGTGTGTTTATTAGCTTTGGCTCATGCTGCTGTGCCTTGGATGATATTTCCCTGCGCTCTCTGAATTGCAGCTGTTAGCTGCTGACCCTTGGGAGAGAATGCCTGGTAGTCCATGAGGCAGCCCTGAAGTCCTTCACATCTCCTCTCACTGAATCTGTGTGAATGGAGGATGTAGTGAAAGGGATCTGCACATCATCACTTTTGAGAAATCACCTCCTCCCATGCTTTCAGAGCCTGAGTCAAATGAGGGGGATGCTCCAATCACACTGATTTCTACACCCATGCTGACTGGCTCCTTTTTGATCTCTTCTCATTTTATTTGCAATTGAATGTCACATAATATTAACAGACTTAATTAACTGAGGAGGTGAACTTACTCTCATTCCAGTCAAGAGGAATTTGGCTTTGAGTGAAAAGGGAGGGGATAAGATGAGGTAGGGTCAGAGGTCACCCAGTTTAAGGAAATTTATCTAGATTCACTTTAAAACCCACATAAATCTTTCTCTCTTCACTTCGGGAATAGACAGCTAGAGGAAGTAAAAAACACGGCAAAAGATTTGCAGACAGCTTGTCATTTGGAGGCAAAGGTAAAAGGAGCGGAAGCCCCCCCACTGTGAGATTTTTCCCATTTCCATCACTTTCTGGTTTGCTATTCCCCAGTAAGGTGTAGAAGGGGAGAAAAAGCAGCCTGTATTCACTTTATAATTAGTGCAAACTTGCAAAATTGAGGAATGTCCAATAGACAGTAAGGACCCTCTTGACAAGTTTATCATAGTCACACCATGGGATACTCATTCATCACACAGTGAACAGCCAAGTGGCTGCAGTTCGTGTGCCAGGTGCCCACCACAAGGGCACATCTGCATTTCAGACAGGTTATCGTGGCACACAAATCCTACTGCTTCTGCCCAGGGGGATCTAGTGTCTGTATCTCCACCCCCGTCATGTGGATGAAAGCACAGCTGCCTTGCAGCAGGGAAACCCACCAACTTTCTCCCATATGACAGATACACATTCGGCAAAAGGTGGGGGAAGACCATACATCTTAAAGGATACAGTATGGAATGATCTTCTGAAAATGACGTCTAGCACAAAATCCATTCCATCGCAGTGCCTGGGAGGCTTTTGAAGAAAAACAGGACGAGTACATGGAGCACACAGTACCCTCAGCAGACTGCCTCCAGCCTGCAGACATCGGCATGAACACTCTCGGAGTAGTTTGATCAGATATAATGTTAGGAGGGAAAAAACCCAAACAACTAAGAATTGATATCTTGTAACAGAAAGGATGAAAGACCAATGAAAACTCCTCTGTTTTAAAACAATCTACTACCACAGCACAGGATTGTCTAATTTATACCCAAAATCATATCATAGAAAAGGGGGATGCTTTCATTTATTCTCTTATACTCCCTGCACCTTCCAAAGGATGCACAGTTTATGGAGGGCAAAGCTTATAATTTATACTATAATACATTGTTTTATATTAACATAATAATATTATTTTCATAAGAATTTTACTATCCCATTCATAAAACATCCATCATATTTTGTTCTCATAACTACCAGCTTTCCAATGATAGAAAGCCAAAACACTGCAGCAGATAAATTCTGCACATAAAACCTATGATGTAAATGCAGAGGCACTTTGCTGATAGAGAATTTATGAGTACATAATATTCAGCATTTGAAGAATCCTTTGGCAAACTATTCACCGAAAAAAACTCAGAAACTTGAGAGAGGGAAGTTAAAAATTATGTGAAAAAAGCCTGATTTATCACTCCAGACTGGTTTCTGAATGATGTTCAATTTACAACTATTTAGTGATTTATTTAATAGCTATGGCTAAAATAACAATGTGGAAAAACGACAGAAGACTAAAATAATTTTTTCTTGTAGATATCCATGGATAACTTCATTATGAAACAGCAAGAGCATGCCATTTACTATGAAAATAATAATATGGTGATAAGACTACTACAACTTTTTTGCTTTGATTTTGGCTTTAGAACTTGACTAAAGACTCAATCGCTTTTCTGAAACACATTCCTATTTTCACAAAGTGTATTTATGTCCATGAGCATTTGGCAGTGCTAGTGGACAAGGAGCTGTGGAAACTGCTGCTGCCTGTGAAATTTTTCCTCAGAATTTCTTGTTGTTTAAAAAAGTTTCTGCCTCGCCGCACATTTTCAAGGCCACTGCAGGACAGCGTCAGTACATACTTCTGAAGTCTGCCAGGGGAAGATGCTGATTACTGTAAAAGGGAAATGCTTTCTTGGTATGGGAGTGATGTGGAGGGGAGAGGGAGGTAAAGGTCATGGTTTAGCACTAAAATGGCTGCCAGGCTTACAATGGCAAGTACTGAGGAGCTCCTGGGTGTGATCACGTAAGTTTTTCTTTTTTTTACAGGTTATCTATGACTTTCATTGACACTAGCTCTTCTATTGGAACTGGAATTTTCCCTCCTTCTGATTTAACTAGTAAACTTGCTGCTAACAATCACTTACTTTTTTTAAAGGAAAGAATAAGTAATCTAAAGGTAAAATCTCTTTGACCAGGGAGTGTGAGTTGTTCATGCACTGTTTCTCCATTTTCTGCTACTACAAGAAAAGACAAAAGCCCAACCCAATGAGAAGAAGGAAATGCTTATTCCTGACTTCCCCCTTCCACATTTAAAACATACAGTCCTTTTGTACTGTGGGAAGAAAATACAATATTTTGTCAATAAGCAGTTATGAAAGAAAATAACCAATTATTATATTATATTTATTGTGGTAGATTCAGCTCTGAGCCAGAAGCAACACATTCCAAAATATTAACAGTTCTGCCAATGAAGGTCTAGAAGCACTCAAAATGTTAAGAAAAAGCAACACTTACTTGTTCATTGGAATTTGGGCCTTCCGTCTTACAGCCTGTCTTGGGTTGCAATGTAAAGTGGAACCAAAAGTACATATTCTATTACCATCTCCATGAGCAGTTAAAATGGGTGGAGCTGTGTTCTTCATCATCTCCATGACTCAGCCCTGATAACTACCTCAGTTATGACTCAGCAGCCACCCTGGGAGGGGGGGGCATCTCCACTAATGGGCCATCAAGGTCTCCTGATGGAACCCTAGAGGATGAAAATTTCAGGCTTTCTGTGTTAAAAGGTACTGACCCTCAAGCAAGCACCACATTCGGCTTGAAGCCTTGGAACAGGCTCCAAAGATTGAGTGATAGCAGGGGGGTTGTGGGTGTGTAGTTTGAATAGTATTGTGTGATCTCACAGGGTGAAAAACTTAGATTTAAGATTTTAGTATATAGCAATACATGTGAGTCAAGATGGAGGATTTTGGGCATTGTCTAAGTCCTTCTTCTTCACCATCTTCTTCCTTCTTCTTCATAGGTTTGGGTGGTTTTCTGTAATTGGATGAAAACAGTCTGCATTGTGGGCCTTGGGTGGTCATTATTGGCTCAAAAGTATAAATAATATAGGTGTCACCTCATTATTCGTTTATTATCACTTAAATTACCTTGGAAAGAGTTATCTCCATTTTACCTCTTCTCTCTAACTTGCTAGTTAGAGCTCATGGCTCGTGAGTCTGTAAATAGATAAGAAATAATAAACATCCAAGTCTGAACACAAAACCTACATTTCCTGTGTAGTAATTCTGACCTTGTCAAGGAAAAAAGGAAGCAAAAACCTTCACAGTCCCCCAGCATCATTCCTAGAATTACATCATCACACTGTGAGATGCCCCACCCTGGGGCAGGCACCAAATATGCCTACCTGTATATAATCTGAGGCTTGGAACACCATGGGAGGACCACCACTGGATTCCCACAGGACAGGAGCTCTCAATAACCACTACTAGACCTCCAGAGAGGGATTGGACCCTTCTAACAGTATCACCGCTTCGACAGAACCACATCTATCACTCCAACAGGATAGTAGCCACCATTTTATTGGACTGCTACCACCATTGTGACTGACAGGGTGCCAGGTTGTATTCTGACTTTGTCAGTTTTAGCCAGTGTTTCTGTACTATTGCCTTTATTCAAAATTTCCTATTAAATTGTAGTTTTTACTTGGAATCTCTCATAAAATATTTGTGTGTAATTAATTCCTCATGCTGGTTTGCATTCAAACCCCTACACAGACATACCAACTGGAGCTGAAATTACGAAAACCAATCCTTCTGCAGACCTGACAGGAGGAAAGAATCAGCAATACAAAGGGAGCACCACAGCACTGACAGAAAATCTTCAAGGGTGGCAACTGTACTTTTTACTTCTTTGAAAAATTTGTATTATATGCTTTGGACATTCCTACTGGCTGATGTAGGGCCCTCTGCTATCTCAGAAATAAGAAAAATTACTCTAAAACTGTCAGGAGGATGCTTTGGAGATATCTGCCAGTTTTTCGTAGAAACAGTCCTGTTTCTCCTCAGCTGAGACCCAGCTCCTAACCCATAAATAGGTAGGATCATATAGCAGAAAGTTTTCAGGTAAAGTGGGCCAGAACCATAAATGTGGAACAGAAAAAGGAAAGACTATCTCACTCATCTTGCATGAACAATGACACTTTTGCCATTTTGCCTGTGCCCTAAATAGACTGGATTCAGTAGTTTTGAATTCAAGACATTCCCTTTCACACCGAGCTCCAGCTCATAATAAGCTAGTAGCTTAGCCGTCTTTTTTTTTTTTTTTTTTTTTTTTTTTTTTTTTTTTTTTTTTTAAATTGGCTAGGAAGGCAGGCAAGTTTTACAACCAAAACAATCAATTTCAAGCTGCCGAACCCAATCAGGCTGATTTGAGAGTGACCCTTTAAATTGAGTGTGAAATTGGGAATTGGAGCTCCCCTTTCCTACTCCAGAGCTGGTGGAGAAACCATCACTTCCTTTTGTAAGTGGGAACATTAATAGTTGTGCTGTTCTTGCAGACATTATGTGCTAACAAAACTATGTGTGCCTGGTTCTGTAGCAGGTTACAGGGGAAAAACAAAGAGAAGGCCATCTGGCTCCACCAGTTTGTATGTATAATGTTCAGATACTAATGCTTAATGCACTTGTAAACCTAAGTTGTCTCTCTCTCTCGGGGTCTGATTTTAATTTGGGTAATATTCCCGTTAATAATAACATCTAATTACAACATCCATTAAAAGTTAGTAACATTAATTTAACAGGGAGAAAATCTAATAGAGTTCTTAGAGCAGTATTGGCATTTTTCCATTAAATTAATGTTACAAACTTTTAAAAGGATGTCTTAAATAGGCATCGTTAGTGGTGGGAATATTAAACAAATTAAACTCAGGCCTTTAATATGAGGTGGGAGCCTATTTATGAATCCAAGCAAAGGTGTCTGCTATGCCTTTCAACCCATTTAAAATGTTCAACAGGAAGCATAAGGCTGTGCAAAATTTGCAGTACCTTAGTTTCCTTCTAGTAAAGGCTCAAATGAATGACTTTTTTTTTTTTTTTTACAGTATCTCTTTGGCTAGCCGTGTGGTCCACACATTCCTTGCTTGGCTGCTGCTGTTCTTTCTTTCCAACAATGATATTCTGGCCTATTAATTTCCCCCCTTCTGGTTATTTTGGTTTGTTTGTTTGTTTTGTTCGTTTGTTCCTTTGTTCAAAGAAGGTGATCATGAAACCAAAGGGTGGCCAGTTCTCCTGCTACTTAGGCAGAGGCCTTGGGACTTCTGAAAGACATTCAGATATTTGTCTAAAGAGGGAAAAATTGTATCAGAGATGTATAGGTTTTGAAAGGCATGTTTTTTTGTCTAAATCCAGACTGCATCTGCAGTAGGCAGCATCTCCAGTTTAAACATGGACCTTCTCAGATGGTCAAATCGAACTGCTAAAGGGTTAATTTTTTTAAGATGATTCTTAGTTTACAGGCTGACTAGGGACAGAACTTTTTATAAGGCAAACATTGGATTAGACAGATTATATTCCCCTTGGGGTAAGGACAAAAGGAAGCGCTACATGTGAGAGAAGTTAGTCAGATGCTTAATGCAATACTGGAAGAGGAACAGCAAGGCACTGGCCTCATTTTGTGCCTCATGTTCAACACAAGCTTCTAGCACAGTCTATTTTTAATGCTTCAATAATGCAACAAAATTTAATAAAGCAGCAGTGACAGCAAAACCAGCAGAGCAGTGCAGTGGGGTAAGACTCAGCAGGCTTTAAAAATGCATGGCTTCAAATTTTCAGCCAGCACTTTGCTGCTTCAAGACTTTCCAAGCAGACATCAGCAAACACACCATATTCAGAATACCTACCTGGAATAGATACCAGGACGGGATATGAGCAGTTTGTGTTTGACATCTCTGGACTTGTGCAGTCCTTCTGACTACACACTGTTAAAACTCATTAAATCCCTTTTCAGAAGGGTCTGATCTAATGTAAACACTGAAATAGGAATGTATTCAGGCTTACAAATCCCCACAATTCATTAGGCAAAATGCTAAACTGGTGAAATTTTTTTTGTTTACCTTGCTATAAGAACACTCTTCTCCTACCTGTATGTTTGCCTGCTTCACCAGATTTCAGCCTGTAATGTCCAGCTTTGCCCAGTTTTTCTGGGCAAACCCCATGGGATCCTTCTGTCTCCCATTTGGACACCAGAACCATTTTCCCACAGTACAATGTGCAACTAATGAAGTAGTGAAAGAACCATAGGTTAACAAACAGCTGAAAATCTTGCTGAAAAATGCATGCTGGGTGGCCCCATGATAAAAAGCTACCCTTGCTAGCTATTAGCCTTCTCTAACCTGGTATGGGCAGTATGGTAGGATCCTTTCCCAGAGTTGGACTGTGCAGACCCCAGAGACAAGGATGTGAGCCTCCTTGCACTGATATCAGCTTTAAGGGCTCATTATCACTACTATACTTAACCATAAATCTGAATTTTAGTCTTTTTTCAGTGACCTCCTGCACAGGCACAGAGCGGGCACACAGTTTTCCTGCTCACAAGTAGTCTTGCCTGGAAACAGTCCTTATAAAGCAGAGGCAGCTTTTAATTTTCACTCTGAGTGCATTTTGCTTGTGAATTCCACCCATAAAACGTTAAAAAATCCCCAAGACAAGAACAGCCTCAAATTCTCTTGACTTCAGGGTTTATTGTGATAAATGGTGATGTGAGAGTGCATTACAATTTGAATGAACATTTCTGTAAGTCAAGTTGTTCATGTCTCAGACAGCAACACCATTTTGACTGATTATAAATAAAAATAATTTTTAAAATAATAGGAAAATATTATTATTGCTTTATTATTTGATTATTAGCTATCTTTTATTTTTATACTATTATTTAAGGAGTACTAAAAATGCTATTTTATTTTTATACTATTATTTAGGGAGTACAAAAATGCTATTTTCATGCTGGAATATGGCAGCTAGAAAAATGTGGGAAAAAGCAAATAAAAATAAAATCATGTTTTGGTTCTGGGTGACAAATTGAATGACACATTATAACAAACATGCTTGGTGGTTTTTTTGGGTTTTTTTTGGGGTCTGGTTTCTTGGTTGTTTTTGTTGTTTTGTTTTTTGGGGTATTTTTAAGGCTTGGGTGTCTACTTAGCTACACGTCTGAGCTCAGATAAAAAAAGAGGTTTTACATTACCCAAATGCTAAAATACTCCAGCATTCAAGTAGTTTAGTGATACTGTTTGAAAGAAGGAAAAAGTCTAGTATGCCATTAAGCAGATTGTTTTTCCTCTTTTGTTCCACAATAAACTGTTAGTTGGGAAAATATACAGCTATTTGTATCATCCTACAGCCAGTAGTGTAAGATGCAATAATATAGTGTAAATTTATAACCAATGCAGACTTACAAGCAGACTGTTGAGATGTATGTTTCCTAAAGCAATTAGATTATTGTTGTAGTGGTATTAGAATAAATTCAATTAAAAAGTTAAGGTTGGTACTTTAAACAAGAATATTTTGCTCTCTCCTAATACTTCCCAATATATTTTAGTTAGAAAATATTAGTTTAACTAAATCATTAGATGATTTTATGCTAGCAATTTTAAATATTCAAGACTTTTTAAAAAGCATGTAGAGCCATTGTAAGGGCTGTTGTTTACTTTTATACTTTCCTCTGTTGCATCCAGACACTAACTAAAAATGTTTCAGAAAAGGATTGGTCTATATCCATGTTTACATATCTTCACATATAGCTTCAACATGCCCATGAAACATAAAAAATAGAGGATAAAATCCTCAAGAGCAATCAGTAAACAACCAGCTATACTGTCCTTCCTAACAGAGGTTTTTCACAACGAAGTAGAAGCATTGTTATGGACTCCGCAACAGGGATTGGTTCAATCAATAGGGATAAGCTACTGTTAATTAGTCTGATCTACTTTAATAACTTTATTCAGAAGGAAGGATGGGGGGCAGCTAGGGGAAACTTCCCTGCTGTCAGTACTATGCCTCATCGAGGGGCCTTATATCAGCAATTCACTGGGAGGAAGTCATGTGGAAGCATTTCTGTATTGTTCCCATGAGCATTCATCTCCTAATCTGCATTAAAACAGTAGGCAGTTGACACTGGTTTGAGTCCATACCTGTAAATCTTCTATTATGAGATGAAAGTATTAAAGTGTGGCTCTCAGACAAACTTGCTTCCTCATCAGGTTGAACAAAAGCAGCGATCTCTAAAGCAAATAAAATAGCTGTAGTGTTTGGGAGGGGGAGGAGGGATGCTCTTGGTGTGTTTTTGTTTTTAAACCGGAAATTTGTTTTGTGCAAAATTCTCCATACACCTTCAGTATATAAACACTAAACATACCTAAACACTTCAGTCACCCCAGCCCTTTTGCCAAAAAAAGGCCCAAACCCACTGAATCCCCCTCCACTGTACACATACCCATGACACCACTACACACACCCCCTGACCTGCAGCAAAGCAGCATTCCCTCAAGCATTTCCATTGAAGGGGCAAATTTTCATTTGTGTAACTCGGTGCCCTACTGATTTCTAGAGGATTACTCTTACTTGATGTGCAGTGCTGGCCCAACGTTCCCGTTAGGGAAGTGTTTAGTTTTCACAGTCAGATTTATACCTGTATATTCCTCAGAAAGGAATCAGTCTGACCAAATCAATTATCTTGTTTTCTCTGTTTCTTGTGGTGCTATTTCCATATGTGCTTGTGCATTTTCTATCTTTCCATCTATCTATCGTTATACAACTAGAGCTTGGCTTGGAGGGCAATAGCAGTAAACTATTGTTCAAAGGAGATTGCAAATTGCTTGGAGCAGGGAACTATCTTCTTAATTAGCCAGGAAAACATCACTAACACTTAGGGCACTATCGGAATCATAAATAATACTAAAAATAGTTCCTGAATGTGGGTTCATATTGCCCAAAGGCAAAGGCTGGGCAGCTGTTGGAAAGATGATGGTTCCCAGCAATAAATATGGGTAGAATAAGCATCAGCTCTAGGAAGGATCTTGTCAAGATTTGGATTCCCTCCCAACCTGATACCTGACAGTGCATCTACTTCAGGTATATTCACTGGACATATTTTCTCTGATAGGGTATAAAGTTCACTCTGTTTTTAAATGACAAAGTAAAAAGAGAGAAGTAATAAGGTAACTTCCCAGGGTGAGTTGAGCAGCCTGCTTCAGAAGTGTCCTTGCTCTGACTTTTACAGGCTTTTTTTTTTTCAAGGTACAAAGTGTGTAAAGACAATCCGGCAAGACTGCTCTTCAAGCCCAACAGTATAGTGACAGCCTTTGGAAGCAGCTGTGCAAGAAGACTGACAGATTCATCAGGTACAGTGTGGCCCTGCTGCAGATCTACCTCACTGAAATGGTTTAAGCCTTTTTACAACTGCTTAACCTAGGGGAGAAAGGGAGGGGACAGAGAGAGGCTGGGAATTTTGCTATCAGGGGCTGCAACACTCTGTCCCTGCTCTCCCGTGAGACTACTACGGGAGTCCAATCTGTTTAGTAATGCAAGACATAGCCTGCCTATTAGAGGAAAACAAAGGCTATAGGAAAAAAAAATAACCTGCCTGAATACAGCTTATTTGGTGGAATCTACACTTTTCTGTAAATTAATTAAATTGCTCGATAGTGATGTATCTCAGCACAACCCATTCATTGGAAACCAGCAACAAACATAAACTTAAGAGTCAAATCCTGCAGACCATATTTAGAGACTACTTAGGTAAAGCTTCCAGCAATTTAAATGGAAGTTTTGCCTGAGGAAAAACTGTTAGGTTTGGTGCCCATGAGATGGAAAAGCCCACATTCAAATCTTTACAATTTCCTTGTTTCAGCTTCTATCTGGAAGTATTCCATAAGTGCTTTAAAATAAATAAAAAAAAAAAAATTCAATTGAGATAAATTCATATAGGATACCTTAGACATTTCATCCATCCCTGACAACCTGTGTAGTATAGGTGAAGCCTAGAACTTCTGAGTTAACAAATCTGCCTTTCCCTTTAGCAAAGATCTGTATTTTATCCCTATATCTGAAGTAGATTTCAGAAATGGCTGCATGACTGCCTGTCTGCCTGCATCCACAACCGATTCCCCCAGTGTGCTGCTGCAATTCCCCATGGCCCAGGGAAGCTGACAAGACACACTTCTTGCTTGACCTTTGCAAGGTACCATGACCAATAGCAGTAGCCAAAGTACTGGCAGGCACACTGCTGCCAGGAGGAGAGAGAACTGGGACCATATTAGTCTTTAGTCTTCTCAGGACATAACACATATTTTGGTTTTTATTCCCCCCCTTGGATTTTGTTCTTTTGCTGTTGTTTTTTCAGCCATGTACAATTTTTTTTTTCAATGTTGTGGGAAGAATAATGCCTTTATGGCAGCCAAGGCTTACCTTTCGAGTACAAATACAAAATCCTTTTTTCTAGATCCACAGATATTAAGACTTAGATCATGGTATTTTTCCTAGTTTTATTGACCTGCCATTAACACCTTCCAAGAACATGTGAGTAAATTTACCAATTTTTTCTCCCCCATCTATATCTCAGTTGCTGCAGGCTTACTATAGAGTTAAAGGAATTGAAAACTGAGGGGGTGGAAGAAAAAATTAGAACTAACATAAGGAAAATAAATTATTTCGAAAGTCCACAGTTATTCTCCTGGAAGGTGTTATCTTAGATCCTAATCAAAAAGGGAAAAAGAGAAATTATTACAACAGCCAAGATCTGAAGGATGCAAAGTACACTCAAAGAAACAAGAGGCAATTTCAGTTCACCATGCATCTCACAAACAGTATGATTACCCTTACTGCAAAGAGCTTTTTAACTGTTTTACAAGAAGAGGAACAAGTGACTGAAGATGGAGATACGGGAGACAAGAATTTCTTAAACTCTGGCTTTCTCAATGGGGTAAAAAAATCTTCCATGTGAGATTAATCTTTGTTCAAAAGCACTTTACCTTCACATAAGTAGTTTGTATATACTTGAAGGAAAACAAACACAAAATGGGACATAAAAATTCCAGAGCCTCTGTGAGACACATCATTTTTTCAAGCTGCTGTAGACTGTTAAAGACTGAATTCTAATAATAAAATCTGAATCAACAGCAGATGTACTAACGTATAGCTAAAGCAGTAATTAATACAGTCATCCTGCTTATTATTTTGACTGCAGCCTTTCCTGTACAGAAAACACTAATTTTTTATCTGTGCTGATATGAAGGCAGCAAAAGTCCTGTCAATCTTACTGCTATTATTAAGGAATATTTTCATACAGCAGTTTCTGTAGGTGTTTTGGGAGGTAAATAAACAGTGAAAGAATAAACTGAATACTAATATTCATAATAACAGTAATAAAACAGTAATAAACTCAGTATCAGCAACAACAGTAATAAAACTCAAGAAATTATCATATTATGATAATTATGATATTATCATATAGTATTATGATAATTGTCATAAATATTATGGTAATGATGATCATCATCTATACAATATACTGATTAAAGTCATAATAGCAATAAATATAACATATTGGTAAAAAGAAGAAGCCAGCAGCCTGGCTGAAGACTAAAAGTGAGGTATGGACTTACACTTTTTTAATACTCAGAAATGCATTAATAAAGTTAGTACTCTGAATGAAGGACGGATACAGGGCACGACCAAGCAAGACCTACAAAAGGTCAGCAAGCTACATCAAGACAAACCTTGAGGTTTTGTGACTACATTGTAAAACTCAGTATATCCAGAGCTCCTTTTCTGAAAAATAGCTCCTTTTTCTGGAAAGTAATGAAGAAAACAGAACATCAAAATAAGATTTCTCAATCAATATTGGAAATCAGTGTTAAGAGTATGATAAACAGCTGAAATGCTAGTTTCTTGTTACCAATATCTTATACTCAGTGTTGTTTAATTTTTATTTTCTGAACAGCCAGGTTATTGTCATTTATTTGTTGAATAATCAAGGACACATGTTCTCAGCCTTTTTTAGTCATAGTGACGACAATGCCACCCTTCCCTGCCACCTTGCATCAAATATTACGTGTTTTACATGACATAAACTAATCATTTCATATTTTAATGCTTTTTCTTTCAAAAGAAAGGGACTACAGGTCACATAAGTCAGAGAAACATTTCTTGTCCTTTATATTGGAAAATAGGTATATATACTATATATTTGCATTATTTAGCCCGTTCAAAGCAAAATTCTTTGAAATTGCCATTTTTAAATCTAGATATAGGCTTCACAGTCAATTTCAGTTAACAGAGACTGTTTTTTGCAAGAAAAAACAGCAAATGTGGCCAACTTTGCAACAATCATTAGTACTGTCCTTCTCCATAAATGCATAGAAGCAAGTCCTCTGCTGAGTGGTCTCAGGAATGTCATTGAGGGCAAAGGACAATATAAACAGTACCTAAAAGCATGGCAAATCAATCATAATTAACGCTTGGAGGTGCTTCCTGCGAACAAAGACCCTGGAGGGAAAGATCACAGGGAGGCATCGCAAGACAATGTGCAGATATAGGACCAAACAGGTCTCCTCACTCCAGGCTTCCCTTTTGGTTGATGAGTTTGTGTTCTCCCTACAGTGAGAGGGATGTGGGAAATCCCACCTTGCACATAGAAAAGGGTTGAGGTCTGAGGCAGAGCTGAGAAGGTGCAATGGATAGGCAGACCGTCAGAAAAAGACTTTTCAAGCACTTTGTACATAAGCAACTACAAATATCTCTTGAGTACCTACGTCCCTTATCAAGGCCCTGGCCACCTCTCCTGATATCGCACAGGCAGTTATCATTATAAAAACCACTCTGCACCCAACTGGAATGTCCAAGGAAAAACCTGTGTTTTGAAGAAAATTTCTAAAGTATTTAGGCACAGAAGGTGGAAGGTGTAGCCATTTACTGACAACAAAATCTACAGATTTGAAACACCTGCAGAGGGCACCTAAGCCAGCTTTTAATTCATGTATTAGTATTTTTACCTGGAACAGAAAGAATTGCAGGCTAAGGAAATGAATTTCCCTCTCTTGTACACTGTGCAGTGAGAGTTATTTAATGAGAGAAAAAAAGTTGACACCCTTTCTCTTTTCTCTCTTTTCTCTCTTTTCTCTCTTTTCTCTTTTTTCTCTCTTTTCTCTCTTTTCTCGTCCAGCAAGATAGCCTTCTGGACTAAGCCCTGTGTTACAATGCCCATCTTGTGCATCCTCCTCAGCCTTACAAAACAGAAGAACATGCACACATCTACAGACCCTTCAGTACATGGCATGTGTTTTTGGAATCCCCAAGGTCATATGGCAGTCAGACTGGGTGTAAGGGAAGACTTAATTTGAATTAAACATTTGTTTACACAAAGAATGCAACACGAATGTCTGAAATCCAAGTGTTTGAATACATTATGGTCCTTCATTGCAGATCGTCAATGAAGATATTTTGCAGGCCCAAAACCACAGACTTGATTTGTTAGACAAAATCAACAGTTTCTGTGCAGATTAGACAAGAAAGAAAAGCATAGACAATGCTACAGAGCTAGTTTTAAATTTGTGGTCACTAGAGGTCAACTATTTAAAACTTCTTTTACAGAAGAATTTAATGTGTCTGATATTAAACATTCAAATGCAGAACATGTGATACATGGTATGCTATTATTGCTAGAGGCAGAAGTCCAGGGGCCTATTGCAGTAGGCACACCAGACTTGAAACTTAGTGACAAGTAATCTGTGTCTACTTCATTCTACTGTCTTGAAAGTTGAAATGACAGTGACCAGTTTGGTAATACAGCACCTGAGGTAGTATATGCCACTGGAATGCCCTTTAAACTTCACCCTCCTCCACTCAAATCCACCACAGTCTGTATTGAAGTTGTTGACAGAATCTGCATTCCTGCCTCTGCATCAGGACTTTCACTTTCATTAATAAAAAAGTTTTGAGGCAAATAGCGGGAGTATCTCTGTTGCAGAAGAAAACAATAGCTGTACCAGTGGATAGCTGTAGCTCCCTCTTCACCAGACAGAGACCTGCTGTAATGATGGTAGGCATTACTTCAAAACTGTGGATTTCCATGAACTATTTCTGTGCTCTCAGTACCATCATGGACTGAAACAAGATTTTGCTTCAGCAAAGCTTACACTAATGTGATTATTTTTCAATAGCTACAGAAAATTCATCATAGCAAAAACAAACAAACAAACAAAGTGTTTGGCACAATAGAATTAACATTCTTCACATAGCAGTTACCGTACTGTATACTCCTGATTCTGGTGACACTTTTTTATATGAACTCTACTTTGAACAAAATGATGGCACTGAGTGAACCCTAGCCTCATAAATGAAGCCTAGCTCCACTTAGATTCTGAACAAGAATGCATTTACTACGTAACAAACCCAATGCATGCATAACCAATTTAAATGCAATTTAAATACTATTATGGGGGTGAAGCACAATTAATTTTAAAATCATATTTAAGTGTTTTTTAGTTTGTGATCTCTTGCCTCATTTAACGTGAAGAGAGCACCATTTACTTTGGTAAATCATTTACTTTGCATGTAGGGGAAGCTTACTTTCTGCTCAAGTGTTTAGCATTTTTATTCCTTTTTGTTCTCTTTTTTAAACTAGAAGATTTTTTGCTATCGCCATGATTACATTGTAAACTGTTTAAAAGCTTCTGTTCACAAAAGAATCATGCAGGAATGCTGAAGCTTTTCCTCACTTCAATTTAGCAGGTTTGTCAAATTTTTCTAGTTTGAAACATGATGAGACAAATAAGTTTCACATTCAGTGTTCTACTCTTATAAGGCCTATAAACACTTGGGTTTGTACTTACAGCAGCAGATCTCAGGCAACTGAAATAAATCCGGCCAGTGAGTTTAAAGGAGATTTTCCAGTCATGAATGGTAACAGATCATGGTGCATGGTGGTCTCAGGTATGTGACAATGTAACATTACAACACCAAAACATAAGTGGAATTAGTGTCTGTAAACAAGTATGAGTTGAAAGGTTACAATCACACAGAAGAGGCCTTAATGTTCATTTACACAAATGTGCAGCATAGCACCACCCAGTACTTAAGACTTGATAAGGAGCACAGAAGAATATATATAACTTGCCATCTAAGCTAGTGCTCAGCTATGAAGAAATTCAAGTACTAACATGAAGAATTTCTTAGAACAAGATAAGGTCTTTTTTGGTTTGAGTCCTCAGGTCTTTTCCTGAGGTTAAAAAGCATGGGACAGATGAAAATATACTCTACATGATGAGCAGTTGCTAGTTTTTGTTGCATTGTAGTTCACATCTCTCTCAAAATTTATCACACATTAATTTTTTTTGGTGAAAACATCTGAACTTACAATCAGCCATAGAAAATACTGTAGGACTTTCTCATACTTGGTGGACATGCTGGGATGAGGGCCACATAGGGCACAGACTGATTATTTAGGTTCGTATGGATGATTCAGCATAGTCTTAGTGAGGGATGCTTGCATCAGCTGTGCCAACTCTGAGCAAAGAATTTCTCAAGTGGATAAACTAGTGCAGAAAAAAATGCCATTCAAATATAATTATATCCAAACTAGATCTGATACCTCGCATTGCAATGCACAATGCAGCAGATATCATTCAATACACGCTTTTAGAGTGGTTAGCACAAAAAAAATCCAAGTTAGCTTCAGTTGCAGAGTTCTTGCAAATGAGAACAGAATCTCAGAATTAGTATTGCAATTTTCTTACATGATACATACTCAGAGTAGTGCTTCAAAAACCAGTGCCACTACTTGACCCCAGATCATTCACTTGAAGTAACCTAGGTTATCCAAAGTAATAAATCTATATTTTTTCCCAGCATAGTTCTGCCTAACAGAACGCAGATCCCATGGGCAGACTCAGCTTGAGTATATCCCTCTGTATGCCTGAGCTGTGTGAGGAATGAGAGTGGTAAGAAGGGTCCTAGCACTATAAGGTCCTGCCTGACAGAAGTATTGGCCTATACTGATATGTTGTGTCTCTAAAGGTGACAGTATACGTTTCTCAATAAATACACCATTTTAGGTAAAATAAAATTTATCACCCCTCCCAAAATCAACACAAAACCTGCTCCAACCAAACAGACAAATACTCCCACTCATTCTTTTCAGAGGATTTCTGCACAATAGCACAGAAGACAAGATTTACCCCCTGAAAAAAATGGAGACAGATTGTTTCGTTTTGTCTGTACCACAAAGCTTACTGGGAATATTAAGGGCATTTCAAAGCTATTGTCTTGAATTGGTGTTAAAAAAATCACACATTCAAGATCCTCATGCGCAGACACAAATGTCTGCAGATAACAGCAATCCACCTTCTGCTTGCATATATTGCTTTGCACAATATACATTCACAGCACTGAAAAAACCTCTTTGAAAATTAAGTCATCAACCTTGCTTGATCCTGCTCCAATTCAGTCTTTCTACTGGCTTCAGGAGAACCAGGAGTCCCTCCATGGCATTTCTCAAGTTCATTTGCTATGGCTGAATGAATCGTCTTATCATTCATTTCTCTAAATAGTTACATACAATTTAGAAGTGATGTGGAGTATTTTACATGTATTTTACACTGCCTTAGCCTATGCCCTCACCGTTTCATCCACTAAGTATGTTTAGGCTCAGTACTTTAGTTAAACAGCCAAGGAAATCTTTGCTGCTGCAAGAAGCAAAGATGATGATCCATGAGGTGACTCTCTTTCCTCCCAGCAGGTGTGAGTGACAGACTCGCAGAAGTTTGCTCTTTTACAGAAGAAATCCAATTTTAAAGAGGATTCATTCATTCATCCCCAAAGCCCTTGCAGCATGCTTCAGAGTGTTAATCTCCAAACTCCAGCCTGGGTGGTTACACTGAGCCTGTTGAAATTCTCTCTGTAGTCTCAATTGGATATGTCACTCTTCCAGCTCCTAAAAACTGCTGAGCAATGTTGCTAATGCATTTCAGTGGGAGCGGTATATTTCATTAGTGCTTAAAATATCTTCTGTATTCCTCACAGAAAAAGAAGAAATTTCAGAATGTGATTTTAAGCAGGATATGTAGGATCATTTCCATGGGCCTCCATGTTTACTAAGGCTGAGGTTTCTTGTTTGATTGCAGTAGTGCGTAATCCAATTTAAGAAGCCTGACGTCTCCAGCAATACCAGATCCTTATTTCTGCCCACTGGCTTCAGTGGCCAGAGTGCTCTGTTACATGGTGAAGTAGCAAGAAATGTATCTACTCAGAAAAGAGATTATTTCCTCTTCTGTAGATTAATTTATGGGCAAGAACTGAAACAACAGTTGTGCTGACACAACAAACAGGCAATTTTGGGGTTCATTACAGAGAGAATGCTTAAATCATCTTTATCACAAGAGCAATGCCACATAACGTAGCCCTAAACATGCTAGTGCATGAAAAAGGAAGGGCTCCAATGAGGACATCTGTTAGAAGTCTTGCATAAAGAATGGATTTTTGATCACCTAATTGAGCAATTTAATAAAATATTCACTATTTGAATGTCTTAAGCTTTAGATTCCGCATGTATTCTTTAAAGACAAAATACATTGACTAGAACAGGTCAAGCTAGAATCTATCCTTGGAGCAGTGACAGTGTGAATCTGTTTCCTCCCCTCAGGAGGGTAAGGGGTCTGGTGACACATCTCCTTCTAGAGACAATAACTAACTTAGCAAAATTCAAAGCTAAACTGATAATAGCACAGATGCTTACAATTGTGAACACGTGTTGCCATTACAGGTCTGTACTGCATTCAGACCATGGAAATGAGAAAAGTCATGTGAACATCCCAGTGGTCCACACTGAGTCAGTTTGCTTAAAAATCATTGTATGATTTGGGCCATTAGGCCATGACTGCCTAAAGGACAAATGATCTTTTTAACTTCAGAGGTCCACAAATACAGGGTCTAATTCAAACACAGTCTGGTATATTGGACTTCATGAAAAGCATAATAACTTGCCATCCATCTCAGTAACTACATACAGAATTTTATAGCAGCTGAAGTTACCTGCTTTGCAACATTGCAGGTTTTGAGACACTTATGTGTGAGTTTGTTACATATTCTACGGAGTAATACTTTGACTTGGAGGACTGAATCTTCCAAGAAATCTGCTTCATTTAAAATTCTCCTATCAAATAAAGGGTGAAAAAGTAACATTTAAAAATATACTAGAAATGGGGAGAGTGTTAGGAAAGAATGAGGGAAAGTGAAACAGTAATAACAGCAGAGCATTTTGATGTTATATAGGATGCAACAGTGGAATACACTGTTATAGAAAGTGATAGGAAGTTTTTGCAATCTGAGTGCAGAAAACGCAGAATCTTGGATGTGTATGCTTCAAAAAAAAAAAAAAGAGAAAGAGTAGTTATATCATAATATTCCATAAAATAAGAAAATAATTTCTGTTTTCGTTTTTCTGAGTGCATTAAAAAGTTCTAACTAGAAGCAAATGTTTTAAAATTTGAGGTTCTGCGCAAATTTTACCTAAAAGCTTTATAAGAATTCTCTAAGGAATCACAAGAATTAACAATACAGACTTACTAAATTTTGGCACACTGAGGAGCAAGAAAATCCTATCAGGTTTTTTAAATAAAGAGTAAACTTGAAAGAAGAAAAAAACAAAATACTGAAAAAGATCTGGAGATCATATTAGACAATTGTTGGCCATAATGGAGATATTGTCTGTTCAGCTGCATGAATCCCATGGTAAATGTAAATCCTCAGTGTAAAACATTGAGCAAAATAGAAGTGAAACAGATAAGCTTTAATCACAAGTGAAGAAGCGATTTTACTTTTATTTCGGCAGGCCATTACCAGCATATACTGCTAAATACACTTAAAAAGTATTCTGATCAATTTGAACGAGTTCAGAAAAGTGTCATAAAATGACATAAGGCCTGGAAAATAAATTCAAGCTATTCCACACTGATTTTAAACAAGAAGGATGGTTAATTAATCAAATATCCACAATCTCTGTGATGCAAGTGGGCTTTTGAATCTTCCATCAACTCATATTGCAAGCAGTTCCCTAAATTAGCATCAGGTTAATTTTTGGCACACAAGTTACTTCTGTGATGTGCTGAATACAGATGGATCACCCTTCCCAGCCAGCTGGCACACCCAGACAGGGAGATCCAGTGCTGAAGTCAAAATAGTCAGGGATGAAATTAAATCACACTGTTACTTTTATTTCTATGAATAACCAATGACATTAGTTTTCTTCAAGCACAAGGCCTTCCAAGAATAACTCTGTCTTTCTGAGGGGCTGGTTTGGTTTTTTTGCGGTGGTGGAGTGGAGTGAGGGGACTAATGCATGCAACATTTGTGCTTCTTATCTCACTCCTATGTGTGCGAGTTAAACATCAACCTACTCACAGCCCTTACAGAGTGAACTGGTTTTGCATTCATGCAGATCATATTAAAATGCATATGAAACTGGAGATTAGATGCCTTATGCAACAATCTGTTTTACTCTCACTCCTAAGATACAATCACTCAGAAGAAAAGCTTGCACAGAATTGAAGTGAGGTGTATGCTGCTACTGAAAAGTATTTTTGTATAAACCTATGTTTTCACTGACTGGAATTTGAGATCATCTTCAACCATTAAACTTTGAAAAATAAATCTCCATAAAGTCAGGGATTTTCTTGAATACATGCAATTTGTGAGCATACCAGCTAAGTGTATTTATATAGATAATCATTCAGCAAACTCAAGTTATATAAATTACTCTACCAATATTTTGAAATTTGCAGGTGAGGTGCTATTGATATCACAAGGAATGGGACATTCACATATGAAGATTTTTATTTTCTTTGTATTGTTTTCTATATCACAACAATAGTTCGAGAAATATTTGTTTTGGAGGAAAGTGTCAATTACATAAGAATTGGTTTGACACGTCCCACTTTCATCCCATATTTTTTTTTCCAGGGTTAAGGGAACCGATAGGCTTCTTTTTTTAAATCTGTTTGTGCGAAGTCACAGAAAACGAAGCTTTTGCCTTGTTCTGAGTAATTATTGGGCACCTTGGAGTCCTGTTGAGTCAGGTTACAGTGTGGAATAACCATTTCTCAGGAACCCCCCATTCCTCCCTCAAAAGGGGCCACTCATAGAAAATCCCTTCACAGTCTGCTACAAAAGCTTTTCTGCTATTCTTCTACACAATAATATATATTTTACCCTTCTGAGATGAAAAGACGAAGGGGCTCAAGCTAAGAAAAGTTGACCAGGAGGCTGGTGACAGCAGTCACTTGAGATCCTTTCAGAGATGCTCTCAAGCATAAATATTTAATCTCCTTCGTTCCCCCTAGTGTGAAATTTTTTTTTCCCCTTCAAGTATCAAAACAAAGTTATTGAAATGCATATAACCCTGATATTTGATCCATGGCCCCTAAGGGTCAAATACACACTGACCAAGATCTTAAAGCCTGCAAAACTTTCAGGTGGTCACTTTGCACACGCCAGCTCATCAATCAAGGAATAATCATCAGGACAAATGGGGGAAGATGCTGGTACAGACTACTTAAAAGGCCTGGGCAGCTGGTCCACTTCAGAAGTTCCCTTTATATAGTTGCGGCCTTTAGCCCTCCATGTTTGAAGGGAATTAAATACACTTGTTACTTTCAATATCCTCACATCTGTCTACATTAGCAAACAAAACTGTTGTTGCTTCAGCATCCTTTTTCAAACATTAGGATCACTTCTACCAAATTAAGAAGTGGCTTGAAAACACTTCAGCAATTTCAGTTTTCATTTAAAGCGTGTAACACATCCAAACCTCTGCCCAACTTCTCTTTGTAATAACTGGTTTGGTAGAAGATGAAGAGAGAAAAAGAGATATTGGTCCTAAACAATGTGCCATCATATAAACAGATTAAAATAAAGCTCACTGAGTTCAGTCCCCCAAATAAAAACCATTGGTGTATACATCTCTTGAACTTGGCTAGTATTTATTTTCACAGGCTGTTGGTTGGTCATGTTGATGACATGTAGAAATTCTGAAATGTTGATCACATCTCTTTATCAAGTAATATGCAGCAATTATTCTTGGCTTTACAGTAGCTGAGGATGAACTGGTTGGCAGCACCAAGTAGGAAATCATTCTGTCTCTCACCGAGGAACAAGCAAAACTGACAACCTCCTCCACTCCCAGTACGTCATAATTAGAAATTAGAGCTGCATCAAACTGTTTGCTACAGCTGTAAACTCTGGCAAAAGAAAAAGCCCTCCAAAACTATCTGTCATTTACTTAATATATTTCCTATTTAGTGTTAGCATGCTGAAACTGGAGATTGGGCTTTGGAGCAGTCAGAGAGCATATTTTCAGGACTTTCTGGAGGTTAAAAAGCTGCTTTAAAGCTGTTCTCTCTTTCCTTCTCTTTTATATTTTGAAGTAAAAATCAAAAACAGGATTTGAATTCACAGAATTTAGAAATGAAAATGTGGTGGATTCTCCTAACACTGATAGCATACAATGAATGTGGAACTGAAAACCACAATCTAGGAAAAAATAAAGAATTATTAGAATGGGAAGATTCAAACACAAAATTTAGGAGGAAATTTGGAAGCAAAAAAAATCCTTCTGAAATGAAGTTTTTATATTAATATATCATAATTTAATTATATTCTGTGTTAGTATTATATCTTTGGGCTATCTTAAGGAAAGCAGAAAGAAAGAAAAAAATATCCAAGTGTTTGCCTTCAAAATGCCATTATCAGAAAAAACAGAGTAAAGCATATATCCCAGTAAATAAAAATTACCAATAGTAATGTGAAAATGGAAAACCACATGGCCTCAAAGCCACAGAGCTACCAGCCCAGCTTTGTTAATTGCCATAGGGATCAACACAGAAATTAATCTGCCTGTTTGGGGTTTTTTTAAAGGTCTTGAGATTGGGCCTAGATTTTTTTTTATTGTCAACGTACAGACACTGTTAATACAGTGAACAAACAGAATTGCAGAACACTGAATTTATCAGTAAACTGTATTAACCTGTGTCTGCATTTTCATAGAAGTTATCTGAAACCTGGGATCAACAAGTAAAAACAACATTGTTTGGCTGTGGAATAAGATGGCTGAGCCTTTGTTGAGCCAAACTGGACCCATTATGAAGTGATGCCTTACAAGCTGAATAAGCTAATGGATAAATATTCCATCATAACTGCTAGAGGTAACAGGTGACCTTCCAGCCACAGGATGAGGTGGTAGGCATATGAAATTAGTGTCACTGCCTAGCTGTTTGTAATCCAAGCCCTCTGCCTGGGGGCCCAGGTTCGCAAATGGGCACATAACCAAATAGAAAGAGGCAAAGGCAGGGGGTAGGAAAAAAGGATAAACAGCCCTCTCTTCCTGTCACTTCTGCCATGGGTCCTCTGCAGCTTCTCTGCTGCTGACTGACTGGAGAATTAGAAATCCAACATCTGCGCAACGTGCATTAGAGCTGTACCTGTGCCACTGTTGTGCAAGGCACTGAGCTGGCCAAGAGCCCAGCGGCTCTTCTTCAGGTGAACCAGGAGAAGCCTGGAAAAGAGATGATCAAAAGCATAAGACAGGTCATGTACAGGGACTGGATTGTCTTGCTGGGCATTTGCCGTGCTGCATGATGTGTCATTATGTTGTCTGGCCTCTCTTGCTGGGAGAAATCTTTCAGGAAACCAGGACTGTCCACCAGGCTGATTTTTTCACTAGAAATTTCACCACTCTGCTGAAAGCTGAAAAGTACCTGAATATTTACCGTTGTCCAAGTCATGCAATCCAAACTGCACAACCTCTAGTGACAACAAAGCAAATTGTGACAGGGCAGGTTCACTTATGACATTTCTGTTGCCAAATGCTATTTGGGAAAGGACAAAATACAGCGGGATCCTGAGCAAAGTTTTAAAAAAAATTAAAAAGGTCAGTAAAAAGTAGTTTTCCTGTAGTTTAAAGGAGCATCAAGTGTTTTAATATCCCATTATGTAAATCGTCATTACTTCAGGATTTGTATGTATGTTATTTTAGCTAAGGAAATGAAACATGATCCTTATAAATAAATATACGTAACAATACTGTTGTGCCAATTTATAGCAAGGAAAGCATCAAATTGAATCTTAAGAGATGGTTAAATCTTTACCTTTCATGCTACATGCCATGCATTTACAGTCCTTCCTCCCCTATTAACTCACACTTCAACTACTAACTCATGTTTTCATACAATTTAGCAATATTTTTCTCATCCTCTGCTTCAAATCAATGACCTATATATATTTTTAAGTAGTCTCTGGAATGTCTAATCTTGAGATATGTAACGAAGTAAGGGAAGTTTGTGGACTGTTTACAAGATTCAGGCACTAAACCTGGTGTTCAGGGTTTGTTTTTCAAATGACTTTTCAGAAATGTGTGTGGTTTTATCCTTGTACAACTTACTTCTCCTATTTCCATTGTCTTTATGGATGGAGATGCTTGCTCTGGTATCAAAAATACCATCAGGGCTACACTTCCTATCGGGATTTGTTCACTCTTTGTACACTCTGCCCCCCACCTCCCAGACTCCGGTAAAATACAGTTCAGTGTTTGGGATTTCCCATTCATCCCGATTAAAACAAAGCCAGCAAAGTTTCCCCCACCAAACTGTGTGCCTGTTTTGAAGAGGCAGCAGCCACCAGCTTTGGTTTTGTCAGGGATGAAAAGAGGGCATCGCAGCTGTAAGGCAGCGCAGACGTGTGAAATGGGTTTCACACGCTGCTCAGCTACCAGTGGGGTGGCCGTGTATGGTTCAGCCTGCACTGAGTCAAGAAAAGGAAAAGCCTTCAAAGCCACACCAGCCATCACCTCTTACAAACCGTAAGTACCCCTTTTGACTGCCGTTGCTTTGCTGAAAATAACACATTTAGTCATTTGTCATAATTATAAGAGTCCCAGTGACAAGGAATGCAGGCCCACGTCTCAGCCCTGCCAGGATGGAGATAATGCTGACAGCGGGGGACGGCTGCTGCCCACGGACCGCGGCAGCCCTGCCAGCCCCACTCCCGCCCAGGGGTCATGCCTGGCCTCGGCCAGAAGCTCGGCCCACATGATTGATAGGCTCACAGCAAAACTAATAATTTCACAGATCTTCATTTCCATTCATCTTCCTAACATGAAATTTATCTCAGTGTGAAGGATCCTGGTCATGCAGCAGTAAATTGGTGAGCCAGAAATCTATTACAGTCTCAGAGGTGCCACTCAAACCTTCCAGGCCCCATCCCCCAGCCCAGCCCTCTTTATCTTCTTGCTTTCTGCAAGTATTTCCCAAAGACAAATGAAGAACATATTATTTTGTGTCCATGTATTGTATCTCTAAACATTATCTGCAAAACTTAAGCAGCCTTATCCTGTTTTCCCTCTCAGCCACTCTCAGTGCACACACCAGTGTTAGCACATGTTTCTGAGACTGACAAATCGCTAACATCATTAGAAATATCCTTTTAGCCACCTTTTGAATAAGGACATAAATACACTTTTTTCTTTCCCCTGCCAGTTACTAGGCCCCTCAAGATTTTTGCAGCAAAGATTGCTTTCTTGCACAAGAAAGACCTTCCGTACTGCCAATCAAATTCAGAGTACTTCAGCAGTGTGAGTGAAGATTCCTGTAGGGATTGCTGTACTTGCCAGAGAACCTCAGCAGGAAAGCATACACTCCACATGTGCATCAAGTAAATATGGGGAGAGGCAAGTTAAGGTAGTAGAAGATGAAACTTTCTGCTAAGGCAGTGAGTGTGTGAAGAGTATCTGTAGCTTGAAGTTATCCCTAGATACTCATGCAAGTACTGAGAGAATGGAAGTGAAATAGCTTGAATTTCTACACTTCCCGCACTCCAGCCAGCAAACAAGCACTCATCAACAAAAGCTTTGTTTGCAAATGAAGTATCAGTGAACACTTGAGGGAGGTGACAAGTGAAAAAATCACAGATGGGCACACAGACACACACACAGAAGCAGTAAATTCTAAGCAAGGGCTTCAGGACAAGATCACCACATGCTGAAATGCTTCAAGACCCACTTGCTTTAGGCTGACATCTCTAGGTCTCTTAAGCCAACACAACAACTGGCTGCCAGGGTGTCCCTATTCTTTAGAGCCTACTGATCAAGATGTAGGAAACGTGTACATACAAAATAAAGAACAAATAAGTTCTATCAAATCTTTTCCTTGTGCTTTTGGGATATAGATTACATGTACCTTAGCTTGCCTGATGAGGAGCCAAAAGTGTTTTGGACAGCTGCACGCCTCTGACAGTCTAACACTGATCAAACCACATTTGAATTTTTATTGATTTGAACCATTCACATTTGAATCTTTCTTAGTTACAAGATAAGGAGTAGGCTCTGCTGTTTGCTTTCTTGCAAGTGGAAAACACTTGCAACTATTTTTACAGATCTTCATTTACTGAAATTTGGTCGTTAATAATCTAGCACTGAGTAGCATCTTCTTCTGAGAACCGTCAGCAAAATTAATCTACTTGCGAAACAAGGACTTGGTTTGCACAAGTAAACATTGCAGACTTAAAAACTGTGCTATCAAAACCTTGGTGGCTACATCCGTCTGGCTTTCCTTGCTGCTTTTTTTTTCAGCCTATTTCTTTGTTCAAACAGCTGTTATGCTCATGCGCAGCTAACATGTCTGAGGTCTGGATCCCAAGATTTTGCCAAATGCAAAAAACTAAAGGATATCTCTAAAGATGTTACCAGACAAGCAGAATTATAGGAGAAGACACATGCAGAGACTAAAGAATGACCTCAGTCTTTTTCACTAGATGAAAATGCTGTTTGCACAGACTATCAAAAAATCCAGCTTTATCCTCCAAAGTTTGTTTCTGTTTTGCTGATTGCACTACTTTCCTATAGCTCATCCACAATGAATAAACTTTCTTTTAATTTAGAAGGCAGTCTCATGCCCTATTTTTACTGCAAGGAAAACAACTGATTTCCCCTCCCCCTAGCAAAAGCCAGAACAGAACTCAGCCCCTGGCAGCTGCTGCTGACTTTAAGCACGATATATAAGGTATTAAACCACCCACTTTATGTTCTAATAACATTAACAGTCTCACATGAACCAGGACATTCAGGTTAAAGCTGAAATTCTCTCCTTAAGTCACCACATTGTGTCTAGGTACAGTATTGCAGCACTTAATCAGAGGGCCCCAGAGCAGTGGGGGGTTCATACCATATGTGCTATAATACCTAAGCACAGTGGGGTGAGTTAAGGACAGAGTTTTAGACTTAACTCTGAATTTCTTAGGTTCTGTCAGGACCCTGCTTAATGTTTTTGAAAAAAATTGCATTATGTATGTCTGGAGAGTTACTTTCTTCTTTAAAAAAAAAACCAGGAAAGAAAGACATAGTGGGGGTAGGAGACAAATGAAGATGATTTCTCAGGAAAAGATAGAAGTAGGTGTATACAATGTCAACTATCTAAATTGTAAGTGTGGACATGCTGATATTCTACCAATATTTCTACAACTTTCAAATACATTAACCCAACCCAGATGACTGTGATAAAGCTATATAAAAAATACTCTTTCAACACAAAATTTATATTTTTTAAGCCATTTGCTAGAATTATATCATGTTTCATTTTCTAAGGGCCTTCTTCAAGGCGTCAGCCTAGAGTTTGGTGACCACTGCAGAATACACTCTCCTATGAGATGTTTATACTTTAAAGATTAATAATATTTCTGCTAGATTTGTGCTTCTTCTCAGCTAACTCATTGAAAATATGCATTTCCTATGTATTAATCACATTTCATATTCAAAATTGATGCTCATATAAAAACCCCACAAAGCAGTCTGCAAGAAGGTGAGGGGACTGAACTTGACAATGTAACATTGATTTTTCCTAGGGGGCAGTTTTATTTACTGGTGATATCACAGGGACACCAAAAAACAAACCCGTCATTTCTTACTAATGCAACAGAAAATAAAAGATATTTAAATACACAGCACCTACATATTCTCAGATCTAAAAAAAGAGGAGTAAAAGGAGTTGTACCAATACTGTACAGCCAGTATTAGTTTCTGGAAACAACACTTCTACAAGGTACATCTCATCTGTGATTATGGTGAAGTTTTTTTTGTTTTTAAAGAACATTCAGTATCACCTAGACATCTTCCATTCCTACGGAAAAGTGACAAAGTAAATTTCCACAGCACATACTACTTTCACTGGCCCTTGAGTCAAAATCGCTTTTCACAAGTAAGGGATAGGTACTTTGCTAGAATTATTTATTATACTGCATCCTCTGCAAGGGAAATCAATTGAAGAGTATGAGCACCATCCAAGGATTGTTGCCCTTCTCTCACTAACAGAGGTCAGGTATGAGATCTCATATAATATGTTGTGCCTTGGCGAACAACCATCAACTTACCTAAAGATTTTTAATGTGGGGAACCAGCAAGGTCTAGAATGTCTGAGAAAGACATGTGAAACACACCCTCAAGAGAAATCCCCATTGAAAATACAAGCTTGCCTCTTTGGAGAAAAGCTCATTAAAAACTAGCAGATCTCAGTGGTTTTGTTGCAAACCAATCAACCTGAACTTGCAAAGGAGCCTGACCTCACCCAGATTCATGGGTCTTCTGTTTTTGACTTTACCTGCTAGTGATAAGAATTGATTTAAATGATTCTAAAATTAGTGGTGTACATCAAAGGATGGTTATAGCACATCTCACTGCTGTGTTGCTGTTTCACATATTTTGCTGCTCTGTGTGTGTCTGTGTCTGTGTGTGTGTTCTCTAATTGGAAAAGTGTAACACTTAAATGCAGGAATTGGTGACTAAGTTAACTTTTCTCCTGGAGGAGTGGTTGGAAATTGACTTCCTCATAAGTGAGGTTGTTACCCGTGGATGCAGGTGGAAACCAGAGTGTAGTTCCCATAAAGTTAACAAGATCACTTTGCTGGGCTCAGGCCTCACGTAATTTAAGTCATCTATTGCCAGTGAAGGTACATAACATTCTTTTCTACTACAGATCAGCCTTCTAAAAACAGAGCAGTGATCTTTTGCAGTTTTAACCCATCAAAAATGAATGGATTTAAAATGTCCCAAATCATTAGAAACAGAAGGGGTTAAAAACCAAACCAAACCAAACCAACAAACAAAATCTAAATGGTTGTATAGTAGTGTAAGAAAGCATTTTGTACTGGAAGTCATCTAAATACACTCATAAAGATAGCAGCAACACAGGCAGACAGTATCAGAACCACAGACATCCCACTAAATTACTAACCCAGAAAGAAGCCACCCCTATGTCTTGTTTTCATCTTTAACACCTTTTAGCTTCTTTTCCTCACACGTCTACCCTCCCTGATTTTAGGCTGGGAGAAACTATGAAGTGGTAAAAGGACTTCGTGCTCATAAAGGTTTGATGACTTGACCATCTGGCTGGGAATGCTCATAAAGGAAGCCCTGCAGAGGTTAAGGAGGTCAGAGACTGCACAAGGAGGGGCTGAGGTGGGTCCCAGCACTTCTCTGGCACCCGAATTCTGTCCAGCTTGTAGCAAGGTGCTCTCATCAACCTCCACAGGGAAGTGTCTCTGTTGGACTGGTGACAAACAACACTTCTTTCTCTTGCTCACTTTCGTAATTCTGGGGAAACATAAAGGAAATCTCTCTGCCCAAATCCCATTGTAATCGCTTCCATCCTCTACCAGTGCTCAGCTCATTAACAAGTGACCTGAAGGCAGGGGAAAAAAACTACAACTTTTGTATAATGGAGCCTTGCTGTGTAGAGACTATTAAAGTAAACAGGCCTGGTTCACTAAAAAAAGAAAAGAAAAAAAAAAAAACCAGAAAAAAACCCCCAACAAAACTGTTCTCTGAAACAATTAAATGTCTGATTTTAAAATCTAGCTGCATGACAGGTATCTCAGTAAAATGTGCTTGTATTTTCCACGCTATATGCCCAAAAAGCATATATTTTAAACCTGTACACACAAAGTTGTAAGCTTCTGCTGTACTGATTGCCCTGGCAGCAGATAAGTGCCCAGCATCAGGTTTATGAATTGCAGGCTTCATTAGTCTTAAAATGGCAACAAAGGAAGATGCGTCCTAAAAAGTGTCATCCTTCATCTGAGAGGGTAGTGCCTGACACATTAGGAATCTATATGCTCAATTAACCACTGGCAGGCTCATTTTTTCTGTGCCTCTCACTCAGCCTCTCCCTCCACTCTTTTTCCTCAGCACTCCACCCTTCCCTCTCACCAAATCCTTCAGCCCTCGTGTAGGTAGCCCCAGCTATAGGCAAACACTCAATTACGGAGTGGCTGGAGGGATCACTTTTGGCTGCCGCTTGTTCTCTCTCCCTCCCAATTTCCTGTGAAAAGCCAAATAATATTATTGCTGTCTTTTGCTTTTGATTACCAAAAGTGAATACACTCAGATCTGGTTTTTAAAAGCTAGTTCACAAATTCAAAATCTGTCTTAGAAATTAACATAGTTTGATGATTAAACTGTAATAGCTCTTGAGATCCAGAACATTTTCTGAGGAAGCAAAGTCATATATACCTTTTTCCATTTAAAAAATTATTTTCCTGGTCTGAAAAGATTTTGTGAATCCAACATTTGAATCTGATCCCTCCCTCCCCCATTATTTAAATGTATCCGTTATTATCCAGCCAGCCTTACAGAAACACTTTTGGCAGTCACAGCTTTGGTTGGAAGGAATAAACAGGTGAAAAAAAGCCTCAAACAATATAAGAGAGGGAAAGTTAACAGGTAGGAAACACAGCCAATCAGAACAGAAATCCTTGTCCTAAATGTTTAATCCTCCATAACTATTAGCATACACATGATTAACGGTATAGTAGACCTGATTGTGTCTGTACATTATGCTAATCCCTGCATGCTGATTGGCTGACCTGATTAATGGCCCACCAGGCCCTGTGCAGGGATGGAAGGATGATGTGCTGCTTTCACTGCCTCTCTGCAAAGAAAGCTGGGCAAAATAAGGGAGCAGCATACAGCCAGTCACCCAACACACAGCAAAGAAAGGGGACAAGGGGCAGAGGTCGTACTCTTTGAATCTGTTAAGTTAGACACATAAAGTTTGAGAGAATGAAATTGCTTTTATAGCTCATATAGTTTCCCAATATTTAAGTCTGTTATCAATGTTAATTTTGGGTGCAGTTCAGATATTCGCTTATTCTAGAGTTCACCCATGCTCCTCTCTGTATGTCTCTCAGCACCTGTATGCATGGACACCAGCCACAAGAAAATTAAAGCATTCTGCACTAACTGCCTTTAAAAAACTTTCCAAAAAACTACATGATCACCAGACTTGCAGTTCCACATCTTCCTAAAGGCAGAGAACATGCAATTTTTAACCACACTTCTAAAGCAACTCATTTCAGCTTTTAAGGATTGATTCAAATAATTTCTGAAGCCTTCAGAGGATATGAAGTCTCCTGGAGAGACTACAGTGATGGTTTTGGAATTGTGTGGTTAAGTGCTCTAAAGACAAGCACTTGAAAATGCATTGATGCCCCTGCCCTGTCTGTAAAAACAGATTATATATATTTAGCTTGCAGTCCTGCCTGTTATTGAGTTATTGACACTGAAAGTCAGCAGTCTTATTAAGCTGAAAGGACTTGCCAAATGGCCTCAATAGAAGCTTAATGTTTAGACAAAGAAGTTAAAACAAACCTTGTCTCTTTCTCCCTCAAACATACTCTGGTATGCATGCCACTTGGTAGGCATCAAACATCTAAAAAAGTAAAAATGCACATGCACACCAATGCAAAAAATACGGAAGTGTCTAGAAAGTCTGTATAACATTGATACACACCATCTGTTCTAGGTCAGATATGTAAACTTTTTTGGCTGTGTACATTTATCCAGAGCAACTTAAGGGGATTAAACTTCTGGCCTTTAAAGTGTTGAATAGCTTTTCTTGAGTTACTTGAATGAGGTATTCACGTGAGGTCAATCTAGTTATAATGGGTCAAATTTAACAGCTGCTGTTGGCACAAGTTTGGTCTGTGGCAATAAGTCTAGAATCTGCTCCCACAAAAATGAAGTTCTCACAGGCACCCAAGGAGTCAGAGCGTGGTAGTGCCAAAAGTAGGGAGCTTGGAGTAGGATCTGGGGTGTCACACCAGTTACACTGGTAGAGAGTTGTGAGCCAGTGTGCAGAGACTAAAGAATACAGAAGAGTTGGGCTGTTGGTGCTCTAATTGCTCTTCCTTGGATGAATTTCTTCATAGCCCATAACTTAAGACCTGTGGAAACCTGTGGCAGTACTGATGTGGGAGACTGACTCAGCCCTCCTGTTTTATCTCATGATGCAAGTCATGGCATTATGTCTCTAAGCAGCTGTTTCACACAAAGACAACCAAGAGAGAATACAAAACACTTGTGACAATGATACTGGTGAGGTAATTTTAATGTGCTAAATGTTATTGAGTAGGTGAATCTGTTATTCTTAATTATTTACTTAGGTCTGGTAATTAATTATTGTCTATGGAATGATTCAAGTGATATTTATTTTCAGTATTATCAGTAGGTTTCCTGATGCTTAGGTTATCTATGTAATACATCAGAATAAATGTATTGTATGAGTATGTACCTGAGGAAATTTCCCAGACAAATTGTTTAAAAATCCATACATTGAGAACAGAACTTCCTTGAGCCAGCCCATATGGAATGCTGCAGAAGAATGTTTATCTTAAACAGTCCTTCCTACAAACAGAGATTAAGTTGTGTGGAAGTCCTTTTTTCTCTCCTGTGGTCACCAGGCCCAAACCTTTAATTAAAGGTGGTTGTCTGCATCTGCTGCTTGCATAGAACAGGCTCATTCTTTTTAAGTATGGTAGTGATGGATGAACATGTAACTTATCCTTTAAAAAACTTCAAATTAAATACAATATTCTTTACATTTTTCTATTTAAAACCATTACTGTTCACTAAGTGTTGGGTGAGCAGCAGACGAGGGAATACTTTTGTAAGTACTTCCCAACTTATGCATTTCCCCATCTATGCTTTCATTAAAGTGTCATCTCAGTTAAATACTCTGACATATGAACAATCATATGTGTTTGTGGTCAGACCCTCTTACCTAGAGTAGGCCTATTTATTCCATGTGAGGGACAGATCTGAGCCTCATCAAAGCCTGAAAAACTTTAAAGTTCACAGCTTTCAACTTTTCAAGGTTAAATACTTTGTGGTGGAGTAAAAGGGAATATCCTTCCTGTGAGAGGAAAGTCACGGTCATGTGTTTTCTGGGACCACTTTTGTGCAGTGTCAAGGGACTGGGTGGTCTTAAGGTGTGAGCCAGGTACCAACATGCTCAGGCTGTCATCACCTGGAACCGCACCTGAGCGTCAGGGAGGTGAGGAGCTCTCTAAGTACCTTGGGAATCCAGATGTCTCTTGGGTTGGTAGTGTCTGAGTATCTGGGACCTAGAAGTCCTACTTCACCCTACTTTGGGTGTGCAAGTCACTACTCCTTTCTAGCAACAAAAATCCATCCACATCACAAACCACAGCAAACAAAAATATATTCCCACGTCTCAAAGGAATTTTCTTGAAGATCCAGGGGAGATCACAACTTAATTTGATTTCATTCTTGAAAAAGTTACCTTTACCAGCATACAAAGCCTATCAGGGCATGCAGTCAGTAAAATTCCCAGTTTCTGTGAATTTCAGCTTTTACTAAATGGAGTAATTGCTAAAAAACATTAGGCTGATTTGTAACCTAATATTTGTAATATTTAGCAACCACCATCTGAATTTAAGGAAATTCAGAAGAATTTCCTCCAGAGACAATGCAAATGTTCTTTCAGTTTCCTGCTAAAAAGGCATAACAGTTCATTACTCTGCTTTTTTCAGACAGAGGTGCAAAAGCAATATTTTGCAGAGTGATTTTTAAGGATAGAGTTGCTTTATGTCTAAAAAAGCAAGCAGATTACTTACTTAGCGTGCTTCATACATGTCTCTGGTTAAAGAAGTTAAACCATAATTTCCTCTGAGATGTATGCTGCAGAACAGGCACAACTTCGTTTTAAACATGATAATCTGTTGATTAACTAGTGGAAGAGTTCATGAAGATGGAAATATTCTTGTGAGCTACCTTTGCCAAAAGTTACTACAAAGTGATCAATGCTTTCTCTGTGCAACTTGTAGATGCTGTACATGCTCAAGTGGAAGCACTGCTTTGAATGGACACAGCAGGTGTGGCAGATGTAGATATGAGCAAATGGTTCTCGGATAGTAATTTACTAGAAAAATCTACCTTTTTTATTTGGAAAAGGGACAGGCAAGTTATTATTTTGCAAAACATATTTTTTTACTGGCTGCAGTTTTTGAATTGGTGGCTTTTCAAAATCTTTGCTCACTGGTTTAATCACAATTATTCAAATATTAGCTGAGTCCTGTAAGTATTTTGACACTTTTTTTCAACTCAGGAAGAGACACTGACACAGTTCTGCTGAAAACACCTCAAGGAACTGCATGTGTGTATTTAACAAATGCCCAGTCAATACTGCAAGCACTTTCTGGCAGTATATTTACTTCTAAAACAAAGCAACCTGGCTTTGCAGCTTTTTAACTGTGGTCTTATTTGCGTCCAAGAAGGAGGTCATTGAAGCTCAGAATCAAAGTTTCATCTAAAAGTAGTAATACAGTTACTCGGTCATCTTTGTGCATTTCCAAAACTTCACCAGTTCTCATGAAAAATAAAGTAACCCAACAGTCTTGGAGCCCTTCCCAAAGGAATTTCACTCCTGTATTTATGCTGTGGTTTTATCACACTTATCTTCCCTTCTGAGGGGAAAATTTATTTTAAAACACTTAGCCTTTGGTGAGGCAAGGAGAAGAAACAAAGGGGCAAAAACTCTGAAGCCAAGGAATTCCTTACAAGATATGCCTTCAGGCCAGTTGCCCTGGTGTTTAACCCAGGGATTAATTTGTTTGGCTATTTCAGGTGACCGAATTGTTGAAGCACAACAACAACAACAACAACAACAACAAAAAAAAAAAAAAAAAAAAAAAAAAAAAAAAAAAAAAAAAAAAAAAAGTAGGCTTTTAAACAACTAAAATCCCAGTGGGTTCAAGGTTTGGAAAATATGAAGGAAAAGCATGACAGCATGCCTAAGAGATTAACCAATCTTGTGTACATTTAAAAAAAAAAATTGCGATTGCTTGAGAATGTATTATTTCAACAAGAAACCAGATTTTGCTGAAGAACATATATATTGTAGGAGTGCAGAAGGAATCCCTAAAATTGCAGTTATTTTCTTCTAATAATGTGAACTCATCCAGACTATGTGCAGATCTTAAAATATTGATCATAAGGAAGAATTTATGTGAAAAAAGAACAGTTGCAGTGGCACTAAACCAGGATAATTCTACTGTAAACAGTAGAGTGACTCTGGAAATGCCAGACAGAGCTGAGAGTTGAGCTTCCTGATAATGGGCTGTAAAAGGTGCCGGAACACAAACTTTTGTGATTGATTCCAAGACTGAAACATGTCATCATCTATAATCATGGACTTTTTCATCTGGAAGGGGCAAGGATAGATATGCTTTTCACTTTGCAACGCACATACCTAAACGGCTGACACAAAATCCCTCATTTCAGCCTGTCAGTTCTTACCCTTCCTGTCCCATGTGGGCTATAGCAGCGGAACAGCTGTTCATCTCCCTTCATCTGGGATTCTGCTTTTGTTTAGCCTTGACGACCACAAATCACATCATTACAATGGCCATTCTCATTGTACCAAAGGCCAGTCAAAAAACAGATCCACTTCAAGACTCCCTTTCAGAAGCCCCAGAGATGGAGGTAGAGATGAGCATCTCCTTGGTTTCTACCCCAGATTCTTTCCTAGTTTGTAATCCATTTTTTGCTCACACTTGTCAAGGTGCTGTGTTGAGACTGAAGCCCATGTGCTGGCTGTCAGTTGCGGCTAATGTGCTGTGCAGGGTAAAGGGCAAAGGCAGGTGGTGCTGAAGGTGTAAAAGCAGAGGCTGCAGCCATTGAAATTCTCTCTGTCCTAATTGGCAGGAAAAGGGCACTGATAGGCCTGGATTGTCAAGATGGCTCCTCTGACCCTTCTGCTTAATCCAAATGAGTAATTAATGAGTGTGTTATGATTAGCACTGCAGTAAACTCTTCACTAGACAAATACTTTAAAGCTCTCAGGCTTTAGCTCACCAGCTGATTACCATTTGGCTAGCAGATTTGCTTCCCTCTGAGAGACTGAACACAACCATTAGTCGTGCAAGGGAAGTTTATGGCTAAAAAATAAAAATTAGGATTTCTACCAAAACGACACCACTGCGAAAGTGGGAATGCACATTCTCTCAGCAGAGCTGACAAAACAAGTTATAACACATAGGGCTGTTGTGTATCAGGAGCAGTTAGCAGCTAATGAAGTGAAGAAGGAATTATATACTGAGCATCAAGAAGTTTAAAACCTGTACTTCAAGGCTTCTCTTCTCTTCCTCTGAAAGAAGCAGGAAAACAGGAGACAGAAACCACTGGCTTCCCTTTTTCAGTAGAGTGTACCAAATGGATTTGTAATGGAAAAATGTTTGTATCCAACATCTTATAGTGCCAGTTTTGTGAAAAATACCAGGATCTTGAAGACGTATTTGTTTTGACATCAGCAATACCTTATTTAATTCTGTAATCCTGGTTAACTTGTGGCTGCTGAGATTTTACAAGAGAGGCTTGTGCATTAATGGTGGTGGGTTCAGGGAGCAGGGTATTCTCCTCTGCTTTCTCATTTTAATGTCAGCTGAGGGCAAGGGGCAGACAAGTTACAGGACAGCTCGTGCAGGAAGACTGGATGCTCCTGCTTCAGATCTAGATACCTTTGGGATAAACAGTACTGGGCCAGCTAGCTCATGATAAAGGTGAAGAAAAGAAGATGCACAGAAATCCAAGCAGCCTACCAGCATCCCCAGAAAATTTAAGGAGAAATCTACCGGTGGGAAGAACAGGGAAGGAACTGAATACTGGACATCATATAGACTGCCACCTGTATGAAAGGGGCAGCAAGGACAAATTTCTGTCTCTGCACTTGCCGGTTGGTCACTTCTGACCAACTCTGGATTTGTACAAGCAGCAAATGGAAAAATAAAATAAAATAAAATAAAATAAAATAAAATAAAATAAAATAAAATAAAATAAAATAAAATAAAATAAAATAAAATAAAATAAAATAAATAAAATAAAATAAAATAAATAAAATAAACCCCACTTGCAAAGCACATTTCAGGCTTCTCTAGGCAAGCCTAACTCTATTTCTCATGCTAATTACAGAGATTATAAAGAAGGGAGACATATGACTGCCACCTATCCCTGCCACTGTCCTTAAAACAAATGTAAAGGACAATTAACAACAGATTAGCTCCATGTCCTAGTTTGCCATGTGAGGATGATGATCGCTGACCTTCTCATTTCATCCTCATTAGTGTCTCAGGCCAGCAGACCCATTGCTCTTTAATCATTACCCATCATCCTTTGCTTCAACACATGGAAACAAATGACGTGCTGCCAAGAAGGTCAGAGGCCAAATATGAGTTTTGTTGTTGCTGGAGTGCAAACTGGAGGCAACGGGGTCAACTTTGGGGCAAATCTTTGTGGCAGTCTGTTTGAGCAGAGAAACTGTTTTGAATGCGTGAAGCATGACACCCACTGTGTTTTTGTTTTCTTCTTGCAGCTGGAATTTGTTCAAAGATTCTTTTAATTTTGTGTTTTTAGTGGCATGTGAAAAACACCCAGGTGGAAAGGACTGGTGATTCTATTTCTTTCTGAAAACAAAAGGTTAAATTGCAAAGGGATGGGATAAGAGCATCCAGGGTGTCACATGGATATTTTTTGCCTTTCAAAGCTTCATGTTGTTCATAAAGTTATGAATGCTGGGAGCTCTTAAGGCTGCATCTCTTCATGCTGCTGCTACTCCAGTGCTACTTTCCAATTTGCCATGGATAGCCTCTGAAGACTGACAGGGCTGAAGGCACCCAGTGCCAGTGTAAATGAGCCCCATTCATTTCTTGCCATGGGCATATGGCATGTCATTGTCCTCGGCCACCGAGGCAGAAGTGATGCAATTTGTTGGCATGTCCTGTCACAGCACAAACTATCTATCCCACTGAGCCCCTAGAAAACAACAGAAGCCAGAAAAGGGCAGCCAAAAACTTCACAGCTTTATCACAAGAACACACATACACACACCACACTGGTTAAAAAAAAATTTTAAAAAAATCCTTGTCCTTTTTTGATCCTCTGTGGTATTTATATTTAATTTCTTCAGAGTCTAATAAGTTCTCTAAACTGGTACAAAGCCTGATCTTTTCTACATTTCCACATTCAAGAGAATTAGGGTTTTAATTTCTTCTCATTTAAAAATCAAACTTTAGTATAAGACCACTGAACTTGCAGAAGTTCAACATGTGTTTGTTCTGTGTTTTTAGTGGGAAGTTATGAGTTAAAAAGGTAGTCAAATACAATATCTTCAAACTGGAGAGATGATACTAGATACACCCGAAAAACTATTTAAAAAAAATCACATTCCCTGGCTGAGAAGAAGCAAACTTGTTTGTTTCATTCTTGAATTAACTTAAAACTTGGAGTGGCTCAGAATTCATAGCAGAACTTCAGGATTACTTAATGTTCCAGTTAAGTGAAACTGAAGAGAAGGGGGGGGGCGGGAGGAAATCCAGTCACAATACAAAGCAACAACAAAGAAAAGGCTGAGCACAGAGAAATTCAAATGTGGGAAAGAGAGAGGGGGAGAGAGGTAAGAAAAAAGCAGAGGAGTGGAGGGATGACCAGAGAACTTCTCAGTATGAACAAAACAGTTAAACTTACTCTAATTTACTCTGTCCACATTTGCAGCTAGCACACACAGTTGTCTAATGCTGCACTGAAAGCAAGGACACGGAAAAAATAATTGAACAAAGAAATTGTAGAAATTCTTCAATGTTGAGAAGACTGAGATCAAAATACAACAAACGTTGGACCTATGTTCCTGCCCAAAAGCCAGCTACCTGTGCTTGTCCATTTTCTGGAGACAGTTCCGTGCTTTGTGTCTAATTCAGCATTTCCTACAGTGGGAAAAATAAACATTTCATTTAAGTCTGCCTTGGAGAAAATGTTTTAAATTAAGGAGAAAAAAAGAAGCTTTTGACATTGAACAAACTGTGTGAAACTCCAGATAGCCTGAGAGCTTTCTAAAGCCCAAATACTACCATACTTCTGAATATTGCTACATGTATTTTGCATTTGTAAGGTTTATAGCCTGTTTTGCCCTTCTTAATAAGCTGTGCTGCAAATAAGTTGTGTGCAATAGGTACTGCTGCAAATCGGGTAATTAGAGGTGGCTGTGATCAGATTTCCACTGTAAATTAAGTATGTGGCAGAATGAGAGTGCAAGTTTTATAAGGGCAAATTTGTACCCATAAAATGAAGTCAGACATACTACAGTTTAGTGAGAGTTGGGTCCAAGGTTGAAAAGTTCAAACCCAGAACTAAGCTTCTACCAACTTTGCAGTATTGGAATATTAAATTCTATCATATTGATTTGAGTCCATTTCTAATTATATTATTGGGTTTCTATAAACCAAATCATATGCAACATTTAAGTTGGGATGTTCAGGCTGGTTAGATTTAGAAAGCAAACCCATGTTAAATGTCAGAACTAATTTTTGTAGACTCAAAAGTGTCGTGCTCCATATGGTTCACATTTCTGAGCATGGAGTTTTTTGCACTGGCTAGGCCAAACATAAGCCTGTGTGACACACATAATTGCATGAGCTGTAATTATCTCTACTTAACTGAATATCTGTGATACAGTGATTTCTCAGGTTTATTTGGCAGTGCAAAGACAGTCATGGAACATGCTATCAACTCCCTTCAGAAACAAAATAACAAGTAGTTCTTCCCAACACCTCTCCTTTGAGATTTCAGTCTGAGCCAGTACCACCATCACAAAAATGACACATTTGACAGCATATGTGTGTGCTCCAGCCAACACCACATTGGCTGGATTTCTCACCCTGAGTTTCCTCCTGAAAACACACATTCCTGATGGACTGAAAGCCCTTTTATTCAAAAGTGATGATTTCATAAATGGACACTGAAAATCCAAGAGTACTTTTGTCTAAAAAAACCCCAAACCCCTTCTTGGATCAGAAAAAAAGAAGTTTCTTAATCTTTCAATAGGTACAAACACAAGTGGAAGGCTTCAGGTATAGAAGAGGAGGTTGGACATGGAGTGTGTTCTCAGTCAGCAAAAGTTCACAAATCTTTCAGGCCATAAATATGAAGGTATGAAAACTATCCCCACTGTGAGCTAATTACCTAAATCCAACTGACTTGCAGTGGTACTGCTATGAGAATTTCTGAAAATGGGCCTTTGGAGAACAAAATAAGTAAAGGCTTTTGCAAATTTGTGTTTTAATTTTCAAATGTTCAAAGAAGCATGTCTATGTGCCTGACAGGGAATCGCAGTGGGCAAAACTACAAGAGTCACCACCCATCAACTGTGAATGAGTATGCTCTCTTTCAAACCAAACAATTAGTTCTAAACATAAAGCTGCACAAAGCTTCCTACTTTTCTGTAGGACAGAGAAAAAGATGACATTACTGGCCACATGACACCATTTCAAAAGAGATGGATTCTGTCACTGCAGTAACAGAAGTGTTTAACTCAAAAACATATGAATAAAAAACTGACAAGAGTGGAGTGGCCCAAACCATTTGGTCAGCACATTGCCCATGATTACAAAATGTTTGGAGAAAAGTCTTCAGCATCATGTGTGCAGAGTCATGAGCAAGGATAATAAACATTGCCTCTAAAGTTACACTTGGAATATTTTTTTAAAAAATTTATTCTAGTAATAAAGAATTGGGTTTTAATATGGTAGTGAGAGCTTAGCACTGCATTGTGATGTGTGGTGTCCCTTCTAGAGCTAAACTGACATTACCAAGAAAAAGGGAATTTGGAATATAGAAAAGTATGAACAAAATTTCAAGAACAGGTTTTATCAGAAGGCAAAAAATCTCTGAGATTCCATGACCATCAATAAAGGAAAAACCCATTTTATTTTAATGGCTGGCTGAATGCACCCATTACAGCAGGGGACTACCAGTGCCAAAATAGCGGAAAAAACATGAAAACCCAATGTAAAATATTAGTAGAAAGTGGACTTCAATGTAGAAAATAAGGATGCTGGGAGTTAAGGTTTGTATAAAATGATGAACAAATGAAAACCAGTGAGAAGAAAGTCTTAAAAGTCCACCAGAAAGAAGTGGTGGAGAAGAGGCATTAATGACACAATTTTGAATTTTAATAATGAATATTAATGCTGTTTGTATAGATATCAAGATAACATTGTAATAAATCATAATTGTTTTAATCAGTAATGCATTAGGGAGGACTACATCGGTAATTCAGGATACAAAATAAAGAAGTTTCTGAGTTCGTGGACTTGGTCATATGTAAGAATTCAAAGAGACTTGATACTGAAAGATTTTGGGAACCTGAAAGACATCTAATGTGTCACTACTGGAAAAACTATAGCTATCAAAATTTACTGGTCCCACAAACTTAACTAAAGGAAGAAATGATATTTAGCTGTATGCTAGTTTTTATATGGAATCTAACTTTCTACTCTGAAAAACTCTAATGTAGCATTTGGTCAAACACATTAATCAAAGTACATCAGAGCATGAGGAAAGAGCCAAGTGCATGGTCCTTGCACTGCTTTGAAGAGTGGCATACTTACTGAAATATTATTGTGGTTAAAATTTGGGCATAGAAAAAAGTCTGTTAAAACTGGAAGTGAGGAGGAGGCTGGCTGGCCCGTTGAATGAGCTCCCTGAATCCATTGGAGTTCTGGGTCCAGTGTGCAATACAGCCAATTCAAAATGAGGTATGTAGCAAAACAGAAATGTGGGACACTGTTTTTCTTCAGGAGTTGTTCTAAAAGGGGTACAGATGGCATAGGGAGCCTACAATTCAATGGGCTTCTGTTTTGATTTTATGGAAAAAAGTTAATCTAATTGTTGGGTAAATAAACAGAAGAGACATGAGGGCAACTAGGACCAGATCTCTAGAGAGCGAAACAGAGATATTGCACACAGCTTGTGCTCACTTTCTAAAAACCATATTGAAGAACTGGAGAGGGTGAGATAAAAAGCCACAAAACTTATTTGAGGTCTGAAGGAGCTGTTTTTTAGTGGAAGACTTACAGAGCTCCATCCATTTAGCTTATCAAAAAGAAAATTGATAGGTGGTTTGATTACAGTACATAAGTGCCTTCACAGGAAGAAAATACAAGGTAGTAAAGGCCTCTTTAATCTAATACAGAAAGGAATAACAAGAACCAATGGCTAAAAGCCAGACAAATTCCAATTGGAAATAAGCCACAGTGAGAATGATTAACTGTTGGAACAAACTACCAAAGGAAATGGTGGATTATCCATCTCCTGATTGCTTCAAATCAAGGCTGGATGCTGTGATAGTTATAATCAAACACAAGGTAGATTTTACTCTAAACAAGAGGTAAAACCAGATGAACTAGTTTCTCATGGTCCATTCTCCCCTTAATTTTTTTTTTTTGTAAATAAATCTATCCACTGAATTAAAAAAAATGTTTTTCCAAAGTACATTCTCTAACCAAAATTCACTGTGAAAATCCCCTTGCTGCCTCAAAGTTTAAAAAAAAGTGCAAAACTTTCATAGTTGGTTCTGTCATAGGTGATTCTCCCCTCTTTGTGCCTTGTTTTCATAATTGCATAGTGGTAACTCAAGTATCTGCCTTTCTGAAAGACCTGAAGTTGCACAGTGAGAAACAAACTAGTATTTCAAAGACAAAGCACATTAAAATAACAAAATCATGAGTCAAGACAAGTTGGTGTCTGTAATATCCTTCAGAAACTGTTAGGTTTTTTTAAGTGTGCCCTGGCACTTAAGATCAGCAGAATTGTCTAAAATTGAGATTAGGCCTGCCTGGCATTTTCACTTCCTCCCTGAGGTATGGGAACGACTTTTCTTCTTCTTTCGCTTTGTATTTCTCTTACATACTACCATGTCTATACTATTTTTATTCCATTTTAGCTATGCTTATCATGTCTCCACGTATGCAGACAGACATCAGTGTTTTTTTTCTATTTTGACTCCACTGTACCCCATCTGAGGGAGGGGCATGGAAGCAAACAGCACAGATCGATATACTATCCCCACCTCTTGTATTCTTTGTCCCATGACACAGAGTCACACATCCTGAAAAATCTATGCAGAGACACGAACTAATTTTGAAGGCAAATTCCACAACACTTATCTGTTTTGAGTGGATCTTCTTTTTGAGGGTGCCTCCTTTTTTTGAAAGTACACCAAGTGTTCAAACTCTGGAGCAGTCCATGAAATCTATTACTTTCTGTTCATCCCTTTTGTGCAAGAGACCAGAAAAGTCAACCTATATCAGCTGGAAATTATTAGTTCTCTAAATCCAGTCTAGATGTACTTAGTAGCCAGTACATCATAAGAAGTGTATTCTTTGTCTCCCCTTTGGACCACCATGTTCAGCTGCTTTGAAACAGAGTTTGGAGAGGAAGAACCCCATAGCACTGATTATACCCAACTACACAAACACCATGCTCTTTCAATCTCCTTTAGATACATAATGGGAATTACTACATGTCTGTGTTAAGGCCTGTTTTAAGTAAATATTGTGGTGCTCCAAGAACTATTTTAGTATGTGCATTTTTTTTTTCTGTGGACGAACTTCACCTTGCCTGGATTAGTATAAGTTGAAACATTTTTTTAAACTTTTCATAGGAAAGAAATTTATATAAACAGACTTTCTTCTTAAATGGAGAATTTTTTTCAAAAAATATATTGTAGATGTGTTTACCCTCACAGTCTTGTACTGGTTAGAGAAAATTCAAAAGTCTCTAAATAACATAAAGCAAAACAAAACAAAGACATGGCTCAGAAGCAAAGTTTTAACATGGTTTTATAGGAAAAAGGTCTTATCTTACCGCTCAAAGCACACTGTATATATGCAACAGTTTGGAGATGTCATCAGCAAAGCAGGAATTAGTTTGAAATGCCAATGCAGTGTGTGCACCTATGAAGATCTAGCAAAAAGGAGTGGAGAATAGGGAAAGAAAGAGCAAAGCTAATTGCTTGGTTACTATTCTTTTTTTCCTAAAGAACAGTGAAAATTATGGACCTTTAACTCCAGGTATTGGTACATGAGCTAAAACACTAATTCAGGAACTCTGGTCATTTGAGAGGCATCTCTTTGATCCAAGAAACAGTGACTTCAGTGTAGAGCAAGACCGAATGTGATGGGAACAACTTTGCTTGTTCCAGTCAGGGGTATGAGCACATTGCTTCGATTAAGAATGATCCAGATTTTCAGAATTTCCTTGCACAAGTCCAGAGTTAGATTTTCAAAGGGCTCCATGTCCCATTTAAATACTACAGGGTCAGCAGTTGTGACAGAACACAGGTCCCCCCTGGCTGTTTAGCAGAATAGAGGCTGGAGGCACCAGCTAAATTTGGGGTTTATTATCTTGTACTTCTTAATATATTAGAAGGTAATTTTTTAAGTTTAGGTCCCACATCCATTTATAAGAACATTGCCAAAGGGATTTAAGTCATTATTTAAAAAAAAAATGAAAGGTGAACTGCTTCCCTGTGTTTGCAATGGCTATGAAGGGGGCTTAGGGAAATTGGACTAAACTCTCTGCCTTCCCTAAGGATGAAGTGGTCCTTGCAGTGCAGCTGTCAAAGCTTGCCCCCATGTGCAAATATCTCCCTCTTTTTCTTCCCTTCATAGCAGTAGGAAATAATCAAGACTTCTTGCATGGGGCCAAGAGGAGGGGGAAAGAGGGAAAGTCTGTCATATGTCATTAGAATTGTGATTGTACCTGTCACCAATGACACAGGTGGTTTGAAATTCTACATATGATTTTATGAGAAAATGAAGTAATCAGCTATAAACACATTTATACATAATCTTGCTTTGACATTTATTTTTAATGAACCAGGGAAGTCTACTCTCTTCTTGAGGTCAACAAGAAAATAATTCTCACTGGAAGAGAAACACTGAATGAAATGAGTTGTATAATAAACAACATACAGTGGGACTGATTCCATCTCCTCCCAGAGCTGAAAATTTAGTAGGCTGTGCCTTCCTTTTTTCCATTACGGTTATGCATCAGGTGCATTCAATATGATGTCCTTCTCTTAGAATTACAGAATATACATGAGGGAAAGTGTTGCCTATTACAAATTATTTTGACAGGTAATTCTTGTTGAGATGAAAGCTTTAATTTCTATGAGAGTTCTAGAAATCAGTTGAGACTGGCAGCAGGTAATCAATCACAATTACATTTAATCACAAAATTCAAAACTCACAGCAGTTTAAAGTAAACTTAAATACATACAGGTTATACCCTGAAACAATTTCATTTTGCATAGGAAAAATAGGAGGGGAAAACAGGTTTATTTATTTTAAACAAGATTAGTTATTACAGTGATAAAAATTAAGAGTCTAGGCAAGCAAGGAACCCTGATTCTAATGATAGGCTTATTGCTAAATCATCAGAGAAGGCAGGTAGTCTGAGAGATTTCATGTCGTGACAAAAAGGATGCGCAAAGACAGTCCACTGTAGACTTAGGAGTAAGACTAGGGCATTAGTGGACACCTTATTTAGGCTATTAAAAATCAAACCACACTAAGTACATTTTGTCTTCACTTTTTCCCTTCCTGAGAGGAATGTTACTGTTTTACCCCATTACTCATCAGCATTGCAGGAAATCTATTTCAGTTGCATTGTCTCCTGAGGCACCTGCAAACTGCATGCCCTGCTCCTGCCTGGAATCCACACTTATCCATGACTGGGTTGAACATGCAAGGAGGACAAAGCAGGGAGGAAGCCCTCAGTTTGTTTGTTGAAGCTATTTTATCTGCAGAAATAAAGCAATCACTGGAGGAACCTAGATGAGGTGCTTTTCACAGCAGAACATCCTACCACCAGACCCAGCACACTCCTTTCTTCCCTGCCCTTATTTAATGATACTAGAAGAATTGTATAACCAATTTTAATTAATGGTGCTCCAGCAAAAATGAGCAAACCACTCTATGAAGAGCTTCTAGTGTGATGAATAGGCACTAAAGATGGAGAACCTGATTAATTTATGCTACCTGCTTTGTTTGCAGAGAAGTTTGAACAAAAACCCACTGGGTGATCTGGATGTAAACATTGTCGTGAGTTTGAGATAAAAATGATTCTCTCTTCTAAAAGCCACCTGGGAGGTGAGCAAGATGGGTAGCAACGAATGCCTAGTTATTTGGACAAACTGAATTGACGCCAACAGAGAAGACTGAGAAGAATAAATCCTCAAAACTTCACAATTATGACCTTTTTGTGCAGTATCAGACACTGTAGGCAGAGATAGGGGCCCAGATAAGGTTTCCCCATGTCCCCCATGAGCTTGCCAGGCTAGTTGCCGGATCAGAGAAGATGGTACTAAAGGCCCCAGTAAGCCACCTAATAAACCAGCAGTCAGAAGTTCATTTCAAGCTGGAACACTTAGCTCCAAACTGAAAACCTGGACAATAAGCTCTGTTGTTTTCTGTGAGTTTTTCTTCTCAAATGCGATACTTGAAATGAGACTCCCCTGACATATCTGTGTGAAGGAAATGAAGAGAAATGTAAGTACAGACTATGCTTCTTTTCCTCCAAAGAATTCTCCACTCTGGTCTCAAAAATATAGAAAAAGTCACTGTCCAGCACACATTCAGTTTCTTTATTCTTCTAAGGGAGAATTTTGACTGCAAGTACTCATGTCCCTGCATACAAGGTAGTTGAGATTCAGTAACTGGAATCTCAGTATAAATGACTAGAGGAGCCACAAGCATTACTAGAAAAAGACCTTTTTTTTTTTTAATTTTTTTTTTTTCCTGAGTAACAAATCTACCTCCTGAGACTTTTTGTTTCTCAGAGGAACTGACGAGCTAAGCTAAAGCAGCTTGCAATTATAAACATTTACAAACTCTTTACTAGGTCTCATGACTCAGCTGCTGCACCTTCTTTTTCAACTACATATTATATTCTAAGTAACAAAAGATGGTACTGCTTTTTAAAACCTGTGCATTCTATAGTCTGTTGTGGCTGTAAAGACCTCTGGTTCTACATTCAAAAGAGATTGAGTATTCTTAATGCTGTGAACATGCTTCTCTTACAAGATGGCCCAATCAAAAGGCCTTACCTAAGAAAATGTTTATTTACGTGTATGTTGTGACAAAATTATTGGAATTTAGATGGAGGTTTGGTGTGATTAAACAGATTCACATGATCATGAAGTGTTCTCATGTGAGCTTAATTTATCTTGATTTTCAGTCTAAAATTGATGTTTAAGCTAGATTTCTGGAGTAGTATTTCCAGAAACAAGTAAATGAGCTCTGCAAAAAGGATTGAGAGTTTATTTGTTATTCAAATTCTTAAATTCTGTTCAAATACTACTTTTTAACATACTTCCTTTAAAGGGAATGACAAAACATCTATTGACTGTAACAAAGTAGAAACTTCTCTTCACATTTTACTTAGTGAGATCCTAGGGGTTAGTATTATACAGCAGGTCAGAGGAGATGATCACACTGACCTTTCTTGGCCATAAAAAAACCTATAAAGAGTGTTAAGTACTGACCCAATTCTTCTTCTCCCACTGATGTCAGTAGTGGAGGAGTGAGGCCAAGGAAAAACCTGTCTGAATTACTACTTCAGTGAAGAGTAATTTAAACAAAATTGAATTGAACCAAAGGTAATGCATTAGATAAAGTGGCTAATGAAAAGAATCATGGTAATGAGAAGGGAGTATCAGTTGTTTGGGCTCATCATCCAGAAGCAAGACAATCAACTTTGAAAGTCCATGCTCTTTAACCAGGTACAGAGGCCCCACAATTAATGCCAAAATGGCATAGAAACCATAGGAGTGAGACACCTGGGCTTTGTGGCTTAGATAAACCCTATCTAAATGTATCACTTGAATTATTTGTCCAAATGGAGAGCCCATTCACCCCAGACTTCTGCAGTGGACAAAGAGAGCTCTATATTTCCAGGGGCAACTCCTATCTTTTTTTTCTGAATAATCGTTATGCAGTGTGAATCTCTCTATATGGTCATAGGTTAAAGGGAACTAGCCTACTTTCCCTGGTTTTTCAGTTAAATATGTACTTTCAGCTAGGATTAATCCAGAGCTAGTTGTCAAGGCATAATACACAGCACCCTGGAGAAGACTAAAAAATGTCATTGCCTCTGCAATGACTAATCTTAAAAAAGAGTAGAATCTGTTCTTAGAAACAGCAGCATGTTTTCCAGCTAATCAATGGTAACAGCTGAACTGACACCTTCTAGATCACTGATAGTGTAGCCAATACCTACATTTTAAGCTCCTGAAAATAATCTGGATTTAAAGTAATATGGTCTGAAACTGTTCTCAGGAGGGTTTGGAAACCATCTCCTTTTAAGTTTCTTTGAAAATTCTCCCTACCATTTTGTTGGTATTATTAAAAGTTTTTGTAAGTATTTCTACAGCTTTTAAAAACCTACAGAGGGCAGGTGCAGACAGATGGTGAATATACAAAGGCATAAACATGTAAGAGAGACAATAGGTACAAGAAGAAAAAGAGTTACTATTTGTATTCTAATTATTCTCATTCTGCAGCCAGACCCACAGAACCTAAGACTGGGAAAGACACTGTGCCTGAATTTAATTTGTTCTTGTCCTCTGCTACTTTTTTTGTCTCAGCTCTCTTTGTGAATACATAGGTTTGATTAGGCTTCCAAGTCAAGACCTCACCGGGAATAAAGACTGAGCACATTACTTTATTTTTAAGCCACCTACTTTCTTTTGCAGTATAGCAGTAACTTCCAGCAGAGTTCATAACACACCTCAGCTTTTGAACCCTTCAATCTACATACTTACAAACTGAGCATGGGATTATGTACGCCTGAGAATACATCTAAACACTTCACATCTGAATCCAAGATTCTGTCACATTGAAAGAAATCATAATTCCATAAAATTGAGCTACTTTTTGCAACGTGAAATGGCTGAGGATGAGTCCTTAATTTATAGTTTTACAGAGTTGGAAGCCTCTTATGCTTGGTATTATGTGCAAGCAAAGGGAAAGAGAACCCAAAGAGCTTATAAACATCCATCCAAGTCAGACAAAGGAAGGATTGTTATCCCTAATGGCATAAAAGTACGTTGGCTGCCAGCAGTATTTGTTTCTCAAATATAATCTCTAAGAGAAGAACTGAACCATGCCAGTGAGAAGGTAAAAAGAAGAATGTATCTTATTCTGAAGTTCATAATGAAACAAAGCTCATGTCATTGACTGTTAAGTACTTAATGAAAACTTGCAAAACTTGAACTTTGTCAAATATACAGCATTCTTTACTTTTATATTGATAAATATATTGCAACAGCTTCAATTCAGGCAACAATTTGATGCCACTTTGCAAACAAGGGCCTGAAGAAGTATATGTTTGAAAAACAACATACAGAAAAACAAAGTCCTTTTTTTACCTTAATCACTCTTCAGTTGTGATTTGAGCTTGAAATCATTCTGTTCTTATTTTATCAGAAGGGGTTATACTCTTTCTAGGTAAAGCCAAGGCTGACCACAATAACGTGAGAAGATTCTCATATAAAATCTGCAACTGTGGTACTGAGAAAGAAGAGAAACAGACTCCTGATTTAACTAGTATTTGGATGGACTCCTACAGCATTATTTGAGAAGCTGCCCAGATTGGCTTATAAATATCCATAAAGCAATAGTTTAACTTTCAAGGGACTATATATTTTCTGAGCAGGTGGGTTGGATGGGAAGGAACAGAATACATATATATATATATATGTGTGTGTGTGTGTGTGTGTGTGTGTGTGTGTGTGTGTGTGTGTGTGTGTATTTAAAATAATAACTGAGGGTCAAGTTTGAGAAAGCAACAGAATTTCAAAGAAGTATCATGTTTCACTGAGTTCTATATCAAAGTCATGCATAAATCATCTCATGATTTTCATGATGCAACATAAATCAGCAAAGTTGACTCATAACCACACTGAATGCCATAGGATACAAGATTTGTATGGCTCATCGATTTGTTACTTGTATATTACTGACACATTTAATCAAATGACTTTAGTATCTGTTTACTGCATATATATTCTGAATTCCTTATTGGAAGAGATTGGATTTCTTTTCTTCTCCTATCACTGGTATTTAGGCATAAGTTGGGATATTGAAAGAATTCCCATCAAATAACTTGTTGCCACTTATTCTCACTTGATCCTGGTTTTCCATTAATAGTTCTACAGTAAAACCAGCTTATTAATAAGCTGTCTTTTTTTTTTTCCCCTTTGATCAGTAATTCTTGGTATTGAAAGGCTGTGGAAGCCTGATCTAATTTTAGATCCAGAATTATGATTACATGTAGGTTTCTTACAAGACAAATTTCTCTCTCTGCATTGAGAGGACTGTAGTGGGCATTACATACATGCATACACAGAAATGGTTATGATATGGAAAAACTAAAAAAGTAATTTTTACAATAATGTTATAATGTTTCAACCAAGAACTTCAAAGCCAGCATGGCTTAACTAAATAATTTTTTAGACGTCTGAATGGAAAATAATATTATTTATCCATTCATTGCTTGGTAAACACATTTCAGAATATTGATAATATTTTAGTGAAAATATGCACTTCTGGTAAACACTTTCATGATGTTCATACACTTTTCATCAAACATTGAGTCCTTATAAAGGTGGGTGTGTTATTGTTTATCACTTGCTAACTAGGTGAAAACTGCAAATAAGGATCAAGCTGTGGATGTGTGCAAAAAGCTGAAGTAAAGCAGTCACCCAAGAAGGCTTAAATAACACAAAGACAAGCTTAGTCATTGTAGAGGTGACAAAAATTTGGAGGGACGGACATTCCCACTGACCAGATGCCTGTGTACCAGTACAAGAATAACAGATATAAATGGGAAGATCAAAATGTTAGTAAAATGAAGTGTCGTTTTTATTCTCATGGCCTCTGAATATGGAAGACTATAATTCAGGAAGGGTAAAGTATGGAAAAGCTGTCCCTAATATAGACAGGGAGAGCTGCTGAAAATCTGTTGGCAATACCTACAAAGGAGAATCATGCTACTGGGACAGGGAATACAGCACTGGACAAAGCTTTTTGTGAATATCAACCAGAGGAACCCAAGACTCTGGCCTCAGTGGGAGGAGGCTATTTCCTCTACTACCCTTGCATCTTTCAGGAAAGGAGTTAATGATGAGACTATTTTTTCCCATCGATGATAATTTTGTTGATTCATAAAGAGAAAGCGTTTGGAGAGGAAGTTCTTTTAATGATGATTCTAAATGATGGAGAATGGTTGCATATTTTCATATATATTCATTCTTCATATATTGAAGAAGAAAGTTGAAATAGGTAGGAGAGACCACGAAATGGTCTCTATGACTATTAGAAAGTGAAGAACAGATATACATATAGTAAAAATTATGATTTTTAAGAATGCCTGTTAAAAAACTTGGAAAGCTTAGTATGGGAGAACACCAGTTAAAATCCTTGGAGAGTTTATAAATGAACACAATCATACAGTGCCAAGTATAAGAGTAGAAAGGAATGACAGAAAATAGAAAACCCCACCACCTTAGATAAAACTTCACTGATTTGAAATACAGGAAAGATGCAAACTGAAGGGACAGATTACTAAAGAGTTCGATAGCATCAACAAAGGCTCTGCAGACCAAAAAAGAGAAAGCACAACCTAAGGAGAATTTAAGGTACCACATGACATTACTCACCCTGATGAAAAGATAGACCACAGTGGACAGGAGTGGCCCCTCCTTCACCCAGGCCTGATTACATTTTTCTGTCACGTCTCTTGCGTGAGGTCTGGGAATGGTGACACTTCAAGTGAGTCAGGTCAGCTTGTGACCAGACACAAAACCTCTAATGTGCCAAATGCAAAAGTAAAAGGGCAGCTCTGTGAGATTAACAGTGTTCTGGCTTGCCACACAATTGCCAGATCTAAAACAGGAGGTACAGTTGGGACATGCAGATAGGGATAAGGGGCAGTGCTGGAACTGTTTTTTTGTGGGGTTTTTTGTGGGTTTTTTTTTTTTTGGTAAAAGCTTACACTTGGATTGAATTAAATTGAGATGAAACAAACCTTTTATTAAATTTTGACTTTTTAAATTAACTATGTTTTAAAAAAAGTGATCCTTGGACCCCCCACAAAAGGAGGAAGTGCTGCCCATGCAGACTGGGGACTAACTTGAGAATTTACTGATGAAAGATGAGGCTCCAAACTGTTGAGAGTTTCTGGGATGCAAGGGGAGTAGATGACACAGGGAAATAAGTGGAAAACATGAAAATACAGAGTACTGGAGCAAGAAATCAAGCAATGTGCCAAAAATAACAACAACAACAACAACAACAAAGGAAAATGAGAGGAAAAGATGAGGCAGTTCTCTATTAACAGGAGGCAGACATTTAGACATGGCAGAATCAACAAATGTCATATGTCTGGACTTCAACAAATCTTTCAATTCTGACTCAAGTGATGAATTTTTTCATAGAGATAGAAGGTGAGTGCAAAGTCAATTTAGCACTCTTAGGAAACCTCTATGAAAATGATAATGGTTTCAAATACAAATATAATTTATTACTGTTTAAACGTTGTGAACATCTTTGAATCATAATGAGGAACTTGAAACTGTTAACCTGGGAGCAAAGGTAAAAAATGTGACAAGCTAATTTAGACATTTCTTTAAGTAAAGATCCCTTTATGAAATGAACAGCAATACCGCTAATGCTTGAAAATTGATAAATTGAAAATTGAAAATCCATAAAATAATACCCATCTTTTATAGATTTCTATCCTTTTGTTAAAGCAGAAGGAGAAAAAAAGCCAAGCCTGTACAATATTTCTAAGACAAAGTAATCATTTTAGTTCCTGGATATGTTTATTAACTAAAAGTATAAATTAGAAAACAAACAAAGGGTAAATCCAAAGCTGGAGCCAGACCGAAGGTATTCTAAATGTGCCTGTTTAATATGCACTGCAGATTAATGGGTATAGCACATTGATTCTAGCTATACTTTTTAGAGGAGGTAGAGGAGGAGGCAAGAAACTGAGATAAAAAATACAGTCTTTGTTTCAAAAACAAAAATGAGATTTTAAAAGTAAAAACATGAAAGTGGAAGAGAATCACTAATAACTATATTCTTTATCTTACCCAAAAATCAACAAAACCTTGCTTCGCTGTATGTTCCAGTATACTACAGGCAGGCATTATCCAGCCCCTTTCTGAATGTTGGCAGGAGAGTTTGCTTTTCCAACTCTGTGAAATTCTAAAATATAATGAAAATGCAGCTACCGTACTTTCTAAGCTCTTGGTAGATATTTTCACTGACTTTGTCATTTTCAAGGGGGGAAACAATGGTGGCATCTGTGCCCTGGTGCTAAGTGCTCATTTGCATGCAGAGGCAGAGAGATATCCGTTTATTATCAATTTTATGCATTACTTCATTTCATGGTGTTAAAACAATTGCATTCAAAGGGTTCAGCAGTCCACAGCCAAGCTATTCAGGGCTCCAGCAGCATCATATAATAACGTTATTCAGGGAGAGACACATACATCATAGTTTACTGACTTAGAAGTAAAAAAGAGAGGGAGAGGGAGAGAGAGAAGAAACTCCTATAGAGCTGGATACAGAATTTGTAAAACATCACAGATATAACAATAAGCAAGAAACTCAGGGCAGATGGACATGAAATTTATTAGCTTGGAATTACTTTCCAGGAAAGTTGAGAAAAATTTTTAGATGTGACACTTCTACCAAATTCTCTGCCACATTCTCAACATCTTTTCTATAACACTCTTCATCAAGCTCCACTTGAGCAAAAAAGCAGAGACTGTGCACATCCCCACAAAGATCTCAGAACACATACCTTGGAACAGCAAACAAGCAGTTGGGTCTGAAGAGACTTTTTGTACTCCCTACATACAGCGGATTTGCAATCTGATTATCTGGTTACTACTGACAAGGCTCTGCCAAGCCTCCCATGAGGAATTTACATTTGTCTATCAATTTACATTAACTGAAACAGCTGTCTGTGCAAAGGATTTCAAGGTTTGAAAATGAGGACCTACCCTCTGACACCTGTCAACTCTCCAAAAACCAATGAAAACTATGGCACAATAGTGAACAAATTGAAAAAGCACATCCACCTTCAGGATTTTCCTTACTGAGTTTGGTGAGATGCTTTTTTCAGCAGAAAGCAAACTATTTGATCAAACACTTACTGAATTTTTAAAAATGCAAGAAAAAAATTAAATCAAAGAACTTTTAATAATACTTCACTACCAGAGGAAGATAAAATCAGTGCTGTCCCTGTAAAACAAAAAAGCAATTACCAACTTTTTGATTATAATTTCTATAATAATCTACCTTCAAGAAAGCAACTTCAGTGAATCACAAGAGAAGAAAAGCCCTTTGAAGCATTTCAACATAGAGGACTCATGAAATAAGAAACTGAAAAGGAAGTGTTTTTTATCTGGGCTATTACAGATTTTCTATCATAGAAATTTTCCATCAGTCAATGCACACACAGTGCTGTGGTGTGGCATGGGTCAACTCAAGCAAGAAATACAACTTCTAAAGAAAATAGCTTGGCAACTTGGAAAACCAGCTGCTCCCCAGTAATCACTACAAGGGAAAACAAATTTTGTACCATTTCTCAAGCTTTGAGTCTCTCTCAAAAGGATGGGGGAAAATATGTTCTGGGCTGTTGCAAGGGCAGAGTGCTGACAGAAGCAAAAGACAGCTTGTGGTTGGGGTAGGGATAGGTTTAGTGGAAGGAGAGGTACCAAGTCTTTTAGCCTTTCTTCATGGCAAGTATACCCACAAGTAAAGTTAGCCAGTGGGTCCTGGCAGATTTCCTTTGTTTCTGCTCTAAATATTCCAACAGCCAGAATTTCTTTCTGAGCTTTCTATCTCTGCTCCTGCCATAGCCAGCTTTTATCATTAAAAGTAATCAGGGTGGCAACAGCATGCAGCTGTGCCACATCTGCCTCTAAAGGATGGTAAATACTCAATGAATTGGCCCATGTTGATTCCTCATTAGGCTGCTAGCAATGTCTTGTCTAGCCAGTTTAAAGCTAGCATGGTTATCTTTACACTATATTGCAGTCACAACACTTTCCTTAAGGGCAAAGAAATTACCTAAGTACCAGTTTTATAGGGCTATACAAATCAAGTAAATTTCAGAACTAAAAAACTTTGGTCTAAGTTTTCTGGCAGAAGCTTCTAGTTTATTTCACTCTGCAGGTCTCCTGAGCTCTGTGACAGTGCCTCTGTACCACATGCCATGCCTCAGTTCAGGGATCTGGCGTGTGCTGTAGGCATTCTGCTGCTGCTTATGGTGGAAGACAGTCCCACAAGCAACAGTTCTTCAGTCAAACTCCTCCTGTTACATAACCTTGTCAATAATGCAAAATCACCATAAAAATAATCAAAAATCCCCATTACTTTGCTCCTCTTGTCTTCATAGAATCACAGAATCATTTAGGTTGGAAAAGGCCTCTAAGATAATCCAGGTAAACCACTTACAAAACACGACTGTGTTCACCATTAAGCCATATCCCCCATAGCCACATCCACATGGTTTTTGAACACTTGCATGGATGGTGATTCCACTATGTCCCTGGAATGCCTATTCCAATGTCTGACCACCCTTTCAGTGAACAAAATTTTCCTATTACTCAGTCTAAATCGCTCCTGGCACAGTTTGAGGACATTTCCCCTCATCCTGAAAAATACAGTTTCCTTCACTATATCATTTATTCATCAAGATCTTCAAAGAAAGGATGGTCCTTTCATTATCACGCCTTCTTGATTAAGTCCCGATAACTGACCGTGGCTCTAAAGATTAAAGCATTAATCTAAAATAAGGCCTTTAACTCATGGCCTTTGAAGTAAATCTCGTAATCAGAAATAGGAAAGGAGAGAGAATAATGACCAGTAGGAAGAGGTCCTGGTGTTTGGATGAAAAATACAGAGATTTTAGAAAGAAGATCTTAGTAAAACATTAATATCAGACAGTATTACCATTAATTAATAATTAATAATTAATCAATATAGTTATACAATAAAATTAGACAATGTCTAGATGTGTGGAAGTGTAAAGACACACAAAAAAAGTTCTATAGCCTGACATGAAAAGAAGGTCTAGCATACTGGAAGGATTGGATTTGGCAGGCTCAGTTTTAATTTTTTCCCCTGTATCTGCAACAAAATATTTTAAAGGCTATTATTGTTATTATTATTATTATAATCATTGTCACCTTTTTTAAAAAAAGCACTTTCATGTCTACTGTGTTAAAGGGCATCAGTTTTAGAGTTCAGTTTTGTTTTTCCTTTTTAACAAAAAAGCATATAGAAATTAATCAGTTTGCATTTGTTAATATCAATAAATTCTTTTGTTTAAGATGCTCATGGAATTCAAAAGACACATTAAGAATACCTCTTGAAGTGATTGGTTTTCATGAGTTTTCAATAGAAGCATCTTGGTTTTATGGTGCTAAATAAGTCTATTTGGACTGGTTTAGTTTATCGTAAGAATTCAAGGAACATACAAAGACACAGACTGTATTTGCAGTCTGAAATATCCTGTCTCCTTTGGTTAGCAATGATGGATGTTCAGAAAGTGGAAGAAGTAGGGTTTACAAAGAGGATATCTGCAATAACTGTCCACCCGACCTTATGCTACTGCATTTAGCAGACACTGACATGAAAAGCTTTGGGACTCCAAAAGCTATAGTAGCTAATTCTACTTCAATTCTAACTAGAATCTTCATATTGTCTGCAACCTGTTAGAGAGATTTGTGAAAAATTAGCTAAGCATTTCAGACGACTATCTTGATGGGGAATGTCCTGAAATAAGCAGTGGATACTCTCCTTCCTTGTTGACAGCTCTGGAATAAATGATGTTAATAGCTCTGGAATGTGTGATGCAATTTCAGACTGCAAAAAACTGAAAAGTTCAGATGAAAGATACTTTCAAGGTGACTTTGGTACCTCTATCTCTCTTTTCCTCTAGTACTTAAATGAGGACATACTTTGGTTAAATATAAAATTTTATTACTACACACTACTTAGTGTCTGCACTTTGCACTGCAGTGAATCACAGAAAAAAATCGCAGAATGATTTTGGTTGGAAGGGACTTTTTAATGGTCATCTAGTCTACACCCTCTCTCGTGGAAGGGACATCTTTCATTAGATCAGATTATTCAAATCTTCATCCAATCTCACCTTGAACACTTCCAGGGATAAAGCATCCACTTCTCTGAGCGACCTCTTCCAGTGTCTCACCATCCTCATCATGAAGGATTTGTTATTTATAACCAATCTAAATCTACCCTCTTTCAGGGCAGATTTCTACATCAAGAAGCAAATTAAACATGGTGTTTTTACTGTTAAATTACAACAAATATTAAACATTTTAGATAAAAGTTCAGATATTTAAATTATCATGAAATACTACACATGTATAAAGAGATTTACATATGAAAATACTGGAGACACTCAGTGTTGGAATAAGCTACTAAAATTCAACTAGTATCTAAAGAATTATACCAGAATTTAATAAAAAATATTTTTGGCTCGTTGAATTCAAGAAATACAAGAAAAAGGGAGTAATTGGAAGAAGAGAATTTCAATATATATTATTTAAATATGTCAAATTAACCCCCTGAATTAATTTTTAAAAAAATGTTAATCAGTGAACCATATAAAACAGAAGTATAAAAATAATCTCCTACTTTCCAGAATACCGATGAAACGGTGAAAATACTGGTTCAATATGTGTGTCATCAGTATTAGGTGTCAAAAACTCCTATGATCAACAGTTTATATTCCGATGAGATTACTTCATTGTTCATTACTGGAACAATGCTAACTCCCACCACTCCTGCTCTCTCAAATGAGAGCCCAGCTGGGTAGGACAGACATTTAATAAGTGGCACCTCAAAATCCAGTCTGCCTGAAGAGGTAAAACAGATTCTAACCTGCACATGGGTGTGAAAAAATTTATTGGGGGGATAGTAAGGAAAAAGGGGTTGTCTAAAGGAGATGAGAATCAAAGTTTGAGTAATATGGAACACCTGCAGCTCACATTATGATCCTTGGTAGCTACAGGTACACAGCAAGTCCTTAGTCACTGTCTGGACGTGGCTCATACACAGCAAAGACAGATTGCTTATTAATGAACCATAGTTCATGAGTCTACAAATAATAAATACATAGCAGAGATAGCAAATACACAGCTAAATGGCACAACAGAGTCTGGCTTTACCCACTGTTTTGATTTTTTCCTGCTCTGAGTTTTGATTTTGCCCTCTAGTTTGTCATACAAGCTAAATAATCTTGCCAGTTGGGTGCTAATATATTTAGGGGAAATCTCTTAAAATATCCCTAAAGTCACAGCATATACCTTTCTGGCTGGGGCCGTTAACAGGAAATCCATTTTCAGACAGGCCTGCAACTGGAACATCTTCGTACACAAAGGTATTCAGGGCAGGCAGGTGGCAGGTTGTTAAATAGCCCCTTGCTCATTCCTGGAGTTGGCATGATAAAATGAGCCACATGCTTATAACTTTATTGTGCTTGGTGCTCAAAACCAAGATGATTTCAGGACCAAACAGCATCCTCACTAGCAGTTGGCTGAGACATCAAGAACAAGAAGAAGAATTTCTAAGACCTTATTGGTGAACATATGGCAAACTCTGATTTCCTTACTAAATCAGATGATATTACTAGAACTGGGTCATTATGCACACATTGTAATCTATCGTTAAGCCCAACAAAGTAATATTTAGCTGGTATTTTACTTGTACTACTGGGATTTATCTCTGCTTTTTGAAGAAAAAAAGTCCAGGCAGGAAGGAAGAGTGTTGAGATTTCAATTTTAATAAGAGGAGATTGCCAATTTTGACAAATGACTCTAACAGCTTATTCAGATAATATTTGCTTAAATGCATGTTTGCACATATTTTTGGTGTTATTTAGGAGATAGAAGATGTTTAAATTATTCATTTTCTTCCCTGAAAAGTACATTTCTCTTTCCTGCATATGCTTTCAAAATGCAAGTTGGCATCATATGTTTCAAGTAATTTTCCAGTTTGTTCTACAAAGCCTGCAGCCAGGCCTTCACTACCTGTGTTTCCAAATGACCATGAGGAGTGCAATGCATGTGCATGTGTTATAGAATTGATGACATACAGGAAGGAAATTAACCTCTTGGCCTGGAAATCAAGCACTCCCTCACAATGCCAATCCATATGGCTACAATCAATTAAAACAAAGATGAATCCTTCTCATCTGGGCTGCTGAGTGATCATGCAGCAACAGTTACAGGGTGGTAGAAACCAGGACTTCTAGGTTTTTGTATTGTGCTCGTTTCTTGGTGTAGTTTTTTCCCTTACATATACTTTGCACATGGTTTCTGCAAACATGGGTACTGTCTGTCCAGGGTACGGAACAGCAGGAAAAGGTGTGCATGCAATTCAACGGTAGGCCAATCAATCCACACCTGTTAAACACGCTCTTTTTGCAATGTGTTAAGCAAAACTGTTCAGAGAAATCCCATATCTGTCTCCAATGGCTGGAAATGAAGAACCCTGTTTTTTTTTCTGTCAGGGTTAATAAAAGAAGCAACTCATTAAATGCCATTTTGGCAAACACGATGGATAATGGATCCTATTCCATAGTTAAAAACTTTTAACAATTAAAAAGATTTATGAGCTGAGCATAGCAACACACGAGTGCCGAAGAAGAGAACTTGCTCCTGCGCAGCCACACATGGAGTGGGCAGAGCGCACACCCAGCTGGGATGGGCACCTTGAGAGGAGCCAGGAGAGTCCAGCAGGTAAACCTGCAGCTCAGGACAGCAAGACGGACACGGCAGAAGCCCAGCCCATTGATGGGGTTGAAACAGCCGGGGATGTCAGATACCATGGCCTTCTAGCCCATTGTTCCCCATCAGCTACAGTACATGTCCAGCGTCTGGTTTGTCAATCACCGGATTCAATGGCTGTTTGCCTGGGAAGCTGCTGACAGGGGGCTAGGGGGGCTTGCCAGAGCTTAATTACCGTACCTCATTAAAGGGCTTCTCATTCATATTCAGTAAGGAATCATTCGAGCAGACAGATATGTCTTTGTTAGATGAACTGAAAAACATACTTTTAAAAAAATCCCTACCAGTTACGTATTTACATTTGTTTGGTTAAAGAACTCTTTTCATTCCGCTTAAGAGAGAATGAGAGAGAGAGTAAAGGGGGGGGGGGGGGGGGAGAAGGAAAAAGCACAGGAAAAAAATAAAATGAAAGGAAAATTTACTAGAAAGACTTTGCATGGGACAGGCTTTTTTGAGGAAAAAATAGATTTCATTACACAGACTCAAATTCTGCTTTAATTTCTACTCAGTTTACAAAGATGTATGTATGTGTGCATGGGGGCAGTAGGGTAGAGGGAGGGAAATCTTCTCTGAATGAAGCCTAGGGGGTTAAAATTGGCTATTTTCCTCCTGGAAAGGCTTGGTAAAAACGTCACTTCCATCTTTCCTTAAAGCAAAAGTTTAGGAAAATTTTGCACCTTTTTTTTTTTTTTTTTTTTTTTTTTTTTTTTTTTTTTTAAGGATTTTTTCTGTTGTTAAAGTAAAAACTCCCAAAGTCAGAGCTTTAACCAGTGCAGTTTAGTGCAGCCTCCCCACAACTGTGTTTCCACTGCTAAGGGTATGGGTTGTAGTCTTATTCTCAAGGGTCATATTCTTCCACCAAAGAGAACATCAGCTGGCATTCAGTGGCAAGCCTAGCAACACTTCCATCCTTCTGTGAACAAAAGGAAGGAAGGAAGGAAGGAAGGAAGGAAGGAAGGAAGGAAGGAAGGAAGGAAGGAAGGAAGGAAGGAAGGAAGGAAGGAAGGAAGGAAGGAAGGAAGGAAGGAAGGCAGGCACATTTTTTATCTTCTCAAAAGATTCGACTTGATGGTCTCAGTGACATTTGTAAAATCATTATTTTTATAATGTATTTTCATTAGAATGCAGGTCCAAATCACTAAAACAGTGATCCAAACCTCAGTTATTTAGCATGAAGACACTTCAGTCTTCCAAAGTGACATATTGATGTTTTCTTCTTTTCTGATTATTAGTGATATTGAGCTATTGCATCTGAGAGGGCATGGTAAGCCTTTAGTCTGAGACACCTTGGTGGTAAGAGGATTCCTCTTGTAATGTTCGCTAAGTAAAAAGACCCCACAAAAACGTTTATGTACTGTTGATATCTCAAGAAGATTGACACTGTGAAAAGCTATTTGATCTGATGTAGGAGTGAGTCTTTAGTCCTGTTTACATGTGACTAATCTGAAGTTAGAAGAATAAAAATGCCAAAGAAAATAAGAAAGATGATATACCCTCTCTTGTCCTAGGCTTCTCAACTGCATAAAGCCAAGGTTTGCAGTCCCCGACAGTTTAGCCTGACTTTTTTTTGCATTTCAGACTGTACTTCTGGAAATGCAGCAAGAAGTGAAGAGAGAACTGTGAAGAGACCTTGTGTGGTTAATATAGTTTCCCCTTATTTCTTTCTCAGAAATGGTTTTAGAAGAAATTAAAAAGGACATTCGCCTAAAGGCAGACACAAGGCACAGGAAATTTAATCCTGAACAGCTAAAGTTTGGCCAAATTATAAGCATCTGATAACAGGGTCTTTTATATATAATGCAAAGGATTTGGCAACTTCAGCTGTCAGCAATGGAATACAGAAGTTGGGCACATCATATTTATTGCTGGTTTATGGCAGGGAGCAGCCAATCAAACCACAGGATTTACACAATGTATATTGACAGCTAACAACTGCCCAACTCATTAGAGCCTCTCTGCCAGAAGAGTGCATCAGTCCCGTAATTGAGAAATAAGTGCATCACTCCAAGTCAGTAGTCCCTACACTCTGTTGAGCTGAAGCAATTCCATCTCAGTATAATAAGGCATGAAGCCTAACATCATGTAAACTAATAAAAAATACTATCTTTTTATAATGTGATCAAATCTGAGTTCCTGTTGGGGCAATAACCTGGAGTTTCCTGATATCTCTGCATTAAAACCTCAATTATAGCTCTGTATTCTGCACAGTTTTGCCTTGAATGCATAACAGATGTTTATATTGAGATGAATGCTTTGTGGACCCAGAACTGTCATCAGACCTCTCATAATCACATTTGCACCTATGCATATGGTGTACACCTGTGGCTTGTTGGAATTGTACTCAATTGCAGTGTGGGGGTTTTAAAGACAGCACTAGATTTTTATTCTTTTGTAATATTTTTCATTTACTTTACTTTTTAAAGCTTTTTTTTATGTTTAGTACATAAAGAAAATGTAGAAATCCAAGAACGAGCAAGGTTCTTTTAAAGCTGCACATGCCTCTGTTTTGCATAGAAAAATATACATTTAATTTAGTAATACAATAGATAATAAAGTATGATTTCAACATAGGCAAGATTTGATGTTCTAAGGGAAAGTCATGGGACAGTAATAGATTTCTCTGCTAAAGAGACACAGAAGAATGCTAAAAAAACCAGCCTAGAATACAAAGCAGAGGTGTCTCTATACATGTGGGATTTGATGTTTATCTATTTTTATGAAGAAGATACACCTTGAAATACAGGACCAGGAAAGCATCAGGATCTATTCTTTTCTTCCTTCCCATTTACAGATACCTCTACTCTTTTGTGAAAGGTCTGTGGTGGTATATTTCAACAGTGGTTTCCAAACACCAAAAGCACCTAATATTAGAACAACAAGGAATTAATATTAGCCTTAGTCTGCATGCCTTTCTTGCAATGGGATTTTCATGTGTGTACAAGCAAGATGGAGGCTTCTCTGAACTGCATGAAATCCATCTCTGGAAGTCAAATTGATTCAAGTGTACTCTAAAATTTTAAAATGATTATGCTGTGTGGATTATTTGTCAAAATCAGCGATCAATTTGCTTTCTATGCTTCTAGGCTTCTTTTATGTGCAGACAATTGTACTAAGGAAAAAAAAATGTCAACCTATAATCCCGAACCCCAACAATCTACAGTTATTAAACTCATCTCTTTAAAAAGGAAATATAACAATGATGTCTTAATAGCAGAGTTTTGTATAAAGTTTTAGATGGCAGAGAAAAATTTGCCTATCCCTAGAGGAACAACAAAATTTGATATGCTTAGTTTTCTTCATGCTGGTGCTTATATCCTTGGTATTTAAATTGTAACTTGTTAGCCATTACTCATGCTGTTTGCCATCTTTTTCTGGTTTTCATATACAGTCAATTTTTTTTTTCTATAAGAAACACAGACATTAAATAAACTGTTAAAAAAATCTTCCATCAATTACAAGTATGAACTTTGGACTTAACCAGGTGAGCGCAGGACTTTTGACAGAAATAAGAGATTCCAACTATCTACCATAAAAAAAGATAAAATCTATTAGTTGGGATCCAGTTTTAAACTCAGAAGAAATGTGAGGACAGTTGTATATGTCAGTTCTGGCATTTAGTGGAAGCTGCTCCTTGACCTACTGACAGTAGCAGAGCCTTATAAGGAAAATGGTTTTATGAATAAATTAACCCAGTAATGAGTAGAATCTTATGACATGTTCTGAGAGCTTTGGTATAGTATATTACATAAATGAAGAAATAATGATAGGAAAGTATTTGAAAAGTACTGGGGAAGACGTTGAAATGATTACCATTTAATATTTCAGTAACAAAAGCAGAAAAGGAAACAACCTTCACCACCTATAAAGCATGACATTTTGGAGGGATTGCTAAATGAATGAATACAAAAGTGAAGCTTTCTGATTCAAGCTACTGGTCATTTTGCTTTGTGAAATCCCCACTAAATTATCTCCTCAATGGTTAATGATCTCCTTCTGATTGGCAACTCCTGCTAACTTGGGAAACATGAGTAAACACTGCCTCCAGTAAGGCTCCAGAGTTGTTAACTCAGGATGAATATGTGGATAGCCTCTGATTTTGAGCAGAGATATATTACTTTGTTTTTCAGTGGCTCATTAGGTGTATGTCTGCATTTAGACACATCACTTTCCTTTTGCTCCAAACATCAGTATTTTCTGCAATGCATCTCTAGTAAAAATTGCCTGCATCAAAAGCAAGCAGCTTCTTGAGGGCACTGCGGCTACACAGAGTGTAATCTTTGCTCCTGTAAGTAACTCACTTTCGCAGCAAAATGTTGTCTCCAAGAAGTCATGGTAAAGTAGCCTTATTTAGGTTCAGTAACATACTGTCTTCTTAGTATCTTCCTTCATTAACTAAATTCTTCTGGGGCTGCTGCTACCTGAAAAACATGATGCTAAATGGGTTTGGTAGAGGATATTTTTCCAGAATGTGTGTTGTAAGGATTGCTTCTATTCTAACAAAGCTATGCTCAGAGTATCTTTAAAGAGTGATGACTGGAGTGAATAATTTCTATTATTAACCTTGACAACTGTTTTTCAATGTGAGATGCAGAATTATTTTAACAAGTCCATCGTCTGAAAGGCCTAAATATCCTACAATATATAAAGGGATGGAAGTAAGAATTATTTATTATCTGTCCTATTATTTTCTTGTGAAGGTGATTATTTTACTTTTATTATCTAAGGTGCTAATGTTACATTTTTGTGTGATAATCACATATATAATAACTTGAACTTAAAACTCCATTGCATCTAAAGTGGCAAGAGGATCTGAACTTTTGCCACAGTTCATTATCATTTAGTAGCTATCCAAGAGGAAAACGAATTCTCAGATTGACTTGAAGTTTCAGGTGTGCTACTAGTGACCTTGGGATGATGTTTTCCCAAATTTCTGAGCACAAGTCTAAATTGGGTGAGGAGTGACTGGAAAGCAGCCCTGCAGAAGAGGTCTGGGGATGCTGGCTGGCAGGAGGCTCAACAGGAGTCAGCAGTGGGTCCCTGGGCAGCCCAGGGGACAAACCATGTCCTGGGATGGATCAAACACAGCTTCCCCAGCCACCCCAAAGAAGGGATTATCCTGCTCTACTTGGAGTTGGTGTGGCCTCACCCTGAGTGTTGTGTGTGCTTCTGCACCCCACAATTTCAAAATGATGTGAAGGTCCCTGAATGCATCCAGAGGAAGGGACCAAAACTGTGGAAGGGGCTGGCAGGGTATCCTGAGAGGAGCAACTCAGGACTGGGGTTTTCTTGTTTGGAGAGAAAGAGGCTAAGGGGTGACTTCACTGGTCTCTACAGCTTCCTGAGAAGGGCAAGAAGAGAGAGAGGAGATGATTTCTTCTTTGGAGTCAGGGTGTATTGGAATAGCTCAAAGCTGAGTCCATCAGCAGAGGTTTCTTGATATGAGGAATTATTTATTTACACAGAGGGTGATCAAATCCTGGAACAGGCTCCTGAGAGAGGTGATCTATGTCCTGAGCTGGTCAGTGTTGAAGAGGCTTTTGGACAACACCCTCAAAAATATGCTTTAACTATTGGTCAGCCCTGATGTGGTCAGGCAGTTGGACTCAATGGTCATTGTAGGTCCTTTCCCACTCAATTATTCTATTCTTTTTAATATGATTTCATTTGATTCTTGCTCCCTCCTTCCCCTACCGCTATGTTTTGAGCAAATCCTTGATGACATTTTTTCCCAGTCCTGCGCTGGAGAAAGGACAGAAGAGGCAATTTTGTCATCCTGGGCATTGGCTCTTCACTGTTTTTGAAGGAAGCATGTACCTTCTGATGGGGGTGAGAGCTATGGATCATCTTGAGATCACTTGTCCGCTTAAACACATTTGCAAAAATTATGTGGATACTGAGGGTTTTATAAAAGTCCTCTATGTTTATCCACTTTAGCTGGGCTTCCACAGGGTGGCAATCTCTGACACTAGGAGACCAAAGGATTTGGTTCAAAGATCAAGCCCTCAGTGTGGAGCAGGAGGTACTCCAGAATTAAATGGTTGCAAAACTTTCTGAGATGAAAAATACTTGTTCATTTCCCTGGAGTATTCAGTCTCTGCCTGAGAAATGTAGTTGTGCCTTCTCTGACTCTCTCTTCTGGATGGGCCTGGGGCCTGCACTGCAGAGAGTTTCTCTCCTGGATAGAGCCCTCAGACTTGGGTCATAATTTGTCATGTAGAACATAGTAGAACTAGTCTATTCTAGTCCATTCTCTACCTCACCGTGAGTCAAATAACTTAAATATTGGAATGTTATTTGTTGTTTCATCTCCAAAACATATTCAAGGATTCAGAGATGTTACAAGCAGAAACAGGATTTTTAAAATGTTCTATAATTTTTTTTTTTATTTTATGTTACTCTTCTGATTCTGTTTCAGGGCCAATGCTCACAAGTATTAACACAATGTACACGTGTAGCAAGGAGCAGGCCCATGCATTCTTCTTCTGTTTGAAGAAAGCATATTCAGTTTGAAAAAAAACATCCCTTGCTGTCTGGAAAAGAATATCCACAGAGCCACAGAGAGTAGCAAAGAAACACAGGCCAAGCAGCCCCTGTTCCCTTAAGAGTGAGAACTTGCAGAATGAAGTTCAGTACTGACTGCACACAGAAGAAAAATAAAAGGTGTGTGGTACCATGGAATATTTTCCCAAGTAGGACACATATTCATGAGAAGAACTTTTTGCCTTCCAAAAGTTTCTCCACTGTGCTTCCTGGACAGCGGTGGATGAAATGTGCTTTTGTGCTTGCCCTGTGCTTGTAATGTACACAGAAAAGATCAAAAGTGGCAGCTCTCAATGGGGCAAGCAAGCAAGCAAGCCTGGAGACCTTCCAAGCACAGGCTGTTTTCCACAGGCAAGAACACCTGGGGAGATGGAGTCAAGGGAGGAGCAGAGCTCACTTCTCCAAGCCTGAAATGTGCAAGAGGGACACAGAGAGAGACAGGTTACTAGTGATGCCTTGGAAGTGCCTGATAGGAGTAACAACAGTTTAAACTGTCTTGGACACAAAATACCTGACCAAAAAAAGAGGGAAATAAGTGTGCAGGTAACACAACTTCTCAGAATCAGACAGATAAGATTCTAGTACACTGAGCTGAGAAAAAGCATGGCTGTTTTCAGTCCTCACAATCTCTAGTTACAAAGTCCAGGTTCTGTGGGAAGACTGACTCTCCAATGCAAAAGCACCAACACACAGACAGTGGCTTTTCAAGGAACTGGGAGTCAAGCTTAAAATAGATGAGGTAGGATTTAGCAACAATATGACTCCTGTTGAGAGAAATTTTACATGATGTATGACTTCAAACGAGGCACTGCATGTAAACCCCTCTTGATCCCTTCCTGTTACTTTATATACTCAGACGACTTTAAAGATCTGGACCTAAATCCATAGCCTAGGGATAGTGATAGCATCTGCTCCGTGGGATCAGCTTGATAGGAAATCACATACAAGGATGTGTGATTACAAATCCTCTTCCTCATCCAAGAAAAATATACTTGGGAAAAACAACAGCATGCTGGATTCATGTCTACCTATGCAAAGTAAGCCACTGATTAAGTACCACTTGCCAGTTCATTACGTGTGGGGCTCTGTTTCAGAACAGATGTTGTGGCAGGATTTGATCTCTTTGGAGGCTGAGTGTTCAACTTCAGTACAGATTAACACATCTTTGCATTATGTACTTTCAGCATCAGAAACTACTCATTTCTGCAAGTCTTCTTATTTCCTACTCCTTCATTTACTCAACCATCAAAAGACATAGACATAACCTAGAACTGGAGAGTTAAACCATTTCTAGAGGGTCTCTAAGTCCTTGTTCTCAGGAATTATAATTTTGACTTTTCCAGGAAAACCACAACAGCACTGCTAGAACACTTCAGGACAACCAGACCTTTTATTTGTTCTTTTGCGATGGCCACTGGTTAATGCTGAGGTAGATACACTTTATATGACAGCATCTTTGCCTAGGGTCTCATGGAAGTAAAAGAACAAGCAGTCTCACCAGCAGTCTTCTGCTACAGAAGAAGACAACCAAAAACGTACCAAGAAGGATTAAAAATTCAAGCACACTTTCCTTAGTACATTTCTTCCACAAATATTTTTTTTCTGGGTACAGAGCTGCTTTTAACCTTTTACCTGCTAGATAAAAAGGCTGTAACCTTTTTGTACTACATTTTTGCCAGTTATTCAGGAAGGATCTTTGGTTACCTTAATACTAACCCTCCAGAGTCTGCTTTATGAAAGAAAGTGAAATAAATCTCTGCTCACCCTTACCTTATGTGAATTTACAATTCACTGCTAACATTTCCTGCAGTTCATGATTGCTGGTACTCCACATGCTAAAGGGATTTTTCTGAGAAACTCAGAAATATTTTGTTTATCTTAGACTATGATATCTTACTTAGACATACACATAGTTAGGGTTTGGACTGGTTTATTCTGCTTCAGCTGTAGCCACCTAAGATCTTCTCTGTAAACAACGCATGATAAACAACACCACAGCCACAGCCTCATTAATATCTGCTTGTCTTTTCATCACTGCTGTAATGCAGCTTTGAAGTTACCGCTCTTTTTTACGCCACAGGAATACCATAAAAGCAGGGGAAAGAATATGTTGCAATAGGTTCATTTTTCCTATGATGAAATGGTATATTACATCAAATATACTTTTGGAGTTATAGTTGGTATTTTGGAAAAAAAGATTTTGCTGGTTTTCCCTGGGATAGAGTAACTTCTCTCCACAGGGGCTGGTACGGAGCTGTGTTTTGGATGATAGTAAAGAGATGGTTTTTTATTGCTGACCAAGACTTGCACAGTGCTAAGGCCTTTTCTGCTTTCCATACTGCCACACTGGCAAGGAATGTGAGGGTGATTGGAAGGTTGGGAGGAGACACAGCCAGGACAGGTGACCCCAACTGACCAGAGGGATATTCCAGACCACATGACATCATGGTCATGTGATCTGGACAACATAAGTTGTCAAATAAATTGGAGGGAGGAAGGAGGAAAGGCAGGGGGCATATTTGGAGTGATGGTGTTTTTCTTCCCAAATAATCGTTATACGTGGTGGGGCTTGTGCTCCTGGAGGTGGTTGAACCTCCCTGCCCATGCAATGCAGTGAATTAATGCCTTGTTTTGCTTTGCTTTTATGTGTTGCTTTTGCTTTTCCTATCAAACTGACTTTATCTCAGCCAATGAATTCTACATCTTTTATCCTTCCAAGTCTCTCCCCAGTGCTGCTGGTGGGGACCGAGTGGCTGTGTGGGGCTTGGCTGCTGGCTGGGGCTAAACCACCACAGTGTATTAATACTCTGTCTTCTCTTTCTCCATAGCTAATTAATTAAGAATTGGTGCTACCCTGAAAGCAATTCTCTCTGAAGTGCTTTCTGACATGAAGGGAAAGTAGAGTTATCCCACCAAAAGTGGTTGGCTTTCAAAGTTTGAATGGCAAACTCAAGAAAATGTCCTCTTTGAAGAGTCTTAGGTGAAAACATTGTTAGCACTTTTGTTCAGTGAGTAACTTCAATTTACATCAATGATGCAGTAAAAAATTTAAAAAAACCTTTTTTAGAAATCTGAGAATTGAATTAGACAAGAATAAAATTAATAATTATTTGACATTTTCCAAATACATAGTCATTCTGGCATGATGGAGATGCTCCTGTAGGTACCCTCAGTGTTCACCCTTTGAGGAGAAGGCTGACATTCTGGCTTATGCCAAATATCATCTTTTATTCTAACTATTTTTTTTTTTTTTAGTTCTGCAATGGTGCAGGGGGAAATGGGCTACTGAATAACTGAATCAATATGTTTCCAACAGAAGCCGTTTATTGTTTATATTATATGCCAGATATACCTTTTAGGTCTACTGTCCGTGTGGGCATGCATCTCTGTGTTGGCTAAGCTGCTTCTTCATGAGGCAGGCACACATCCTTCAGGACATCCAATTAGTCAAGCATCCATCCTTACGTTCTGCATCCCCTATTTAAGGTTTACATTTTTTGCAGACATTTTTTCAAGTTCTCTTCTTATTTTTGATCCTGTTGTTTTCTCAGTAACCTCGATGAATTCATGAGAGTTCTAACAACAAAACTGCAAGTAGTTTGATAATATTACTCACACAACCAGTTTGGCTGGTGCATCAAAATGGCCTGTTGTACTGATATACTGCTGCACAATGGAGTCACAAGGTACTGTCAGGTGTATTCTCAGTGTGAAGAAAGTTATCATAATGTCACTTTGGAGATATGACAACATTGTTACAAGATATCAGAAGATTTTGAGAGATCTACCTATATGGATATTCAAATCTACCTGAAGAGGCAGTGACATGCATTCCATGTTACTAATATATCAGTTAGAAGTAACCTATGTAGTACACAGAAGACAATATCAATATTTACTATCTTCTTGACAACTTTTTTAGCACTGAGAGGCTTTTTATTGTGAGCACAGCTTTTGGTGTTATCACATTCAGTCTTAATGTTTTTTGTGATACAAAAGGTATAGATGCACAGAAAGCTCCTCTCATCTAAGGGACAGCTATCTGGCAAGCATACTGCAACTTTTACTTTTCCTCAATGTTTTTGTGTGCCATAAAGTTGTCTTTAAAATACACAAAAGTGTGTCTTTGCTTGCTAGGTAATTTTGCACCCTCTTCTGGCCAAGATCTTCCCTTTTTAGGCATAATTCTTCTAAGACAGGTGGATTGAGCATGAAATTACTCAGCACCGAAACTAACTGTTCATATAGAAAAGTGTGTTCTTTATAGTCCAACTCCTCCTTACTAGAGAAATACCTAGACCCCAAACCATTCAGGTCCTGGAGGTCAGCCCTGTTCTCACCTGCTGTATTCAAATACTCAGTAACTACATCCAAGAAAGAAAGAAGGAATATGTTGAAATAATTACATGCCCATGAAACTGTCCTCCTCTAAATTTCCCAGGAGACCTCTTATCACCAAGATAGAAGTCTTTCTTTTTTTTTTTTTTTTTTTTTTTTTTTTTACAGTAAGAGACGAGGCCCTTCCAAACTACATATATTTATGCTGGGTTTTTTATCACCACCTATATGTCTTCAGCATGTATAGTAAAAGGAAAAATGCCATTTTAGATGGTCAGAATAAATCCTTTTGTGGTTCTGTAACTTGTGCAACTATTTGCATAAACCAGTATCTCTCCCCATATTTCTCCTTGAGTCCTACACACTGTATAAATATGAAAGTAGTTGTAACTTTGATGGCACAACAGCATAAGCAAGATCTGTAGTCATGCACTACCTTGAGCAACAAATCTTGGTTTGAAAACAGCTGAATAGTTTGACTATTAGCCCTTGAACATCAACTGCAGTGGGGTCTAAAACAACTGATGCTCATCTGTGGATTTCATAACAATGCACTCACTTGAAACTCTATTGAATCTTTTTAAATACAGGTATTTCTTTTCCCTTTTTGAAAGGTCACTGATATTTTGCATTGATGTCAGCTGAGAGATCTCCAATTTTTTCTCACAGCTCATTATCTGTAACAATTTTTAAAAAATGCTCAATAAATACAGGTCAATTGAGTGCTAATAGTGGTAATTTTTAATTTATTTTTTTTTTACTTGAACAAAAAGATACTTTGCTAATTATTTTTTTTTAATAGCTTGTGCATAGCCTAGGTTGACAATTGAGATTCAGTATGTCCCAAACATATCTTAAACCTATTCTAGTTTTGACATTTCTGTTTCAATGCTGATTTGTATTTACTAGATGGTTCATGTTCTTCTGCTGGTTTTCTGCTGTAGTGCATATGGATGACTTAAAATTAGAAACCAAGCAGAACCTTGGAATCTCCTTATCCAACAGCCTACAAATACAGAAAAAACCTTTGGAAGTATTTTTGTAAATTGCACCTCTGTTTCTTGGGCAATCAAGGAGGCATTATTTGCTCTGCTGATTTTGCAACTGAATTTAGCACTGGAAAAGAAGCATTCGCATGGGAAGTGCACAAGACACAGTTTAAGTAGAAAACACACTCAGAATCCAGACCAGCTCTGTTGGGCAGGTATTTGAAAAAATCCACTGGTTGTGGTTAAAATATTGGTAAAATTTCTTGAAAGCAAAGATAGATTATTTTTTCTGGTCATTTTCCCCATTTTTTCCAAAGGCATAAAGTGCAGTAGACACTAAACAGAAATTTTAGCTACCAGTCAAAACTTTATAGCATACTATTTCTTCATTGTTTCCTATTCCTTCTCTGGACTGCAGTCTTTAAAATCAGGAATCATCCCTAAGAACCTGAACTCAATTTCCATCCTGTATTCCTGCTGGCCAATGGCCTAAGGTGCTACTCAGCTCGATTAAAACTCGTAGCATCTGGCCTTAATCAGTGGAATCAAATCTGATGCTTTTTTTCTTTTTGCAAAATCTTAATCTTTGATTAATATCAATCTTCTCATGTAAGTGGTGAAGGAGGATTCAGGATTTAACAAACTGTGGATACCTGGTTTGAAAACAAACATAGAAAATTCCTGGGTTTTCAAATAGGGATCTTTGTAGATTAAGCTATGAAGGCCTTTAGTCCTCTTATTTGTTGTTATCAGAATTTGTTACCAACACATTCTCTTAAAAAGAGAGGTTTCTGCAATATTTGCACCTTTTAAATGACTGTATATTTATATGGGGAAATCTATAAAAACATCTGTACTTTTTCTCTAAAAGATCTTGCTTTTCTTTCTTATTATCAGAAGAAATATGTGGCCAACACCTTTCCAATCTCCTGGCTAGCCTGCATTTTAGGCTTATTATAGTTTTCTGTTGAGTCACTGGGGGTTCTCACAAAGAATAGACTGACTGGAACTACAGCACCCAGAAGTTACAGATGCTTTCCAAAGCCTCAATAAACTTTATACAGCAACTGCTTTTCTGCTATTCTGGACAGATGGGGCAGGGGCTAGAGGCTTGCATGGGATCAAAATGCCATCATTTTCACAACAGTAAATTTCACTGGTTCCAAGCTTGCTGCAGTTCCCTTTTTATTGCAAATACATCAAACTGTCTCTGATATATCCTGTGTGTCAAGGCTGAAAAAGGTTCACACATCAGATGTTGACTTGCAGGGGGTGTTTAGAGGTGGGGGGGGAAGTTGACATAAGGTATAAGCAGCCTTTCACATGGACTTAAAACATGCCATTTTTATGATCATTTGGTGTTTTTTTTTTTTAATTTTATTTTTGTCTTTCTAACAGACAATGGGGGACAAGATATGTGTCAAGAAAGGTGGCTGTGTGCCACCTCTCACACAAGAGCCACTGATTTTAGAAGGCCTGAACAGCTCTCCCTAGTATCTTTTTCTTTCATTTCTAATAAGCAGACTGTTGCCAATTAGACAAACTTGTAGTTAATGACTAAATTTTTACTACCACTAATAGTATTTTTAAATCAGAATTTGATTTTTGCTGACAATTTTTTTTTCTGAGACAAAACTGTAGACTTCAGGTATGATAACAACTTTGACATATTTTTGTGAAGTCCAGCTTTCTCTGGCATGTAGAGTTCTATAGAATTACAGAATGTTCTGTAATTTCAATCATTGCATATAAAATTATGGCATCTTTACCCATTTAATGTAAAGAACTTTCATTCACTCCTCATTTTTCTTCATTTATCGACCTGACTGTAGGTTTGATTCAGAAAGAAATATCTAGGGGAAAAAAAAAAGGTAAAATTATAAAATATAATGACTTGATCACATGAAACAGCCGGCAGGAGCACTAGATCTGGCAAAAAAGTGATGAACCTCTCTTTATCCATTAATTTGTGTTGTCTGTGTTTTCTGTCTCTTACAGATGAACTCTGATAAATTCACCCTCCCTCTTTGTCAAACCTAAATAATAATATGTACATTTGGGCAGACAGTGAAAAGTAAACTGATGGCAGTGACTCAGAGAGAAGTCCCTGGCAAACAGTCATGATAAAATTGGCACTAACATATAGAAAGTTATTCTGTGTTTCGTTTTTATTCTGAGCCTCCTATAAAATCTGATTTATGTCTGTCAAAGGATTTTGAGAAACCAACTCCACCAATAGCAATAAAAAGTCACCAACCTCAAGTAGCTTTGACATAAAGCCAAGTGTAATTTCCATACCTAGTTTTTAAGGGTGGTCTCATCTTGAATTACAGAACCACAGAACCACAGAATATGTTGAGTTGGAATGGACCCGCAGGATCATCAAGTCCAATTCCTGGTCCTGCACAGGACCATCCCCAAGAGTCATGTGCCTGAGCACATAGTCTGAGCACTTCTTAACTCTGTCAGGCTGGTGCTGAGACCACTTTCCTGGGGAGCTGTTCCACCCTCTGGGTGAGGAAACTGTTTCTAATACCCAACCTGAACCTCCCCTGTCACAGCTTCAGGTCATTCCCTCAGGTCCTGTCACTGGGAACAAAAGAGAAGAGATCAGTACCTGCCCCTCCTCTTCCCCTCACAAGGAAGCAGTAACTGCAGTGAGGTCTCCCCTAGGTCTCCTCCAGGCTGAACAACCCAAGTGACCTCAGCAGCTCCTCACAGGGCTTCCTCTCAAAGCCCTTCACTATCCTCATGGTCCTGCTTTGGACACTTCTAGCAGTTTAATGTCCTTTTTACATAGTGGCACCCAAAGCTGCCCCCAGAAATTGAGTTGAGGCTGCCCCTTTACAGAGCAGAGCAGGACAATCCCCTCCCTTGCCCAGCTGGTGATGCTGTGTCTGATGCACCCCAGGACACAGTTGTTCCTCCTGGCTGCCAGGGCACTGCTGGCTCGGATTCACCTTGCCACTGACCAGGAGCTCAGGCCCCTTTCCACAGCAGTGCTCTCCAGCATCTCCTTCCCCAGTCTGTATGGGTTGTCCCATCCCAGGTGCAGAATCCGTCAGTTTGTTGAACTGCAAATGGTTGATGACTGCCCATCTCTCTAATTTGTCGAGGTCTCTCTTCAGGGCATTCCTGCCTTTGAAAGAGTCAACAGCTCCTACCAGTCTTGTATCATCTGTGAAATTTCTTAGTATCCCTTCCAGTCCTGAGTCCAAGTAATTTATGAAGATGTTGAAGAGCACAAGGCTGAGGATGGAGCCCTGTGGAACCCCATTACCAGCTTGATGTCACCCCATTCATTATAATCCTTTTAAGACCTTCAAGTAAAATATGACTGTTTCACTTTCAGATATGAATATATATATTTTTTCACACTGTCCCTCTTTTATCTTGTAAATAGGAAGGTGTATCTTAAAAAGGATATGGTATGGGCAAAACAGTGAACAAAATATAGTAATTTTCATGGAAAAACTGTCTATTAAACACAAAAGACATGATCACAACCTTTTTTTTCTCTTCCTCTCTCTTTATTAATCTATTAATTAACTGTATTCTCCTCCAGAAGGCAATGTCCCAAAAGAGGAGGAGATATTTATGAGAGGTCCAGCTGACAACATTAGCAGGTGAATCAGTTAATCATTTGTGCTGGGTTAAACAGCATTACTTTTATATAGATGCAAGATCTCTGTTCTGGGGCACATATGCGGAAGAGAAGGAAAAGACAGCACCCCAGAGAAGAATGAAAGGTACCATTATTATAACTTGTATGACAGCATGATCTCGTTGATTATTCTCAGTATCTTATTTCAGTTTCTGTTTTAATTTCATTTACTAAAAATGGCAGCATATTTTCTGGGTTGACTGTCACTTACAGGATTTAATGATAAATGCAGAGTAATACATAATTACTTCTGACTTCTTCCTATCTATAAAGCTGAAGTTCATGAAATCAAATTTTTAATGTCTTTTCCTTCTCCTCTACTGTCACTTCTCATATGTTACCATCCAGCTCCTTTAGAGCTTGGGAGGTCAGATTTCCTATTTTACCTAGGCTCTCTCCCCTTGATTAAAGTAATCTGAATGGAATAAAGTAGTGAAGACATTTCTAAGTAGAACAGGGCAGGTAAGGGAAGAACGCAAACATACAAATTTGGCTTAATATGCAGGATAGATTCCAAGATTTCACAGCTAAAAGGAATTGTAAGATGATCCTGTATGACTTATATCTCAGGGCAGTAAATTCCACTCTATTGTCCCTGTATTAACCTTAGAACTTCCTCTTGCCTAAACCCAACAATCTAAAATGACAGCAAGAAGTAGGGCAATCCCACCTCCACTGGTATTGACGTTCAGTGGGCAAACATCCTGTAGAATCATAGTATCATTAATGTTGGAAAAGACCTCTATGACCATCAAGTCCAGCCATTAATGCAGCACTACTAAGTCTCTAGGTACTTCACCAACTTCCTTGCCTGCCTTTGGATATGCTAATCTTCACTGGTATTACGCTTTATTTCATATTCAAATTTACTGGTCACATCTTCCAGCCATTGGAAGCTACATCCTTTTCTGCTAGATTACTGAGCCCCTTAATACCTGCCATTCCTAAATTCAGTATTATATTAAAAAAAAAAAAATCCAAAGGTAGGCCCTTAACAACAAGGACCTATCAGTTAACTAATCAAGTTCCATTTTAGGATCTTTACAGAGCTAACCTCATGCTTGGTTTAAGTTGGAATTCCACAGAACATCTAAAATTAAACTTGAACAACAGAAAACCTGCCTAGTTTCAGGTCACACCATAAACTCCTACCTCAGATCTGGTCACAGTTTCTCATGTAAGCCCAACATCAGGTACAGTCATTTTTCTCATTTGTAAAAAGACACCAAAACTAGGGTGCCACATGCTTTCAGAGTTATCATCAAGTAACACTGCACAAGTATATACTTTGGACTTGCATCATTGTCAAAATAAAAGGACAGGATAGCCTGTGCATTAACTTTGTGGCTTTTCTTCTACCTTTTAATTTTTGAAATGATACACAATGAATGCTCTGAGTCAGAGATTTGAATATATTCTTATATATCTCACAGATAATAGATTTGACCTAATTACCACTGTATTAAGCACAGTAATGTGGGTTTGACAAATGCATATTTACAGAGAATAAATTAGTATTTATCGGGAGGAATCAAAAGAAGGAAAATCCAGGTTTTCCACTGATAGTTCCATCTTTTAATCATTTGACTCTTATTAATGCATGCCATATTATTTGTTCAAATTTGTCTTTTTAATTAGCTTCCATCTATTAGCTTTTTGTCATTAATTTCTTCATTAGGTTTAAGAACTGGTTTTTTTGTCTTTTTTCTCCTTCATCTTATATGTTGAAACCAAATCACCCCTCAACTTCTCTTTTGACGAAATAAATGGACTCAAATCTTAAGTCTCTCAGTGTAAGATATATTATTTTAATCTCAACAAAGCTTTCATTTTGCAAGTTAAACACAAAGTAGCTTGTCTTTGGTGATTTTTCAGTAATACTACACTAGTACTTCACCACAACATTTGTTTCCAACATATTTTCTTAAGATAAATACCACAGTGCATATAATTTCATCTATTCCTTTGCAACTGCAATATGCACATTAAATTATAGCAGGGGAAATTATATAAATATATAAGAAATCTTGAAAATTATATGAATGCAGAAATAGACTAAATGGTTTTAAAAAAAAACAACCCTAAGTTGAATATTGATAATTAATTTGCCTCAGATGGTTCAGTTGAAGCAGTTTTCCAGCAGGAAGTGGCTATCTTCTCACTGGCCACAGAATGAGGTGAATAGAAGGTAAATACGTATTGCTGGGATAGCACATTCTCACTTCATGTACCAAAATCTCTCTTCTATGCGGGTGGAATACAGCAGCTCCTATCTTAACTGAAAAATCAATTTCAGTGCAATGGCCACAGATTTAGGACCCTTGTGTACATGATGAGTAACAGAACTACGGAGTGACAGCCATGAGGAACTTACTAGATAAAATTCTACCTTTAGTTAGACACCAGAGGAAGGAAAACATATTTGAGGTTTTGAAAAGGACTTTAACTGTGAGAACTTGACAAGAGCTCAGATTTGGCATGAGGTCAAGACACATTTCTTCATAGTGACCCTATATTTGGCCTTGTTGACACCCAATCAGTCATATGTCTTCCAAAGCTACTTCTATGTAATAGAAGCATCAGTAACGTTTCAAATTAAGTTTTGTGTCTGAAAATTGTTTAGCAAGAACTCAAATGCAGTCAAAACCAATAGAAATGTAACCAGAGTATTTTTTCAGATGTTACATTTCTGTCCTCCCGCAATAACAGTGCCATCGGCTTTGAAAGAATGACCACACAATGCAATGCAGGGATGTATTTGGTCTTCTGCCTCAAGCTTCTAAGAAAAAATAAACAAACAAACAGAAAACAAAACAAAAAACACCACAACCACCACCACCACCAAAAAACCCTAAAAAATCAAAACCCAACCAAAAACCTGAGCAGGCTGAACACACAGAAAACAAGAGAACAAAGGTCTTCATAGCACTAAGTATCCTTAGTTATCACTAATTTACCTGGAAAACACTATTCAATATAACCTCAAAAAACAGCCATCAGTAAAATAAATACTGGACAGTCATCAGTGTACCCTAAATCCTTCATTCCATTTCCTTGCCAGTCTCCTGCTGCATTTACCTCATTTAAGTCAATTAAGTTACCCTGGATTTCTGCACATTTTCAAAGAATCAGTAAAACCAGTTGCGATGTAAGATCACAAGGCTGTGGATAACAAAGAGTGTTTCAGAACATTAACCATTGTCAGGTGATAAAAAGTTGGCTTGAAATATTAATAACTGTATGCTACTTGTAATGCCATATATATTTATCCAGATAAGCAGTATTAGTTGATTAAATATGCTCATTCTATTAGAAAGAAAAGATTACTAAGAAAATAGAAAATTAGGTGTTGTGTCAGCTCTAGTTCTCTGGTTTATTCTTAACATGGTCAGGCAAATTTAATTGATTTATATCTTTATATGATAGTTAGACAAAAAAGAAAATCACGTAATAGCTCAGGATCATATAGGACTATGCTTTAAGAAACTAAAAAAAGCACTGCATGTCCCATATTACTAATTTCCCCCACCCACCCCAGAAAAAAAAATTCAGAAGGTTCTTCTGGAGATTTTGGTCAGACATATTTGGAAAAAAAAATAGTGTTTCTCTCTTAAAAATATATTTAAACCATCCAGTGAAATTACTCTAAAAATCTTTTTTTTTTTTTTTTCCCTGTCAGCTATTACAAACATTTTGTAAAGAAGTAAACAACTCAAACACCAGACAGAACCTAGCTCCCAACCAGTGATCTGTGGGCTGATTCTTAATAACGGTGTGAGACTTGCCAGAACAGAGGAGATTGTCAGTTTTTCCTAGTATTTCTTCTAGCAAAGCAAAGTGCCTGTGCTGCAGGATAGGATGAAAATCTTTTGGGGTAGTTGACTACTTGTTGAGTACTTCCAATGGCATGCCTTAATTTCTGATTCTCAGGGGAAATCTTTGATCCCTGTGATGGGGGAATGAATGTGCTGAATTTGACCATCACTTGTTTTGATTACATAGTCACCAATGCTGGCAGTCCAAACAAGCTGCAGTCTTCTCCAGCCTGTTCCAGTAAATTGTCTGAGACCTGCACTGACACCAAGTGCTCTGATGTCTAAACACCATGTAAATAAATGGTTCTTTTCATTCACTTTAAATATTAAAACCTGTGATGTAAGAGTAAAAAATAAGAGCTAGATGAGCAGTGTCAGAGAAGAAATGAATGGCAAGAAGTGTCAGCAAGAATCCAAAGCAATGAGTCCTGTGATTCCTCAGCCAGTGTTTCCTTCCTATTAAACTGTTGTGCTCTTTTACCTCTCCTAGCTCTAGAGCAGAACATGAACAGAAATATTACTGTCCTGACAAGGTTTTGTGCTTGTAGTTGAGAGACTGGAAATGAACAGACAAAGAGTTTGTCTGAGTCTCAGACCCTCTCAAGCCTCATTCACCATTTCTAAGGAAATGACACTGAACCATTCCTGCTGTGCTGTTCCCGTCAGAAAACATATAATAGATAACATTTGATTACCCAAAATGTATTTGGAGTCTAATGGTTATGTAGCAGAGGATGTCCATCTCTCACATTTTGGTCAAGACTGTAAAGTTACTTGGCATTATCACCTGTCATCCATTTAACAAGATGCTGCCCACGCAAAATCTATAACTGAAAAATACCCCAACTCACCACCCCTGAAAATGTTTGGTGGAACACATTCAGATTGTAACATAAAATTATTAAAATACCTGATCTAGATGTTTGAGGCATATGATTCTGCTTTGCTACTTTTGGACTCCAAATTGATAAAATCACATTTAAGAACTTGTCCTAGTGAAGTCTTCAGCTAGACTGGAAAATTTTATTTAATTAACCTGGAATGGATAGCTTTACTATTGGTATTGGTTTGTTTCACCATCAGCTTTTCATGACCAACACACCTAAATAAATTAATAATAAAGAAATAAATCACTATGTTTGATTTTTTTCTATTTTGATCCAATTTGTGAATAATTTTTTCCAAGCTAATAAATTAGAGAAATATTTATGGAATTGTTTCTGTTTATTCCTGCTCATGTGGAATCCTCTTAAAAAATCATACTAAACCTGGGACTGCAGGAGTATCACAGGATTCCTTTAACACGCAAAATTGGTCTAATAAAATTCAGTGTAACTCCTGGTTACAGTAAATGTCTTCAGGGATACCTTGTTTTAGGCGTTAACATCAGCTATTTATCCCTTTAATAAATGTACTGACCTTTTCCCAATTTCTAAGAAGAAGCAGGCCTGAAGTTTCAAAGTTATTTTAAGAATAAACAGTTAGGTAACCTCTGCAACAGTGGATCTTCACTTTGAAATGTCACAGCAATGGCTAGGTACAGGCAGAGAGCACCCAGGAAAAGAGAATTGTTCTGTGAGTTTTACTGCCATCTGAAGTCTTTGCGTGGATGACCTGAAGCATAAACTGAGATTTTTTTTTTCTCTCTCTCATTTTCTTTCTTCCTTTCTTTCTATTTAAATAGAATTCTAGAAAACAGGACTTCTGGGCCTCAGTGAAACTCAATTCAGATCATGAAGGGGAAAAGTTATCAATTAGTTGCATTTATTTAATTTGATTTCTGCAGAGAATTTGCCGAGTTCTGTGCACGTAGAAAAATATAGAGGGAACAGTGTTCAGCTTCAAATAGCATAGAGGTTGGGAGAGTGAAACACAGTTTACTGTATGGAACCTTTTTTTTTTAATTTGCCTTGATGGAAGTTGACAGCTCACCCTGTATTTCAGCTCTGTCCACAGGCAGTGAAATGTGTGAGAAACCAATACTCTGAAAATTCTCATATGCATATGAAAAATCATGGTATGAAAAGGGGCCAAGGGATTAGGACAAGATAAATTTATACTAAGCTTTACACATTCCATTGACAAATTTGCTGTTTTTGCGTTGTTGCCTCCGACCTCCTGGTTACCGAGGGGATGACATTAAACTGGGAGAAAATGGCTTATTATGTGTGATAAATTCAAACAAAGATGACGCACTTTACCCACCAAGTATATCTAAGAAATTGTGAGGAAATGTCAAGCATTTCAAAAGAAAGCGGCCGTAAATTCTGATGCTGGAGACTTTAACGAATTTCTGCCAGAGTAGAAAGGTCTCTTTGTTTGGACTCAGCTGACACTCAGCGTGTGGAATATTATGAGCTCGGGGGTCACATAAAAGCTACAGGAGAAAGAAAGAAAACTGTGGATGTGACAAAACTCAGGCACTAGAGGGCTAAGAACTGGCACGGAGAATTTGCACTGACTCAGTGCAGACAGTCCATGGGAATCAGCACTCACACACGAAAAAAAAAGGTTAAAACCACAAACATCCGTACTCTTCTATTCATTATCTCTCATTCCCAATGCTCCCATTCAGTATGTCCACACAGTCTTTGGGCACGACTTGATTTGTGTCAATGTTATTTTTTCCTTATGTTATGGTTAAGTTTTAGAAGAGAGGAAAGGTTTGAGGAAAAGGGTGGGAGGATTCAGAGCCTGGAAAACCTCCTGTCCTGCTGATGTTACATAATTGATGAACAAATGATCACACGTTGTGTCCCTGATTCAGGTCAGGAGGTGGCAGGAGGAGGAAGTGCTGTCAAATGTTTGAAAGAAAAAGGAGGTAGAGGAGTAGCAATGAGACCCCCTGCCACTGTGGCAAATTAGCTATTTCACAGCGATGTTTACACTATATAGTGCTTTTCACATGCTGACCTCTTGGGTACAGGGAAGATGGAAAGGGCAAAAATGACAAAAAATGATAAGCTAATACAGTGAAGAAGAGCAAGGGAAACAAATTTGGAGGTCCCTTGCTCTCTTTCTGCTTCCATACGCACAGCACCACTGAGTGTCATGGAGGAGAGCTGGTGGCAGCCTCTTCACGTGCAAAAACACCTCAGCAATGGCCCCTGTGTTTGGCTTTGGAGTGGCTTTTGGAAACATTACCTTCAAGCAGGGGACCAGCATGGCAAGACACACTTAATCTGAAATGTTTACAGACCGTGTAGCTAGAAAAATCAATAAGAAACCGACAATTCATTATGGAGAAAGGTTGTTTTAAATTTACAACTTTTTTTAAAATCTCAAATATCCTCCTGGTTATTTATTTATTTCAAGAAAACAAAACAAAACAAAAAACAAAAAACAAAACCAAACAAAACCAAAAAGAGAGAAAGGAAAAAGAAAAAAAAAAAGAAAGAGAGAAGCAACAACAACACCACACTTCTGTGCCCTGTATATGCCTCAGTTCCAAAAGTGTGCCTGCAAGAAAGACACCTCTGTTTGGAGGTGACATAGTTTTACCCAGCCTCTCTGACAATGAGCATTCATTACACCCCCAAAAGGTGGTGTACATACTGTGTAGAACAGCACATTCCAACTCTTTCCAGGATTTAGCCTAATCAACAAAATTAAGAATAAACAGAATAATGCAAATTGCAGCTGAAGCATTGTCATCTATAAGATCTTTTGAGAGGATGTCTCTGTTCCAGCCCATGGGTCCCTCTGCCTGGAGAGCTGCATCTGCTTATTCCCTATCCACAGTGTGTCTATAGCAATTAGGCAATAGCTTAACCTGGACATCTACCACCTGTCAAAAGAGTGGATCAATGGGATAGCCTGTAGCCCTGTGCCACCCACGTGTCTTATCCAGCTCTGAATCCTGAAGTACAAAGCCTCTCTAAAAATTTAACTAACTTGAATATTGTCCTGGGAAGGTTTTTTGTTTGTTTGTTTGGGTTTTTTGTTTTGTTTTTGGCTCTTTTTTTAATTTCAGTGGTTGTTATAGGCTGTTATAAGGGCATTCAAACACAGGCTCTGTAAATTAGGCATGACTGCATCCTTATTACAAATAGTTGTATATACTAGTATTCATGCCTGACACTGAGTCTGTGGCTAGTCCTCAAATGGGCATGTGAAAAAGAATGAAAAATTATGGGCCTGGATCATCCCATCTCCTGCAAAAAAGGGCAGTCAGAGATGCCTTCTCCAACTGTCAAACTGGTGACAATGGGAGCATTAGCCTACAACTGCAGTGTTTTGATAATCTCACATGTAGTGAATGACTGGAAAGTTTCCAGAAGTCATGAAAATATGTTCACTTTTTTTTTTTCTTCTTTATCATCCAGCATTTCGATTCATAAACTTACTATATTAAAAGCATTAATAAAATCCTGAACAGCCATCTTAACATTTAATTTGATATGAGGTTCAAATATAACTCTTCCCCTACTTCGGGAAAATGCATTGGCTTTGCACATTGCACATGTTATGTGTGATGGTTTAGCAAAACACAATTTGAATGTTGGGATAAAAATCTAAGTATCTCCACTTGAACTGACCAATCTTCCAGCTTCATTTGACAGGAACAGAGTCCTGTTCATTTACTAGTTTATTACACTGGCAAAAAAAATCTCTTCATCTCCTGCTAAAGAAGACTTTATATAAAAGATCACAATTTGTTTGCCAACCTCTCTTTAGGCACTTAAGTATTATTTTTAATTCTCCTTTTCAATCCTTCTTCAACAACTGCTTGAGCTGAAACACTGTCGTTTCTCAATCCAGCAATACCTGAAGAGTCTTGTCCTGAAATAAAGAAACACAAGAGCTGATTTTTATCAGTGTGTTGGGCAAGACGTGACCACAATGTTTTCCACAAGTCAGAAAACTTGACATTCATTCAGAAAATCTCTGTTTAGCCACAAATTCCACTATTCTACAGAGCAAGTATCATTGAGAACATTTCCCCACCTATCTTTACATAGACACACATATGCTTATAGAAAGGAATCATTGATAATTTACCTGTCCAAGGCCTGTAGCTTGGTCTTCCTAAAATAAGCATTTATTTATTTAATTTTTGGTGATTAATGATTAAGAAAGTAATGTCAGGGTTCAAAAATCAAAGTTTTGTTCTCCATTTAACTCCAGATTTTCAACATTAAAAATACTGCAGCTTGAGAATATTCTAGGCTAGATGATGAGGGGGATATAGTGCTATCTTGTATGTCTTAAATACATGCAAGAGCAAAAGTCAGTAGTTAGTCCCTCCTTATACCAGTTCCTGTACATTGGGATAGTACTGACAGGAGAAAGAAAGACAACCTTTTTATGTGGTTAAGAGCAGTCAGAGTCAAAACAGCAGGGAGATCATTACAGGGGATAGAGCTGGAATTGCATTGAGAAGAAAATGAGGACAAAATACTCCTGCAATTTGCCAGTAAGCAAGATAAGTGGCTTAAATTAATTACTTGCCCCTGGGATCCCTTATTTTATATGTACTGTTAGAGATATATTGTTTACATTTAATTTTTTTACATTACTGGAACAACTCTGCAAAGCATCAGTGTTGTGCTCTGTGTGACTGCACCAAAAACCAAAATCATAACTGTATTCACACCTCCCTTTTCTTTCCCTGTCGCAACAGCCTTCCATTAAAAAAGCAAATGAGGAGACAGGAAATATGTTATCTGCCTCATCTTTCCTCTGCTCTCAGTCATGATCTCTACCTCCTTTTTGTCAGCAAGTCAGTATAACAGTCTCTAACAGTCTCCCTGACAGATCCCCTCCAAGTGGGTCTGTCCCTGATCTACCTTTTCTTTTCCATCCTGGTGCTCGTTCAGGCCCAGCAGCTGGACAGTTGAGGGCACAGGAGAGGCAAGTTCAGTCCTCATTTCTGCTGCCCAGACCTGTTCTCAGACACAGGAAGCAAAATAGCCTTTAATGCTCTAGTTTTATTTATACAGTCCTATAGTCATTTTCTTCACCTGATCTAGAAAAAAGTTCCAGCTTGAGAAAATACATAACTATAGACAAAGAGCTTTGGTACTGAAAGCACAAAATACTCCCTAGTAATCAGCAATAGTACCAAGCCTACCTATAATATTTTAGAATTAATTGGAATTACAGAAATGTGATTAATTTTTTTCTGATTAAAAAAGAACATTTCTCCCTGATTTTTTTAGCTAATATTTTCCATTTTGACTTGTTCCAATTTAAATATCATTCTCAAGTTCCATATGGGTTGTGAAATATTTGATACAAGCTGAAGGAAAGTGATATTCTAATTATTAAATGGAAACATGTCTACAAAAGGGGACCCAGCTTCCAAAACAAAAGGACTTGCCATAAACTTTGTGCATAGTGGAATATCCATATGGCCTCTAATGTATTGGAGGCATGGCCTCCAATATTTTGGTGGCAATGTTGCTGTTTGCAAATAAATTGAAAGGAAGCCTCAGTTTATTGACTTATCACGCCATGTATTGAAAAAAATCCCTCATTACAAAGGAGAAAATTTAGAAACAAACTGTTCAGTGCTTGTACTGGAAGCAGGAAAGGTCAATACACATTTATTCTCATCTTTCATATAGGAACTGAGGAAGACTAGGGATGAGAGTCTCATGTTTACTCAGTTACATTTTATTTAACAAAAGACCCTGATGTAGCAGAATGCCAAGTCAGTGTTTTTGTTAAATAATTGAGGCTGCCTAGGAATCTGTTTCACATGCCAGGTGCAAAATTATAAAATTCTAGGCAGGAAATAGGAGATCACTGTACTCTTGAAAGCAAGAAGATACCAAGTAAAGTTTATGTAGCAGTACTTAGTAAATTTTTTAACACTTTCCAACCAAAGTTGAAGCAGTGAAACAAGGCAATAACACAAGAGCAACAGAGAAGGAGAGATGTCAGTGGTCATGCCCTGCCAATAATGTTCTAGGGATTCAGTGAAGTTCCTGATAAGGTGGATTAATTTAGAAAAACTTTAAATCATAATCTGCATAGCTACACTGTCATTTTAAATCTGTTTTCTTGAAGTGCCCCTCCTCCCCATCCCACTATGGCTCACTTTCCATCAACTGATATGTGACCAAGATTTATTGGAGAAAAAGTCTTATGAAAGAACATTTCAGTCTCCTGGGTGAGCTATCATGGAAGCTTAATTATAACTTTTTAAAACTCTTTTTGCCACAATGAACTGTAATAAAGAAGTTGGATCAAAAGCATGTAAGTGAGATGCAAATAGTAATTTTGGTCTGGTTGTTTAACCTGTGATACATTAAATAAAAAGATATAGCAGTAATATAGTCATCACCTACTGAGACTATTCAGAAATATTGGAGACATTCTCCAGCTACTTCTTGATATCCCTTGAGCAGAACTGAGGCTTCAAGCAGAATTAAATACTCACATGGAAAATTACAGCTCTTTTAGGACATGTTCTGCAGTTAGACATTTGTTTTCACTTACTGCAGATCCAGTTTCTCTCTTTCTCTTGACTATGATGTTTATCCCACTTGCACAAATTTGAATATCTGTGATTTCCTCAGTTGTGGTTTCGCGGTCACTTAAAAATAGCATAAAATTGTACCACCACAAAATGGAGTGGCCCTGAGCTACTTCTTCCTGTTGCTACTATATCCTTTCTCCCATGATGACTGGGAATTAAGAAGAGGATACTGATTGTAGATGTACTCCTCTTCAAATATGCCACAACCTGCCAGAATGAGTGCAATAAACTGTTCTCCATTTTCACTGACAGTAAGACTGCTTGTATGACTAAGCTGCAACAAGAGAGACTTAAGGTAAGCATTAGGAAAACCTCAAAGTGGTAAGATAATGAAACACCTGGGTGGGATTCGTGGGAAGATAGTGTGTTTTTCTGTCACTGCCTTGTTTTTAAAAGCAAGTGGGACAAATACTGTCAGGAAGGATTTATGTATTGTTGATTCTGCCCTGGGGATGAGAGATGGGGCAGGTGACCTCCTGGGGTCTTTTCCAGCCTCTTTTTTTTTATGATCCCATGTGTGTTGAAAAGGAAATAGGGATTATATTCTAGTATAAGTCCATGTAGTAGCAATCCACCTCATTCGGTGCTTCTTTTTAAATGTGAGTGTTTGTTGCTCCTTGAAATAAAGGGAGATGGTAGAATGATGTATTACTTTCAACTCTGTTTTCCCAGTGAAATCAGTTGAAGACCCAATGTTTTGCAGGTTGCAAAACATGACTGATACTTGTTGGGACTCAAAATATTGAAGTTACTTCATTTTGCCCATGGACAACTAGCTGTAATCTAGAATTAGAATTAAAGACATTCAACATAGTTGGCCTTTTCCTGATGAAATGAAAGAAAAAATTCAAACAGATTAATTTTGTCTTGACAACACTTTATGATTTTTCTGTAGGTAAAGCTCAAATCAGAATGCTCAGCACCTACCCATTCTGCCTTCTCAAAAGAGATAGCCTGAACTCTTTATGAACTTTCAAACATTATGCAAAATTCCATGCTAAAATTGTTGCTAATGCATATCTCTTTTTCAGATTTATCTTGAGACTGGTAAAATCTTCTGGTCAACCATAACCACAAAAATTTTGTTTAGAGTAAATACTATGATGAGTTTAATAAATCAAGGTCATTTAGGTCATCAATCAAGGACATTTTAAAGAAGATGCAAGACGTCATATTTACACAATATATACAAAAGGGTGAGTCAAACCTGGAATCATCTTGCATGTCCAGCAAGACCGATACAGAAAGCATTCAACCTTAATGTCACATCTTCAGGAGCAAGAACAGTTTTGCAAAATAACCCAGTTGTAACATTAGGGTATATAAATCCTGTAGTTCAAATGGAAGTTCTGATTAGTGAATTCCATTTAAATGTTCAACTATCCATATATGAGGTTTTTTTCCTAACATTTGAGTTTAGCAATCATGCTCACAAAGAAAATACAATTTACTTGCTACTATCTGATTAGGAAGTTCAAACATGGCTTCCCACACTTTAATCAGTCAGAGTGTATAATGATTATTGGCAGATACTTAAATGAATTATGGTTGATGTTCTCAAAATTAGTTTGCACATCAATATGAGGTATGGTTTTGCAGCTAATGGTCTTTGAACCTAGATTGAAGGGGGATTTTTTAAAATACTGTCCCTGGAGAAAATATTATTAATTTTAACAAAATTGTACTAATATATATCATATCACTCTTCAACATCATCTGGAAGTTGACGAGTTTTCTTATTGATGTTCCAGAACCTTTCAGTGATGAATTCTTTCTTAGAAGTTATTGCTACTGTATTGAAATCCTAAGGTATAGGTGACAAGGAAAAGAACACCTGAAAGCAATGCAACCTATCATTGAAATGAAATTCAGGCTTGAATCTTTCTCTCATTTCCCCATAAAACTGTTTTAAAATTTCATAAAACTTTTATATGTATAACTATTAAAATATTTAGGAAAAAAACCCTAGTGTGCAGTCATAATATTCTTCCAAAATTTCATATTAATGTACAAAAATAATTTTGTATTTAAAACTTCTTTGATTCTATTTTGTGAATCTCAACTGGTTTGACGAGGCATCACAGTGATTACTGAATCAACAAGACTCTCAGAATGAATATGAACATGAATATGGTGGTGGATTTAGAAAAGGCAGGAAGACAGAAGTTCTGTGTAGTTTGTTTAAGATCTATAGTAGGAATACTGGCAAGAAGGAACTGGGGAAGTTTCTTATAAAAGCTTTTTACAAAAAACTAAAAACCCCGAAACTGCATCATACTGATTCCTAGAGAAGTTCAAAGATCTATCAAGGTCCAATCCATTTCCCTAAAACAGATCTCAACTGCAGCAATTTCTAAACAGTTACAAAACCAACTGAAATTCTATGGATCATGTATTTTGCATTATTGCATTACACTGTTAAATTTCTGATAGTCGTGTGCTTTTGTGGGGTTTTAATTCACTAGATTCCAGGTGTTCCAAGTCCCTTGATTGCCCTAAGTCACTATGACCAAATTGCCCTTTGTTCTCTTGCAAGTTCATTGTCTCCTGTCTCATTGAGCAATGAATCTTCAACCCCAAACTTCTTAAAAGAAGGCCTATCATCTTTTCAGCAACAGCCTTTGCTCCTTTCCATTTTAACCTCTCATCATTCTTGCTTATCTGTGAACAGCCCATGACACTTCATGCAGAAGCTGGGCAAAGAATTTCTCTCCATAGTTTCTTCTTGTCATCCATAACAGAGAATAACTGTGAGGGGCATCAACGCCAAAGGCAGTGGATGTGATGTGGAGAGACAAACTGCACATCAGAGAGTTAAAACTTGAGATCTGAGAGTCCTCATTGGTGTGAAAGTAACAAAGGCTTATTTACTAACTGGAAGAGGCTGAAGCTGGGAGGGTGCTACATTCAGCTGGCAGGCACCATATGAAGAGATTCTTTTCAAAATGACAGTCTACTTGTCAATATTTGGTGTTCCTCCAACAGAACAATACTATCTTCAGTTACTATAACAGAATTATTGGTGAGGTTTATTTTTCCTGACAGGACTATAAAGTTTCATTTTTCCTGTAAAATGACTACTTGATTCTTAAGCATTTGGCATCAGGACTTTCAAGAAAGAAAATAAAGATAAGAAAAGAAAATTGGTTTTGAAACATTAGCAACATTTCTCTTCAACTATTATTTTATGCTAAAGAAAAATCCAAAGGCACATTTTTGTTAAGCATAAAAAGAAAGATACAGTAAATCAAAGCATTGGTTTAAAATGTGAAATTTTGTTGACATTGGATAACTAGAGAAAAGGAGGTGTGATCCACAGGTGTTTTAATCTCCTTGTGCAACTCTGAGTATCACTGTTGACACTTTTTTACCCCTTCTGGTAAAGCTAGCAGCTGTTTGTCACTTCCAGCTTCTACTTGCTGCATTTATTTTAGTAAAACAATGCAGATTTTAAAGTGTCATAAGAAATGATTGTATTTTCTTCTGTTAATGTTTTGTGAATAATTAATTTCACAGTCAAGACCCTGTGTACCTAGTTTCAGCCTGGGAGGAATTTTTATCAGATACATAAGCCCTGGAAAATAAGGGGGTTTAGTGGAAATGCTATCTTAAATTAATTATAGCAGTGCCAGCAGGCACCATTATACTGTAATAGTTTATGAAAATTCCCAGATAGCAGTAGATTACATCAATTGTATGTTATGTTCTACAAATACTTATAATTTTTAATGGGTTCAATGTGACTTACATAAGAATCAGCACAGAGGACACCAGGAGGCAACTTGGGAGAAAGTTTTAGCAGTCACCACCAACTAATTTCAGTTCAGTGGTACTTTCTGAATCCTTCCGCATTTATTCATGCTATTTCATTTTAAAATATTTTTTCTTCTCCTGTCCTCATCAAGTGACATGCCAGGAAACAATTCTATACCTCTAAAATCCACTGAGCTACAAAGGTAATATTGCTGGCTGATTACTACTAAATGGCAAATAATTTTCTCTAAAAAAGCCCACCCATTTTTGATAGTGTAGAAATAAATGTTAAGACTAGACTCATCCTTCTAGCATAGAATTGAAAACTTATTGTTGTAAGGAACATTTGGAAATCTCTATTCCAAATCTATCTCAAAGCATATTTAATTAGATGACATTGATAAGGGCATTGTCTAGACAAGTTTTGAGTATTGTCAAGGATGAAGATTCCACATCCTCTGTTGGACACTTGTGTCAGCATTTGATCATCCTCATGGTGAAGGATTTTTTTTGATCTCTATTCAGAATTTCTCTAGTTTCAGTATGTCAACATTTTGTCCTGTCCTTTCAGTGTACACCTCCTAGAAGGGTTTATCTCTGTCTTTACTCTGCCTTCCAATTAAGCAGCTGTAGACAGCAAAGTGATCCTCTCTCTGCTCCTCTTAGTAATGCTGAATAACCTAATTTCTCCCAAATCTTCTCATGGGACATGTCTTCCACTTGCCTGACCACCCACATGACGATGTGAAGCCAGTCACGAATGCCTAAGTGGGGGGAAGGATCACTTCCCTTAACCTGCAGGTTGCTCTTTTGCTAATACAGTCCACTATGTAGTTGACTTTCTTTGCAGCAGCTGCACACAACTGACTCAAGTTCAAGCTGTCCACCAGGACCTCCAGGTCCTTTTCAGCAGAAGTCTGGAAAGCAGCCCTGTCCTGCATCTTATTAGTTGCCTTCCTCAACTAGGTATGGCCCACAAACTGTAGTTCACGGAATCATAGAATCACAGCATCCTAGAATGGGTAAAGTTGGAAGGGACCACAGTGGGTCATCTGGTCCAACCTCCCTGCTCAAGCAGGGTCATCCCAGAGCATGTTCTACAGGATTGCATGCAGACAGTTCAGGAATATTTCCAGTGAGGGAGAATCCACAACCTTGCTGGGTGATCTGTTTCAGAGCTCAGTGACCCACATAGTAAAGTTCTTCCTCATATGCAGGTGGAACTGGATGTGCATCACTTTCTGCCCGTTGCCTCTTGTCCTAGTACTCGACACCACAGAGAAGAACCTGGATCCATCCCCTTGACACCCTCCCTTCAGATACAGCGACAGACCTCCAACCAGACCGTGTGCCACTAATTACAACCCTCTGGGATCCGCTACTAAGCAGTTCTCAATCCTCTTCAGTGTGTAGTCATCCAGTCCACACTTCCTGAGTTTGCCTGTGGGGATCATAGCAAGCACAGATGATAACATATATTTTAGGAAGAGATGAATTTCAAATTAGAAGTACCATTGGCTGCAGCATGAATATGCATAAGGACAGCTACAAGAAGAAACATTTAGTCCCATGTATCTACTTGTCCTGTATTCCTATTCTCCACTTGTCCTGGATTCCTAATCTTTCTGTTTATAAGCAAGCGAGATTTGGCCCATTTTCTTATGTGCAAAATAACCATTTTAGTAATATCCATTATGTGTAATAACATTCATGTCTTGCTCAAGATTACTCTTTGGACAAGCTCACTGCTTACAGTACTTAGCATAATCCCAATAACTGTACAAATGCTAAGACATTATCCATGGCAATGCTCTTTTCCTGGGCAAAGCATATTTTCTTCCTGTGCCACTGGCACTGACTGCTTCAAAACAGACACACAACCTGCTTGGTCCAATTAGATATTTAATATAGAATTCTGACTCAGATGATACTTCATGGAGAAAGTTTCCCTAGCCAGCCTTAACACCTCAGTTTATTCTTGAGTTTACAAAGTTGAAGGAATTTAAAGAGAGCACCTTATACAGCTCTTGATTTTACCCAGACAGACATAAAAAAATAGCATAATCAACATGCCTAGCTAGGAAAAATACCTTTACATACCTTGACTAATTTAAAAGAACAGGTAAAGGTTCTAGTTTGTTAAGGCCAGCCCAAACAATTCTGACAACAATCCCACAAAAAAATCTTCACAAAAAAAGTATAATGCATTTTTAGATTTGAATATTCAAAATAAATATCACCATGTCTCTTCAATATGTCTGCTACTCTAAATTTTAATAAGTCAATGAAAATACCTCTGTATAACTTTATTTTTTCATTATTTCAAAAAGTCAGAGGGAAACGGCTTTAGTATTTGCCAAAAACATCCGCATTTCTATTGCCTCTCAGTGTAAGGTTCATCAGGCTACACTTCACAAAAAAAGCTCTTTGAAAATCAGAGGGTTTTTTCCCCTTTCAATGCATTAGAGTAGAAAAAAATGGGTTAAAGCACCACGCCATTATTTTAGAGCTAAACAGTTAAATGTTTTATACAGGAACATCAAAACCATATATGCTTCAAAGACCCAACATTTTTTTAATGGCTTTCAGATAAAACAATTTATTTATGCAATTAACAACAACATGCAATTTCTAATAATTAGCCGATAATAGTTATCCACAAAGTACTTTATAGAATTGCCTTCTGAACTGCATTCATTCTGTAGGGAATCACTGAAAATTAGACTATAAAATTACCAGAAAATGTACTGCATTAACAAGAATTTTCTGTATTTTTTTCTCCTACAGATTTATGGACTTGAATATTTGTAAACATTTGTTTTCAGGGGAAGACATCAGGTCCCATCACCTCACATCTATAACAAAGAAATAAATACTGCAGCAGCATTTTCTGAAAGATTAAACCCACATTATTCAGCAAAAAAATGTGAGAATATATTCATATTGCTGTTTTGCCAATTGCACATTTCAAAAAATAGCTGGTAATTTGTTCTCAAATGATAATAAGTTTGGAGAATTTTACTGTCTTTATGACTATCAGGCTTTTTGATTTTGCATTTCCGAGCTTTTCCTGACCAAAAAAAGGGCAGCTGGAAACAGCATTTATGTGAAAGTTCAAGTTTTCACCTTATTTGACATTCCTGGATCTAATACTTAAGACTTTTGCTAATTTATGATAAAGCCAAGAAAGCTGAGAACAGGTTTAGGTGGGACACGTGGGTGCCTGCAGTTCAGCAAGGTTTATACAACTCCATTTAAAACAACAAACATATTTACCATTTTACTAAGTGCAGGAACAAAAGAGTTGTTGTTCCTCTCCTCTTTTACACATAGGTTGCAGAAGAATTAACCTATTCCTCTGACTTTCATTGGCACAAGTACACTTTTGAGAAAACTGAAAGGTCTTTTTTGTATGGGCATGGGTAATGGTAGGAATGAGTGCTAGAATGGAAAGGCCAGGGGTTCTTTACTGACCTTGACAAGCCAGTATCACTAAAACACAGAAACATTTTGAAATTTACATTGAAGTATTTATCTATATCTGGGTAAACAGAATTTGTTTTCTGTGGTCTCAGATATCTACATCTCTGATCTATCTGGACTTCTAGAATTTATTTCTAAGCAGGGTTTTGAGTGTTGCCTGTTGTACAATTGGGTCTACTGTAGACCAGCCATAACACAGAAGGAAAATGACAAATAATCATCTTGCCAACATGGTTTCTTGGTATTAAAGGATATGCTGATCCAATAACATTGCAGAGTTTGAAGAACATACTTTGTTTATTTATATTAGTACAAAAGAAAATATTTTTAAGTGCTCATGCTGTTGTGTGCCTGTCAGCTCAGGAAGGTGGTGAAATACCATTCAGGCCTAGAAGGAACAGCTCAGATAAAGCAAATCAAAGCAATTTAATAATGCAAAACTGAAAGTTAAGCTTTACTTTGAAGACAACAGAGAAGAGTGATGAGCTGGTGTAGCTATTAGAAGCAAATCCTGAGCTGGTTCCAATTGATGTGGACTTTCTCTGTCTTAGAAGATGGGACTTATGATGAATTTTCTCAGAATAACTGGTGTGGAAACTAGTAATGATTATGAACTGGAATTTCAAAGCAAAATGACAGGACTTTAGGAATCATATACATTTAATCAGAAAGAAAAAGAAAAAGGGAAAATTAAATTAAAATATTTGAAAATATCATAGTGAAGGAAATATAATTTTAAGAATGAGGTGACAAATGTAGAGACAAAAACGTAAATGGTGTTTTACTTAGTTGAACTGTATTATATAACCATACATATGTTCATCTTATGGACTATTTATTCTTGATATATCATTATGTATTGACAATATTCCTGATTCTTCTGACAATGATCAGGACTAATGTGGCTTTAAGCAAGGGAAATGAAAGTCAGGATATTCCGAAGAGGAAGTTCCCCCACAGCTCTGGGAGTTGTCATCATTTCCTCTCACTTAAACCATATAAACATGCTTTGCATGATAACCTTGACATTCTTTCAACAATTGCTCTGTTTTCCTAATTGATATCACTTCTGGGAAAGTCACAACTTGCCTGTGAATTCTTGGGACTCCCAGAGCCTGTGCAGATTTATGAATAACTCCTCCATTTTCTAAATGTTTTTCATTTGCTTAAAACAAAGGACAATTAAAACATATAAACATAGTATTTGACTTCTCTTTAGTTTTACTTAGGTCAACAGCTGACAAAAAAAAATATCTGAAACCAGAAATCTATTTGTGTGACACACAATATATTTTGTTCACAGTCAGTGAGTGCACCAAACCTATCACCTATTGCCTCTAACCAAACAGGATGAATTAAATGTGCAGGCCTTTCACCTGTGTGGTGAGTCCTCCTTGTGTTGATCACTTTAAAACTCTTCTGGTACAAACTCTCCCAATTATCTGTCATAGTAGATGAATTTCATACTGGTTACTTGGGGATATAATTAAAGATCCTCCCTCTGATAAAATACACCAATAAAAAAAATGGTTAGCTCTAGGAAAATGGGTTTCAGCATAGCACCAAGGTGCCAGTAGCTGCTCTTTCATATAATATTTTCCTCACCATGTAAGCAAAAAGTTTGGGATTATAATTTAGACATCTGAGTACTTGTCTAAATGATTAAATATAAATATTATTGAATTATCTAATAGTTCAGTTACTGTCCTAAGGTTCAGCAGAAGCTGGTACACCAAGATTTTGCATTCTCATTTAGTCCAGCTGGGACACATGTCAATCGGCTAATTCTGTACATCTGAATGTAAGCTTCAAAACTTCCTGTGGAGCCCAAGAATGAGGGATGAAGTCGAGGTTTGGTCCAACCTGAGTTCCAAAGACCCCTCAGTATCAGTTTCACATCCCAAGCTTGTTAGCTTTAAAATCTCCCAAATATGGAAAACATTTAACACCTTGTAAAAAAGCCATTGTAGTCTTTTATCCTTGCCACAAATCTATGGTATATTTTCTCTCTGACCTAAATTGTGGATAAAGTTACTTGATAAAGTAGAAACAACGTAGCAGAAAAAATGGTGGCATTTTCAAGCTCTTACCTTTCTATTTGCAGACAATTGTATGTGTTAGTGTACAGTACTCTCTGAAGAAGACAGGGGAGGAGGTTAGAAGTGATGCACAATACAGATTAATTTGTCTACCACTTATCTTCTCCAGAGCTGTCCCTTTTCTTTCATTAAGAAATATTCAGAGAACATCTCATTTTGCCTAGACTGATAAAATAAGCCTTCAACTTTCTCACTGACAGCTTTTAAAAGCATTTATTTAGTTAGTAATTCTTCCTGTTTCTAGTCTCAGATTTATGTATAAAACCACTTTGTTTTTTCTGGTTCTGCTTGAAAAACAACAACAACAACAACAACAACAACAACAACAAAACCAAAAAAAAAAAAAACCAAAAAAAAAAAAAAACCAAAAAAAAACCAAACAAACAAAAAAAAAAAACTAGGCAACTGACCCAATATAAATAGTTGGAGCAGCCAAATACACTATGCTTTTTGGCAGATAAAATAAATGAATGACTGAAAATTTTACTCGTATACATAAAGTTTTCCTCTTCTTCTTAACCAGATTTCTTTTAGATTTCTCCCCCCATATTCATGCTGTCATGCCTTGAGCAAAACCCAAGCAGTTTCTTCTTCCCATTCTGAATATCTTTCAGCAGAAAAAATTTGTTGACCAAGGGAAAAAATATCTTTCCTGATGAACTATCTCTGCACAGTGGCATTTCTACCATTCCAAGTTATGCTTGGCCTTAAGACAGAGCAAGAAGTCAAACAAGTAGCGGATGCTTCTTATCTCTAACAGTCTGTACCAAAATTGGAGACATTTCATTTCTAATGAGTTAAACAACAGCATCTCTAATCAAACTGAGTAGAGCAGAAATTTTTATATTGCATATTTAGGTTCAAAAATTCTCACTAAATACAAGGATATGCATTCTTTGTCTTCCCCTTAAAACAATCTTGCACAATACTCCAATACTATTTCACTGGAATGTTACACAATGTGATACAAAAGACCTTATCTGCTTCTGGATTAGTAAACATATTGTACAATGATGAAAAAGGGTAGAGATTTTCTCTTGGTCCAGTCAAGCATTCATTTCCATTTGTTAAAAATCTTTTCTTGGTTCTCAAACCAGATATTCTTTCACCATAATGCAATGGTGAAGAATCCAAAAACCTTCACTCTTGCCATGCAACCTTCTGATTAACAACTGCAATTGATAACTGTGATTGATTCCTGAAAACTAATCTGTTCTGATTATAGTTACTACAGTTTTTACTCCTGTGTCCCCTGAATCCAAAGATAAGGTAGACAGCAATATTTTTTTCTGTCAAAACTCACACACTCTTGAAAACCAAATTCTGTGCTCAAATAGCCAGAGTTCAGCAGAATGCTTCAAATTAAAATTGTTGCTCATGATCAGAAAATTGCAAGTCATGAGCTTTTAGAGGTTCAGGACTGACTTAGGCTCCAGTCCTTTTAAGCAGACATACACAAGTTTTACTTTATGAAGTGACACCTCCAGCCCTAGTTCATGATGACACGCTTTGAAATTTTAACCTGGATTACCAAATGTAGCAGTTTTTCACAGCAGTGAAAAAATAACTGTACAAATCAATCTTTTGTGCAGTAGCACTCCTTTTTGAAGCAGTGTCTTTAGTGTATCTGTTGAAGTAATGACATGAATATCCTAAAGAACAAATTATGATTTTAAGCATTATGTGGATTTTCTACTATAAAAAGACAACCTTTCCAGTTAATGTAAAATAAATAAATTACATCCATAGCTTTGACAGTAAGTACATTTCATGATGGTAAAATTTAAATCAAGAATATATGATTTATGGGTTACTAATTGAGATTTGCAATTAAAAAAGAGATGTAGGTAGATAGTTTGAAAGAAGTAGTAGATAGAAACTGGGCTATAAATGCAAATAAGATCTTCTTATTTAGACATTTTCTTTTATTATAAATACAGCATGGCAAGTTCCCTTCTATCATCCCCCACAAAGACAAGAAAATGTTGTCTGAGCCTTGCTCCAGCCAAATGATAAAAATCTTGGACAAAACTGAATGACTAGGTTAGTCTTTGGGTGTTTTGCTTATAGCAGCCTGGGGTAGGGAAGGAATAACGTGCCACATGAAAAGAGTGTGAAATAGCTGGGAGTGTTTATACCAGAGAAGGGATTTTATCAATGCCTGTAAATACCTGGTGGGGAAGGGGAGTGAAGAAGGCAAAGGCAAGCTCTTATCAGTGCTGCCTACTGAAAGGGCAAGAGACAATGGGAAAAAATTGAAATATGTGAAATTCCACTTGAACATGTGGGAGAATTTGTTGTTTTTGTTGTTGTTGTGATGAGAATGTCAAGCATTGTATCAAGCTACCCAGAGAAACTGTGGAAATATCCTTGGATATATTCAACACCTGACTAGATAAGACCCTGAGAAACCAGCTATGGCAGACCCTGCTTTGAGTTTTGGACTGCACCATCTCTAGAGGCCTCTTTCCATCTCAACTATTCCATGATTAATTATGGGGAGCTAGATATGGTCTTATCTGTATCTTGCTCCATTTTCATAGATGTGCACTTTTCTCTCATTTTCAACTACATGCTTTTCAAGCTGTCCACATGTACAGTTATCTTTGGTAGGACTGTATTTCAGTTTTCCATTAGGCTTGCTTCTGTTTAGAATTTTCTACAAGTTCCTTTTTGCTTCCTTCCAGTTTTCTTTACCTGCATTTGAATGTCTAGTACACAATCCTTTTTATTACATTCCTGATTGTTTGTTTTTGCTGTTTTAAATGCTTTTATCTAAATTGTACCTTTCCTTACATTTTCATCTGTTTGAAACTGATAGCTCTGACCTTGGGTAAACTCACTGCTTGTTAAAATATCATATTTTATTACAGTTTTTCTTTTATATCTCCTCTGTGTCTTTTCTCTTTTCCTGCCTTACTCTAATAGAGCCCTGGTTTTCTTCAGGCTATTTTCTAAATACATGTTCCTTCAATTCTCTCCAATACATGATTGCAGTCTAAGGAAAATAATTCATGAAACATCAACTATTCGAGGAAAAACTTTTTTTTTTTTTTTTCAGTCTTTAGCTGAAGGACTTAGAATAAACACTCAGAAGAAGATGTGAGTTGCAGTTATCCAAATCTCTCTGAGAAGGGGCAGAATTTTTTTACCGCCTAATAAATAATCTCTATTCCTACCACAGTTTTCAAGACAAGGAACTGATAGACTAAAGTCAAAATATGAAATCACCAATGTCCATTTCAACAAGCTTCCATACCACTGTGTAGATGCAGGCTACTGTGGAGAGGAAGCTTCCTGGCCACCATGAAGTATTAGAAGACCCGCCAGAATTTTCTTTCAAGTAACTCCTAAATTAATTATGTCTTTAGATACTAATAGAAATAATTATTTCTAGTAATAAACTAATATGCAATATTTCTTTTCCACCTTGCGTTAGTTTACAAAATCATCAAGTTTTCCAACCAAAAAAATCACTTATATCAATACAAAAGACTGAAAATTCATACTGCCCAGTGTGATGAAGAACTTGCCGGACTGAATCATACTCTTAGAGCAATGTTTATTCTTCCTGTTCTTTTCAGAGATATTGTTCTAGATTACATGGTTATTTGGACCTGAAGTACACATGCAACCACTGGTGGAATGCTATGCCCTAGTGGCAATGTTCATGAAGTCAGCATGGATCATGCAAGTCTATTTTTGAAACAGTTTTCATTTACTGACACAAAGTTGCAGCAAATGAACTTACTCACTATTTTTTCAAAATAATTAAAATATAGAAGACACTGAAAACTTAGTCCTTGCTGGTACCTTCAGATACACGTCATCTTGTAGCATATTTTTAAATATGCACCAAGATGAGCACTATGAATCAAAGATAGAAATCTGTCCCTTACTGTTCCTGGATTCCTCATTAGGCTCTGTTGGATTTAATAAAAAAGCCACTAAATAATGCTGTAAATGCAATTACTTCCTTGTTCTGCTCATCCTTGAAGTTAGGAAAATTTGTTAGAAGGCTTTGTCCTTTATGTTCTGCCGCAGCTGCTTTTATTTATGCCTGGTAATGTCACTGTGTGCTCAAGTGTCTAGCACTCTTAGGCCTGACAGAAATGTGGAAGAAGAAGAAATACAAAGTAATATGCTACTGTTACTTTAACAACTGCACTTAACATGATGTTTCTTTTAGAAATGGATACTCACCTTTATATAAAGACAAGGGGAGATTTCTGACTTTCTTCCTTGCAAAAGCATTTGGAGTTAAAGAAGAAAACAGAAAATGCAGCATTTCATGAAACACAGGCAAAAAAATTGCGTACAACATAAGAAAGCACAGTGTCCTCTGTAAGAAATAGATACTTAAAGCTCTAATCATTATCGTGATGGCACACTAATAAATGCCATAGAAATGGAGTTCAAATATAGTCACTTGTATGGCTAGCATCATATCCACAGGACTGCAAATGAGATTCAAGAATATATAGGTAAGTTATCACTGTAGTCACTAAGAGCTCATCTATGTAGTATCACCCAGCCTCTGCCCCAATTACCTGCTATGAATAAGAAAATTGGGAAAAGTGTAATTCAGTCTTGTTGACTGTCAGATTCAATAAGATTAGGTTGCATTCAGCAAAACTGAAAATTTCTTAATTAAAAAAATCCCATTTTTTTCAGGGCATTGAACACTATACCTGGAAAGAAATGTATTTGTGCATGTGTTGCCCAGAGGGCTCTGTTCATCTTAGACTCTACTAGAAAGAAAACTGGAAGATGTCAGAGACACAACTTGTAGAAAAGCATGATGAACCATGATATTCTTCCATATTCTTTCATCATCCTTTCTATGTTTCTTCTTCCCAGCAAGATATGCAATGCTTTTAAGAAAGCAGAAAGTAGAGGGCATTGTTGACTTTCCATCAGTATGGAATTAACCTCTTTGAGACAAGAAAATTGGTCAACTAAAAACGGAATATAGGAGAACTGGAAAATTTTAATGTGTCATAAAACTATTTAGTATGGATTTGAGTTACATTTTTCCACATTTTTTAGAGAATCAGGGTTAAGAAATAAGAAATAAAGCAGTCATTTAATGAAAAATGATATCTCACTAGTAACTTGTTGTTTCTGCCCTTATCAATTGCCTATGGGAGTTTATTTTAGTACAGAACAGATGTTTGATTTCTCTTACTTGAAATAACAGGTATTTCATCTGCAATTTTCCCTGTGCACATCTTTGAAAAGATTATACTTTCAATGGTGTTAATATACTATAAATTAATATATCTTCAATGCTTAAGGAGACAGACTAGGATTTAGGCTCCCAAATACATTTGTAGAATATGCCCCGATTTTATAAAATAAACCAAAGAAATTTGTTGATAGAACAGTACTGGTAGTGATAAGAGTGATGATGTTAGCAACAACAACAACAACAACAACAACAATAATATAGTTAATGTCAAAGAAAAGTGCAGACATTATTTTATGCCACCTGAAGAAACAACATTGCATTAGAAAATTTGGTTCATTTAGATTTTTTTAAAAAAGTCATTTAATAAGAGCTGCAGAAGTAAAAAAAAAAAAAAAAAAAAAAAAAAAAAAAAGTAAAGGAAAAGATCACCTGTAATGGTACATGTAATAATTGCCTATTATATAATTTTCTGATGGCCATTTTACTGTGTAGCTAGTCAGCTTGCAACCGAGAAATCTTTGCTGGTGAAGATTGCAACTTCTTGTTACCTATTGGTACAATATTAAGGAATCACTATCAAAGTGCTATTTAAGCCATTCTTTATTCATGAGTTGTAAATGTTCAGCTTGGATGACAAAATGCATCAAGCTTCTGAAAATAATGCCCATGATTTTCTGGAGCGGGAGCTATGACTTCTGAAAATATCTGATTTGGTTTTGGGACACTCATGACGCAATATCAAGACTCTGTGTTAGATTCTATTTCTGGTTTTTAAAAGTATCTTTACAGTCTCTCTTCCTCAAGGAAAAAAAAGTAATTTTGAAAATTTCATTCTCCTATCTAAAATTAACCTGCCACAATATAAAATTTAAAATGTATAAAACAACAACAAAGAACTCTGTGTAATATTACATCTTCTATCACATACACAATCTTCGCATAAAAGAGGAGCATAAACACTAAAATCTATCAGTTGCACATGCTTGCTGTCACATAAGAAAAGAAATTGTATAGATATGCACATCTCAGAAAAACAAATCTGTCCTTTCACAAGCCTAGAATAATGTATCAGATAGAACTAAAACAGTTTTATATATTACCATATTTTCCTGTATATAGCCTGCTACTCAGATAACCCAAACCTCTTTTGGAAAGTAAATTCCCATACAACCCACACCTCAGATAACCTACAACTGTCTCCTCTTTTCCCCTCCAAGGCATCTATGTATCTTACAAGTTCCCCTGGAGGTTTCCTCTTATGGTGGAAACAGGGAAAGAACAGAGGTAAGAAGATGATAGGCTTAAAAAGCAAAAAGAATAATTTGTAGTGAATCAGAGGCTTAGGGAGGGCTAGGAAAGAAGGAAATCTGAAAACAATTTTTCAAAATATTACTAGAACGTACGGACAACCCTAATTCTGAAAACAACAAGGGTGACTTTTAATATTTTTAACAGCTTATTTAGGTTGTAGTACTTGAAAACAAAGTACTTGTTTTCCATGTTTTCCAGATAAACTGCATTTCAAACTTCGGTGGCACTTTTAAATTTGAAGATGAAATGAACCATCTAAGCATACTGTCATATTTTCCAAGGCAAAATCAAATAAAAGTTCTTTCATAAATAGCAAAAAAATAAATATATATGTATAAAAATAAATAAATAAGTGAATAAATATATTAGAGCCAAACATTGAAAGAAGATACCATCACTTTCTGCTAGTCGTGGAGTTCACAGGTATTAAGTAGACTATCTGTTAACACAAATTTCTTCATGGTGTAGCGCATGTGCAAGGTCAAGTTCTATGACAACGTGTACTGCTGGAGGAAGACTTTATTACCAAGAGCAGTTGCTTACACTTGGGAAATGCAGAGGTGTGGAGAAGAGAAATGGAGAAGTGGAAAGAGAGAAAGAGAGAGAGGAAGGAGAAGGAGAAGAAGGAGAAGAAGGAGTAGAAGGAGAAGAAGGAGAAGAAGGAGAAGAAGGAGAAGAAGGAGGGAGGGAGGGAGGGAGGGAGGGAGGAAGGAAGAAAGAAAGAAAGAAAAAGAAAGAAGGAAAGAAGGAAAGAAGGAAAGAAGGAAAGAAGGAAAGAAGGAGAGAAAGAAAGAAAGAAAGAAAGAAAGAAAGAAAGAAAGAAAGAAAGAAAGAAAGAAAGAAAGAAAGAAAGAAAGAAAGAAAGAAAGAAAGAAAAGTTCAATGAAACTATCAAGGCATGTGATAAAACCAAGACATTTGGTGATCTTCCCCATAACTTTTTCTCTAACCCTATGCGTCCCCCAATCATATTTTCATATTACCACTAGGCTGCAAGCAAACTGGGACAGGGCCAAATAAGCTTTTGGTTTATACTATCCTTGCAAACATATATAATAATAAAACAAAAGAAACAACAAATTGTTAAACATAATAAACCTTAAGAAAAACAGCCTGTGGCTTCTACCTGAAGCTCTGAAAATAGTGGGCATATCTTAAGTCTCTCCACCCAAATTGAAGGTATTCATTACATGACTGAAGCTAACTATTGTTTCTGTACTGCCTGTGCCCTAATGCCACTACTTTACAGTATTACTGGTAAGCAAATGGTTGCAGTGTGAACCATACAATTTTTTATCTTCTGGACACTAAATGGAATGATGCACTCTTCTACTCCAATCCAGATCAGCTCTAAACCCAGTAAAAGCAATGAGCTCATTTGAGCAGGAGGACTGAGTTTGCCCTCTTCTTTCCTTACCAGTTCAAAACGGAAGGTGGCATGGCTTTTCTGGTGCACTGCTGGCTTCTGGCTTGTTGCTAGCCTGCTAATGTAATTTCAGGTACAGCAGAAATGCTTGCCTCACACTTGAAAAGAATGTGTCAATAATCTCAAATATCAGTGGATTCCAGAGTTGGATCTCTAACATCTACTATATTTTGAGTGGTGCAGAGGAATCTAACTGGCTCAAATGATACAGAGTCCTAGTGCAGTGATTCCAGTTATGCCCAGAGGAGTGACCAAAGATGCTTCTAGTCACTCAAAACTTCTCATATGTGCTCAGTTTACAATTATATTGTCAGAATGCTACTTCAATCTGATTTTCCACATTTTCACATCCTCACATACAGTATAGCTTCCAGATGCCAAAACAGGTCTCTTTTCCCAGATGTGCAAATCCACCAGCTACACTTGGGCAACTTAAATGGCCTCTAATGGCAATGTGATGTAAACAGTTTTATTTTCAAAGAAAAATGAACAAACAAGTAAACAAAGCTCCAAACTAAGCCCAGTGTCTCAGGCACACTGGCGGTTGTGTGGGTTACATATCTTCCTTACAGATTCCAGAAGAATCCTAAATAAATGAGGAATAGAAAGATTTCACTTTGATATTACATGTCACTACCTTGCTAAAGAAAGAAATCAAATCAAATTAAACTGCACTGGTTTTACAATATAATACCGAATTTCATTCTTAATATGAGTATCCAGCTTATTGCATAATGTTGTGTTTCTTCAGTACGTCTGCTGAAAAATCTCCAGCTAAGGTTAACCCATCTGTACACTTCATTGTACAAGAGAGCTTATTTCCAAGCTAATCAAAAGCCATGTATTATCCACTTAGTAACCAGCAACACATTTTTAATCATTATTTTGTAGCACTGCATTAACGGTGATGGAAAATATTGCTTTTTTTATAATAATTGAAAAGTTTGGGCTGTATGTGTAGAAAAGTTCCATTATTCCATATATTCATAATTCAGTGAGGAGCAATACTGTCTTTCCACTCACTATTTGAATTTTATAATTCAAGAGTGCATCCATATGGATATGAGAATGACAGAATATTTTGATTTACTATATTGTCTTGGGAATGCAGCTACAAAAACTGTGTTGGTTTTCTTGCCCTTTGGTATCAGTAGCCCTGAATTAGGCACCTAAGAATCAAACCAAATTTCTTCCCAGACAGGAATTAATAACTTTAGAGTACCCTACACAGGATGAGTACTCTGAATTATGACACTAAATACATTGTATGTGTGAAGGGTAAAAAGGAGAGGGATGGCTAAATACAGTAACAGTAACAGATTTCTGAAATAGCTAGTAACTTGACTAGTAAAAGCTTTAATGGCGGAAAAAAATGACCAAAATCTGACCAAAAAGCCAAGAAACTCCACATTTTAAATAAGTATATTTTCCAAGCTAGTTCTTGGGTTTAGCTCTAGGACTGGCACCTACAAAGTGACTTGGCTACTCCAAGACCCCATGTCATAATGATTTAGGGGATAGCACAACTGTAAGTTAAAATCTATAACTATATATATGACTATACCTTCATCTATGCTAATGGATGTTTCTTCAAAGTGTTCCTAAGCAAGTAAGCAGTGAGACTTATTATTAAATAGACAAATTCATAGTGGAATTCTAAAAAAGGCAGGATGATAAGGAAGGAACTGTCACAGACAGCAGGTAGTAAATTCTGAGAAGAAGAATGTGACTTGGCACACTGTCACTCCGGTCCGTACTTCCCTCCTGAGTTTCCTAGCTATTGTTCTTTTCCTGGTAGGCAGAAAACCAAAACACCAAAGCAGGCCCTGATCGTCCCAGTTTACTCTGCACTGGGGCAGCCTCACGTCAAGTGTTGGGGGCAGTTTTTGGTCGCACAATATAAAAAAAAAGCTTTAAACTATTAGATAGTATCCAAAGGAGGGCAACAAAGAGGGTAAAGAGCCTTGAGGGGAAGCCGTATGAGGAGTGACTGGGGTCAGACTGTTCAGACTGAAGAAGAGGAGACTGAGGGAAGACATTGCAGTTACAGCTTCCTTGTGAGGGGAAGAGGAGGAGCAGGTACTGATCTCTTCACTCTGATGGCCAGAGATAGGACCCAAAGGAATGGCATGAAGCTGGGTCAGTGGAGATTTACACTGGATATCAGGATTTTTTTCTTTTCACCCAGAGGGTTGTTGGGCACTGGAACAGGCTCCCCAGGGAAGTGGTCAGAGCACCAAGCCTGACAGAGTTCAAGGAGCATTTCTGCTCTGAGGCACTGGGAGTGACTCTTTGGGATGTCATGTGCAGGGCCAGGAGCTGGATTTGATAATTCTAACGGTCTCTTCCAACTCAGCATATTCTATGATTTCTTGCCAAAACTGAACAGGAATAATTTCCTTCTTTTAAAGAAATTATATTTTAAAACACATAATAGTAAATAAAACAAACATCCACCATCACATAAGGAAAAATAATATGAGCCTGCAGCATTCCACACTCTGTCATCTCATGAGAATTTATCAAAGATATCATCAAAAGATCAAGATAAACATTTTGTACTAAATTTCATAGCACTTAATTTTATATGTGCTATTTTCTTTCTATTCACGTATGCAGTTTTTGATGTAGACAAACATTGCTGACAGTTTTTCCACTGCTCTTTTTTACTTGAGATGAAATAACCATACACTTCCTGGAAACTAAGACAATCCTGATGCAAACTAGTTTGTCTAGTCTGAGTTTTTCTAGTCTGTCCATGTATTCTGTGCATTACTCAAGACTACACACAATACCTACCAAAGCTGTTTTTTTTTCCAGTTCTGAGATGGGGGAAGGAACTATTCCACATCACATTTTTAGAAGCCAGTATTTGTTTTTCTGGAACTGCATGACATTGATGAGTTAGATTTGCTTTCTTTATCTAATCCCTCAGACTCTTTTCCAGAGCTACTAATTAACCAGTCCTCCACCATTTTGTCATTTCTGCTGCAGATTTTCCCAAAATGCATTATTTCCCTTGTGCCTGTCTTCAAATGCATCCTGTTTCTTTTCCAGTCACCCAATTAGTAAAACAAATTTTGAACTCTAAGGCCATTCTCCATTGCACTTAAAAATGACCAGGAGATTGATTTCAATTTCATAATCAACAAGTACTTTCCCTGGCAGTAGTCATTACAGAGGCTCTGGTTATTATATGAACAACAGTAACACTGGTGGTGATATATGCAGATAAAAATACAGTACCAGAAGTCTTTTACAAGGAGAGAAAGTTCTCTTCCACACAGATGGAAGCTGCAATTAATGTCTAGGCTACTGTCAGAGTGAAACACTTATGACCAGGTCTCCATTCCAATCTTTCACCACTTGGCTTTGAAAATCTAGGTGTCTACTCTCCTGTCTCAGTCCTGAGCAGAGTACTTTTTACTTAAGTACTTCTTAAGTACTTCTTAAGTACTTCTCCTTGTACTTTGATGTCTGTGTCCTGAAGCTATAGCTAGTACAGATGTCAGGTATCTTGAGGGGAAAAAGACACAAGACGATGTAGTTTAATTATGAGCAGATAGTTACTTTGTTTGGCCAGATATTCTGCACACTATTAATTATGGTACGATTGTGTGCAAATCTATGTTATTAATTATTCATTGTTTCTAGCAATTTACAGTCTGACAAGCTTCATATTTCAATCTTACTCATCAACTGAACAAGAACTTGTTTACTTTAAGCTACAAACACATTAAGTTATATAAATACATATAAACATTAGGAATCATTAATAGAATAAGAGTTTCTGAACAACATGAAAACAAATATTGGCTATTTCATGAAGGCAGCATCAGATGTGGAAGAAGTGATGATTTTGTAAAGCTATGCACTAAGATCAATGCCTTTAATTTTTTAATAACATGGTGAAATTATTTCCTGACTCTACCAAAGTCCATAGAGCCAACCCTCTATCCCTGATTGTGAAAAAATTGAACTCAATTTGATGAGTATAATTTATATAATTCATATAATTTATATGAATACAGATTATACAGTGCTAGTTCAATATCATCATAGTAAATACTTCACTTGCACTTTTTATAGTCAGAAGAATTTAACACTGTTAAACAGTAATGCAAGTATTCATAGGCTAAATATACAACATAAACAAACATTGGTTTGAACAAAGTGCAGAGTGAGGGTCTGCCACAGCTGTAAGTTTCCCTTTTCTGATGAGTTCTGAAAATAAATACGAGAAAAGAAGCAGGATTTTACTGTGACTGATAATGTATTTTTCTGGATGCACTACTAAACATAGCAATTGGAGTTAATAGGTAACTCATACTCATCCCCTCTAGTGCTAATTATCAATGGAGGAAAGAAAATAACTAATTTAGGCAAGTGTATTTATCTTACTAACTGTTACTAGTAGAACAAAGATGCCTAATTCAAATAATTTCATGAAATAGATGATGCCATACTCCTGTCCATGTTCCCTAATACAATGATAAAGAAATATACATTAATATGAACATCAAATGTGAACATTATGTAAATCATAATATTGGAATGATGGATGTTGATTAATTGATATTATCACACCATAGCAGTATCAGTGCTTTGGGTGCTATAGTAACAAAATGTTGCGAGTAAATGACTAAATCAGTTGCAATATGATAGATTTTAAGGTGAGACCTGTATATAAGATACTAATTAAGATAAGCCCTCAAGTACCAGCTGAGATTCTTGTTTTGCCCACAGGAACGAAATGTAAGCAATCCAAAACCTTGTTCTATGACCTCTGCTTACATGTTACTCAGTAATTACACCCCTACCTAAGCATGAATTTAGCAGTTACAAATATCCTAGTAATTCTGCAATTATTTTAAAAGGTGGAACCCTCAATAAATTTAAGACTTCAAGCAGACACATAAACCACATGCTAACTTGGTTGCTTCACTTCTAAGAAAAAGAGAAATCCTTCTTAGCTCAGTATTTCTGCATCACATTGTAGTAAAACTGGTAAGGCTGAATATCAAAAAGAAATAAGAGTGTTCTGTAACTGGTATTAATTTATTCAGGCTAACCAGGTCTTGTGCTCTTCCCTCAGATGATTTTTTTCTTGGGAATATTTTGATGGAGCTACATGAAGCAACGAAGGTTTAGCCACCCAATCTCAATAATCTCATATACTCTAAAAAAATCCTTTCTACAGAAAAGCAGGATTTAGATTCACAGGGAAGGGCTGTTTGAAAGAGTTGGAAAAAAAAATAGGAGAGGGAATCAATTATCACCATTCCAAATGTTAGGAATAGGTAAAAAAAATCTCTTTGTGATCTCTGGCATGACATCTTTTGAAGTACATCTTATTTTATAAATAGCCTACTAAGTTCAGCTTCATTTCAATTTTGTGCATGCTTTCTCACCAGAAATGTAGGGTCTAGGTAATTCTCCATGGCTATCAACTCCATTACTTAGAAAATTTACATAGCTCTCTTTCAAAATCTGTTTGATTTCTCTATCTCACTGCCCTAGATGAAAAAAATAATACTTGTCTTATGACTAGAATCGCCTTTCTTTTTTCTAGAGTGCATAAACTTATATTCATTCTATATCCCAAACTTTTTGTGTGACATGATTGTACATTTGCTTCAATAACTCTTTTCCCCTTTTTTGTTGACTGATACAAAATATTAATAGATGAATGTATCTTTTCAACCTCCCTATTACTAGGCGGAATATCTTTCAGTTTTCATAGATTTTACTTCTCATGACAATGACTTGCCTCTTTTTTTTTTTTTTTTATTCTTTGTCTTGAGCATGAACTATTACAGCTTGAAGCATTATTCCAGAAGAATTTGTATCCCAGCTTTGTTGCATGATGTTACTTGTTCTTCAACTCAAATGAATTAACCTCCACACGTTTTAAAATCATACTTCTCCTTTTTGCAACCACATTATGATAAAGTTATATCAAGAACACCTGGAAAATTAAGTTTAATTCTTTGTTTCTGAAAATTACCTGATTGTGAATATTCAATTCCTGCCCTCTTTGAGAGTGATAGTGTCTCACAACATTTTGCTCTCTGCATTCAGTTCCAAGAGAAGTCCTTGCCAATACCATGTGGTACCATGGAATCCCTTCTTTCCACAGTTGTCCATTTAAGATAACTTGTAGTAGGCCTACCTGTAACCAGATCCTTTGCTATTTTATGTCTTGCATTTTCCACTCTCTCCAGCTCCATTGTAATTTTCTTACATAGTTCTCCTTTTTGTTGGTGGTTGTTTTGTTTTGTTTTTTTTAATTTTGTACTTTGACATCTACAAAGGTTTAGTAGATTCATATTTGTAAAATATTACTTGTATGAGCAAAAAGCTTGGGAAAATTTGTCTTTCATGAATCAGTGTTTTATTTTATTTTGTTCCAATTTCTTTTTAAATCCATAGTTTAATTCACTATTTCTTGAAATTTCTTAAACTCACACACTTTCTGACAGCAAGAATTTCAGAACTTGCATTGCAAAACACTCCTCCAGCCAAAGGATAACATAAAAAAGAACCTAGAAGAATATGTTTCTCCTTTAAACCTTTCCTCAATATTTTTACCTGTGAGACACAATTGATCTTATCTACTCCATGAATTCTTTTTTTTTTTTTAATTTTTTTTTTAATTGCAGGGTAGGCCATGATGTATTTGATGTGCAGCATTTGTATCTTTTCTGAACAAAGAATGCCCTTGCATATTCATGCTATATACCAACTATGACTGTTAATTCATTATATTTACTTTACTTACAATATTTCAGGTTTTGAAAAATTTCTCTGTAGGGGTTCCTTTTTCCTCTCTCTATTGATATTCTTTTTTTTTTTTTTTTTTTTTCCAGTACCCTACAAACATAAGTCTACCCTAATTAAAAATAAAATATTGCTTTGTCAAAATAACAATTGAAAAAAAGAAAAGGACCTAATTTGGAAATAAATTCAGATCAACACATATCACTTCTTACTGCAGCCTACATCTGAGATGAAAAACAATGAGTTTCTGCAATCAGCAGCAGATGAGTATTTTTGGCAGATTTGGTAAGTGCTCTGTCATACCAAGCTTCTTACTCAGGTTTAGAATTTATCAACATTTTCTTTTCCTCCTCCAAGAAGTTCCTGGCAGAAGCAAGCCCTAAACCTGTTACTATGACTCAATGGTGATCCATAACTCTGAAAGATTTCTCATACAGTTTGTCAGTAAAAATATGTCAAAGCTTGGGTGTATTGTCCATAAAATATAGTCAGAAATGATAGCAAAAGGAATTTTATTAATTTGCAAAGAAAAACCATTTTAATATACTTACTACTTACAATACATGAATTATATCTAAATGAGAGAAGATATTTTATTTAAAATTAAAAGCCATTATTGTTGTTATTATTATTGTTGTTATCTTCCTCCAATTTGATATTGCTAATTGTTACAGAAGCTATGAACATAGACAGAATGTTATGCAAAAGTTTTTCTGTTATTCTCATTGTTTATTGTTTGAACTTTATAATTATGTTTGGAGACAGAATGACCTCAGAACAGTCATATTTCACAAGTGTATTCCAATTTTCATTGGTAGATGAAATCTATTTTCTTTCTATTACTAAAAATTATAAGTTGATAAGAAAGTCTGGCCATAGTCAAGCTTCCTAATCTACAGCAATAATCACAATCATTAGTATCTAGTGCTTCATAAACATCCCTTTAAGATACTATTAGATAAGCCATATAGTCTTGTGGGAAACAATCTGGATACTCCTGCTTCAAAAACAGCTAAATGTATTACAATAAATTTGCTTTCTCTGGGATGCTGAATTGGAAATCTATGAGATGTTGAATAAGAAAACTGATACCACTGCTTATCTGTCCAAAAGCTAGTGATGTTAGGAAGCCCAGTAATTGAAAAATGGATAGCACTGATATTTGAACCTTTTTATATAACCTTTGAAGTGTAAGCCTTTTGGGGAATAAATTGCTTTTTGTAACAAGAACAATGTCAGATCCCATATTTAGAAACCATCCACTTAATTCATTTTCAGACAGAGAAACTCATGTTGTCTTGTTGGGAAAAACATTGTAAAATGGATTAAGCTTCACCCTGGAGAGATGATAACCTAATATAAATAACTGCAGGCTGATCTTTATTAGTTACTGAACAAATATTGCCAAATAGGACAGGCGACCTTCAATGATGATTGATCTAGGATAAGTCATCAACAGCCTTGTCTCCAGAGAGTAACTTTGGGGCATTTTGGAATTGTACTGTGCTTCTTATTTCAGGGTTGGCACTAACACTGAGTAAGAGTAAGTACATCTTCTTTAATGGCGAGGTCTAAAGCTAATCCAGTGGCAGAGTAATGACAACTTATTCTAGGGTGGGCAACTGCTAAGTGTCTGCTAGAACTAATCAAACAGGATTGGGTCTTTGTTGGAGACCTGAATCAGCAACAGATTCCCATGTACACAGGAGACAGCCTAAACCCTGGTTTTTAGAATCACTGTGAGTATGAAAGATGTTTTTTTTAAATCTGACATTAGATGAATGATGAATTATCATTATTTATATATTTGCATACCCCAGTGCACTAGAACTGGCACCCCATAAATTGATTAATTCTGCAGTTATTCTTTCCTAAGATTTTTTTATATTCTTTGCTCAGATTTTCCTGAAAGTAAAAGAAGTAAAATTTCCTGGTTTTCAAAGTCGAAAAACTTCAGAATATGATTGTAGCTGAAAAGCTACTGCATTCCAGTGAGGATCAGTAGAGAAGTCACATGTAGAAGTAGTCTTTAATTATATTTTCTGTAATAATTAAAAACTTATAAATGATATTGATATTATGAAGAAGTAACACAAGACACTATTTGAGAACTCATACTAAAGAGCTATACTGATTGTGCATGGACTTAAATGAAAAAATAAAATAGTAAACATCTAACTGTGGAACTGTGGAGCCCATAGGATTGGCTAATATACAAAGATCCATATCAAAAAAACAAATCTTGAGTATTTGCTGCACAAAGACAGAAGATACTGAGGCTTTAGCTTTATTCCTTGTGGGTACTTCCATATTTGCACAAATAAACTACGCATGATTTATCTGTTCAAAAGATGTTATGAAACCTGAGGATTCCTGTTCAGCTGATGGATTACTATACAACCTCCAATAGACTGTGGTTTTCTGTATATCAAGCATTTATTTAAAAACAAAGTTATATTCTCAGAAATCTTTGCTTATGTGAGTGCAATTTGATAGTTAGAAGAAGGAAAAATTACAATTAACTCTAATTATAAAGTGTGTCTGTAAAATGTAACACACTCCTATATTGTTGAAGTCCTCTTTGCTTGCACAGCACTTGGCATGTTCACGGTTTTGGGCAGCTGGAGAGTAGCAGCAACAAAGTTATTTTCCAGAAAGTAGTGCAGTACTGATCTTGGAGCTTTTGTGTCACTTTTTCTTCTAATTTGAATACTTTGATTTTGTTTCAGTGCGTAAAGACCAATTTCAGTTCCTTCTGGCACCAACACTTACAGACTTTTTTCTTTTCATCAATTATCCTCTTATTTGTTTTGTACCTTGCTCAAGTGATAAAACTTTTTGTCTGTGATCTCTTTTCTCCTTTGTAAAACAACTATTTTTCCTTTTAGATTTTAAATGTGACAGAACAAGACTTAAATTGTTGCTATTTTTAAAACAGCAACAATTCTTCATCCTCTGATATAAAATAGCTGTAAGAACATCTAGTAATGTTTGTCTTGTGTAATGTATGAATTATCTTGAGAAAATCTAACAATAGAACGACAATATTATTTGTCTGGGAGTAAGAAAGAAAAATATTTCCAGTTGAAGTTATTACTTTTATTGTTAAAACAAGCCAAAAAACCCTAGGAATTCTGAATTAAATAGCTTAATAATATATCTTCTGGTGCCAAATTCATGCCTGATGTTATTTAACCAATTAATTTATCAACTTTTACAAAACAACTGTGACTTAAACTACTCCTTAAGTTAAAGAAACACTTTGGGGTGGGGGCTGAATATGTTTCTGGTATTTTTCTCTTGCAAGAGTTTTAAAATCTCCAAATACTTTTGCGTCATTTCTCCCGCATCCAGTATATTATCAATATCTTCCTTCTTAAATATTCAGCTCACTGATTTTGATTAGTATCCTTTTTTATTTTATATTCCATGTTGTCTTTTGTGTACTAGTACCATCAGTGCCATTCTACATTCTCTTCATGCTTTAGACATGGGTGTGCCATACAAATCTCTCACTGTGTTTGCTTGCTTCTTCAAGAACTGTTATTCTGAAGTTAGTGAAAAAGGTCAGGGTGATTATTTAGTGGGAAAAATCGAATCGGCTGAAACTTTATTGCTTTCCTCTAAGAAATCTGACTTATTTATGACATAAGGTATTTTAGGGCACCTGATAGGACTTACTCCTTTTTTTATGATACTCCTGCCTTTGTGTAAAATTGTGCTATAAATGATATTGACAGTGTCATACAGTACTACTGTATTGTTTTTTAAGTTGCATTGTTTCAGCAATTTATAGTCAAACAAACCAAAGTCGTGACTGTCTGCCCTACTTGCAAAGTTGCAGGGACTTGTCTTAAATTTTTCAATATATGATAGAGAGACATTTAACAGAGGAAAGTTTAGCATAGCTCAAAGCAAGATGGACTTTTTTTCTGGCTTGAAACCATAGTTCTTAAAATACATGTAATATGGACAGGTGTATAACTATGTAGGGATAATCTTGTGATTGGGATATTTTTCTTAATGGACTTAGTAGACAAGCCCATTGGCAGCATTACACCAGAGTTGCTTGACAAGTGCAATAAAGTAGACACACTTCTCAAAAAGGAGAAATGAAAACATCTGAATTGTCCATACCATAAGAGATATTAGATAAAAAATAGAGGCTGGTTCTTTGACCCCCAAAGAAATAACCAGGTGAAATAATCAGCTGCTGGAAGGTTACTAGAAAGAAGAATTTGTAGTCCCTCTGGAAGCAGTAATGAGATAAAAGGGTCCTTTCAGGTTCTGCTGGTCAGAATTATCTTCAGATACTCTTTTCAAGCAGGATTTTTTTAACCTGTAACACTGAAATGAATGGAGATCCTCTTTTCTCTATCCCTCAAAGATAAATGAATCAGCTTCCTCTCTCCATGTTTGGACCTGCCAACCTTCTCCAAAAAGATTTTCATTGTACAATCACAGGTTTATAACCCCCATAACAGATTCTCATGCATACTCTCCAAAGGTTTGATAAGTTCTCTTGTGCTCATGATGGTTACTGCTCTTCAATAGCAAAGTTTCAGAATCTTCTGAAGTTACAGTTCAGCATACTCTTGAATGCTGTGTATCCCTTGATCTGGGAAAAAAAATCTCCACCAAGTTTTACAAAGCCAAGGATGGATTTCCTGTCCAAAAAGAACTATGCAGGTCACTCACAGCATAACTGGGTGATCTCTTCTAAGCACTCCTCAGAGTTGATTGCTTATAGAATTATTTTTCATATTATGATCTTCAGATAAATCCAAGTGACTTCACCATCATTATTTAAATCAAGATAAATGGATTTTCAAAGACAAAGCATTTTTGCATAAATGAGAATAAGACTTCTAATAATTTTCCTCAAAACCTAAAATAGGGTGTTTTTTTAAAGTGATTGAAAATATATAACCATTCCATGTTTATTGCTATTATTGCTATTTTATCTTCCAGATAAAATTAGTTATGTTTTCCCTACAGCTGGGACTTTTCAACTGCAAGCCTACAGAAAGTGTTTGGGATCCAAACTTTAATCTGGTACTCACTTTTTTTCAAATCAAGGTGTGGGCTCAGTGGGACAGCTGTAGCCTTCAAAGCAGCAACTTTGGGTGCATGCTGTTAACAGTGTGATGAGGAAGATATTGCACTACTTAGCAATTTGTTCATTTTTGCATCACTACTACAGCTATATCCAGTCTTGTATCCTTCTGTTTTTAGTGATACTGCACTGGATTGTATAGACCTTAATTGTCTAAAAATTTCCTTCTGCCTAATGTTATTACAAGTGGAATCCAAATATAAACAATCCTAACCACTATTCTTTTACCATTGCATTTTTAGGTTTGTTCTAACAAGTGCTAGAGAGAGTTCATACTTCAGGAAGGGTTGAAAAAAATGTGCAAGATATTTCTGCTAGATACAAAATCTATTTTGAAGAGATTGTAAGGAAAAAACTGAAATTGGCCAGGCAACTGTTAACTAGCTATCAGTTGTGTGCAAAAAACAGTGTGCTGAGATCTGTGTCCTATAGCAATTTCCAAGATAATACAGCTGGATTTTGGATTCTGAAAATTATCACACACTGTAAAACTATGAGAGAAGGGGGAATCACAACATCTCCAAGGAGAATCTCAGATTCTGATGGAATTATACTCTATAAGCTAGTGATGCTATTCTGGAGGTAGCTTTTTATACAGGCTTCTAACCTGAATGTTATGGTTTATCAGTAAAATAGCTGGTTTCATAATTCCATTTTTTTTTAATGGAAGAGAATGAGTCATTTAATAATAAAAAGTAGTTTCTCTGCATGCTAAGGTTAATTGACTCAGTGCTCATTATTATAACTGGATTATCATTGGCTCAATGATAATTTTTGAAGGGGTAGCTGCATAAATGCTTGATCATCTTTTCAAGCCATTAAACACTGGGCATCAGCCTCTTAACAGTAATTCTGACATGTTTATCTCAGCTGGGTTTGTAATTCTTCTTTGTTCAGGGTTTGTGATCTGTATGTACAGTAAATTTAGAAAAAAAGGGAAAAACAAAAAGAGCAACAAAAATCCAACAAAACATACTGCCTTCCAAAAGAAGAAACAAATAAAGAAAGGGAATCTATTCCATCACAATATAATCCTCAGTAACTAACAATTAAAATATTTTCCTTAAAAAGCAATTATGTTTTTGTCCATTAAGTCTGGACACCTGGAGTAAATATTTGTTTCAGATTTGCAGGCACCTTATTAAATTTATATTTAAAGGTTAGCTACACTTGTTCCTCTTGATTGCCCATTGCATAATTAACCTCAGTGTACTTCCAAATTTGATTTTTAAAGAGAGCATCTCATGCAGCCCACATCCTGAAAACTACTGAAAAATAAGGGCACACTTTTCATTGCATCTTTAGATTTCATACGCTTGGTCCGCCCATAAGCAGTAAACAATAGTTAAGAGTTTGACCATTTACGAATGAACCCATCAGGATGAATTCGTGCTCTACTTTTTCCATAGACTCACAGAGCCCTTCCTGAAGGGATGGGATGGAGGGATCGGACCTCTGTCTCCACCAGCGGGACAATAAAGAAGCAAAATTTCCCAGGCTAGGGGGAAGTGTTTGTTCTAGAGCCAGGCTCCCTCCCTGCCCCGCTTCCCTCAGGAAAAGCTGAATGTTGTTCCTGGCGGTGCCGCCTGGCCCGGGGCGGGCGCAGCCGAGCCCGGCCCGGTCGGCGGTGCCCATCCCGTCGCCCAGGAATGCCATCCCGGCGCTCCAGAGCTGCGCCGAGCAGAGCCAGCAGTGGCATAATCTACTAATGGCTTCTTTTCATTTCAGCCCTCCCTGAGAGACTCAGTGGCAGATTGTAGACTCAATTACTCTCATGTCAGGTGATTATCCTAGGTCTTAATGTAATCTTCCATTCACACATACCATATTTCAATTACGGCAGCTATGAAACAAGCTGTGTATTCAAATCACCAATCACCTTATCACTGCTGAACAATGTCAACTGTAAAAAACGCCAGCTGAAGGCAATTACACATGTGTTGAGAACCGATTATGATTACTCTCTGTGGTATTTGTGATGAGCTGGGGAATGTTCTGAAAATTTAATTTAATGACAATATGCTTGCTGTACAATCCATAATACCTCCTGAATCCAGCATGGGGCTATTAAAACTGATAGGAGCATATTATCACCGAACTGAAAAGCTGGGTTGGGATGGTTGCTGGATGTCTCTACAGGGAATGATAGGTAATTTCTCCACATATTTCTAACGGCTGAGGCAGACAGCTTCCAGTTCCAGCTGCACTCTGAAGGTGGTCCCTTCCCCTCCTTCCTCTCTCCCGGAGCTAAGGTGTTTTACTGTAGGTGCTGCAGAGGGACGGGGAGGCGAAGGGAACAGGAGTGCCGGACCCCGGGCACAGTGCCGTATCCCCTGGGGGACTTTATGGACCTCGTTAAATCCTTTCTCTGGTGGTTTTTTTTTTTTTTTTTTTTTTTTTTTTTTTTTTTTTTTTTTAACCTTCCTCTCATTTTTTCACAGCCTCCTCTGAGGGGACTTCCCTTGCATACCCGTGCAGATTTAACGGCAGGAGGGATAACAGTCCGTTTCCAAACGCATCCCTCCGGCTCCTTGAAGGGAGAGGAGGCAACGCCGCCCGCCCCACCCTGCAGGGTCGCCTGTTGCCAGGCAACAGCCCCGGCACGGGCGGTACTCAGCCCCAGATACCCCAGACGTGTTGCGTGCACACGGTGAAGGTGAAATTGTAATTGCTGTGCGGCTCCCCGGCCAGCCTGGCATGGCCATGGCTTCCAACAGGTAGCCAGGCTGGAGGGCACACAGGAGGAGCTCCGCGGCCTCCTGTGGGCCGTGCCGGCGCAGCGCTGCTGGCCGGGATGAGCAGAAAAAATCCAGGGCCCTGTGCGCCTGTGGTCGGGGCCAGTGCGCAGCGCTGCTGCTGCTGCTGCTGTTTATTGATCTGAGTGGGTGCGATCCTAGATTAGGCCCGCAGCTCATTTCAGAAAGCTGACAGTCTCCGCTGCCGGCGCGAAACACAAAGGTCTCCGGGTCTCCGCAGGCTCCGACCGATAACGCCGCGCTGGGATCATCTGCGAGCTCCGTGGCTCCCGTGTATTGTCTGGCTCCCTTCAATGGCTGCCTTACGGACTCTGGAGCCTTCAAACAAAACCCGTCGTCTCCAGCGCTAAACCGAAAATCACGTTCAACTTGAAGGACGCCATGCCATTCGCTTACATACAAGAAAAAATAGTTTTCATTGAGTATGTACTCATCTGCACTAACATTTCATACACAGAGCATTTGTTTCCATAAGCAGGTTGATTTTTTTTCAGCAGATCAGCCTATTGGGGTACTTTGCCCTTTATTATATACAGGAATTTTATTGTGGAATTATCACTCTGAAAGCATTTAGGTGGAATTCTGCAGCACCTGTGCTTTTTTAGCCTGGAAATTGTATAGGTGTCACATTGTCCCAAACTCATATATTCTAAGAAGGAGCCTTTCCTGATTTTAATTCTTTTCTTTTCAGTTGCTCTTTCATACCGTGGCAAGTACCGTGTCTCAGTTGTCTTTTGCATCTGCAGTAAAAGGCACTTGGACAAAAATATCTCACCAGATGTGTAAGGGAGAAGATCCTGTAACCCACAAACTATATTATAGTACCCTGTTTCTTTTTGGTACTTACCTATGCGACTAAATACCACAGGCATGTAAAACACAAGGCCAGAAAATAACTAAATAAGGTTAATAAAAAATGACATAGATTGGAGAAACCAGAGCAAGCAACTAGGAACATTTAAACAGTATACTCAAATTATTTGTATCTATTTGGAAAAACAGCTTCTGTTGTTAAAGAGGTTTTAACTGTATAATTTACTTTTTACAAAGCCAATTCTAAAAGGGAAACAATGGATAAATAGGACTGATGGAGAAAAGAAGAAGTCACAGGAGAAAAATGTGCTAGTAAAATAAGGAAAGGTTTAGGAAACTTAAGTCACATCAGCTTTTGGGTACGTGAAAGGAAACTACAAGATACTACAGGATTTTCTTGGTTTGCAGTGTGTATATGATTCTCATATGATATAAAATGATGACAAGATGTGATGATTAGTATTATTGTAGTAACAATGTCAATATTAACAGCATTGATAGTAAAAACAGAAAATGGCAAAACCAAAGCAGAACCAAGTGGAGCAAATTAATAAGGAGCCTTTAGTCTACGATGCAAACCAGCTGTTTCTTCAAAGGATTGAAATGGTGCATCTTCATTTTGTACTAGTCTACAGCTGAGGAAACACTGACGTCTGAGCAGTGTGACTCTGAATTCCAGCTAGAAGCAGAGACTTCAGGGCGCCTCTGCTCTTTGCTACAGGAATGCAGAATTCTCAACATCGCATGCATCTGGCACTTGCAAGGAGAGCTTTCTTTTTACATGAAGTAGAAAGGCAGTGTGCAAGTTGATTTGTGACATTGCTCTTCATACCTCAATGCAAAGAGAAAGCCAAGAAATAAAGAAAGAAACCTCAAGTCTGTTAATCATGGAAGTTGAATCATGTCTCTTGCATGAAGGGAATAACATTCTGTAAATTAAGAGAGATACAGCATGATGGCATAGCTCCAAACTTTCTCCTGCTTACTGATTCATCATCTGATTTTCATTACGTATAGAAAACTTCATCCCAGCATCTCTAATATGGTGAGATTTAAGATTTTTTTAAAATAAGATTGGGTTTTATTTCTTTGTGGGTTTTTTCCCCTAATTTTTGGCACCTTTTTTTTTTCTAGGAAAGGTATTGAAAGTCCGTAAGGAAACCTCTCCATTCACCTTACGCATATGTTATGTACATACATTAACTGTAAACACAAGTGGGCACAGACTATAGAATCACAGTTAGAAAGAACTAAAGAATTGCCATTTTGCCCAAAATCCATCATTCATGGCAGCATAGATTTCCCCTCAAGTTGAAGGAAGCATCAGCTGAGCAAAGTTGCCATGACAGACATCCTTCAGGTACCATCATTTTTTAATTCATTAGGGTGTGTTATTTAGAAGTAAAAAATATCTATGAACACATTTTTTAAAATTTTGGGGGTTTACAAGTAAAATGTTATTAGGTAAATACTTAACCCAGTGAAAGGATTTATTATTTTTTCAGCAAAATGAAGCTACTGTACTTGTTTTAGAGACCAGTTTTATCACATGAGCTCAGGTATGATGGACTTCAAACAAAGAAAGAGAAAAATCCTTCATAATCTCCTCCCTGACCCTAAATAGCCAGAAAGGCAGAAGTCTAGCCGATTTTGTTAGCTGAATTACATTTCTTCTTTCTCTCTTTGATCCTTCCTAATGTATAATTCTCTGCCAAAACAGTAAGCTATCTGATTACAAATTGTGCAACTTTTATTGCCCAAGGCAGTTGTTAATTTTTGCTATAGGTCAGACACGATAGAGCCTAAAAAGAACCAAGAGCTTCTTAATTGTGTAGTGTACCACTAGCTGTTGCCACATCTCAGAGGAGTTATTGCACCTTGCAGATAATGCCCTTTTCCCCTGCAAGCCGTGAAATAGGTTCTCCCTACATCGATGTATTAATTAGATTTCCAGACTGTTTCAAAAATTATAGCTGAAGCTGTAGTTCAAATATTTGAGAAGTTCTTAGAAAGATTGTCTGTTGTGGTTTGTTTTGTCTTGGTTTGTTTTTTAATTGAAAAAGAGGAGGCTCTAACCTTGAACACTGTCTTTTTATTTCTTTTGTTTGTTTGAAGGATAAGGTAGGGGAAGAAGCCCAACCTGTAAACTTTGACACATTAAAGGAATATACAAGTTCATAAGTTTTGATAGAATTTCAGGTTAACTTTGTCAATTCTGATGTTGTAAAAAATGAATGAATTGGCATGTTTCCTGTAGAAATCTCAGGAAACGTTTGAAATTTTTTCAGCTGGCTGTATATCAAGCGTACAGTGAAAAAAGGAAATAGAAAGAAAGTAGAAAAGAAGGGCAAAAGGCGAAATGGTTTGTGTCCATTTAAGAAAAAATCAATAATAGCATAAAATTGATTTAGTGCTTGTCATAAAACATAAGTAAGTGCTGGAAAATAGAGAAAATTGAGTCTCAATTTAATCTGCACAAAAGCCACACTGTACTGATGAAGTGATCTGAGGAGAGAGCTACATAAAACCTAAAGACAGATACTTAATTGTCATATTAAAGACTCTCTTTTCTGCCTGCTGGAGTCAAGGGGTAGGACCCATTAATCATGTGGATAAGGGGCATTGAAATCAAATCTCAATTAAAATCTGTTCAATAATGTCTCTAATATGTTTTTCAAGCATTAATTTTTTCCCATCGATTCTACACCCCATAAATCAGATATGTTGCAGTGCATGTAATAGTTTATGGAGGAGAGGATTATGGTTTTATGAAGTTAATGCAGCAGAACCATTTAATTTACGCAGGCTAAAGTTTTATGTCTGTTGATAATTTCTATTGTTTTCAGTGGGTGAAAATTCATTGGGATATAAAACTAAGACTTTTTTTTCTATTTTCATATATATGTGTGTGTGTGTATCTGTGTCTTTACGAACATACATGAAATATTTATGTATACTTATGACCTTACTTACATAGTCCTATTTGCAAAGATTGTTGTTGAAGAAGATACCTTTTATTTTTTTATTTTTTTTTTTTTTTAAATTATAGACTGTGGTTTTGGAGACTGAAGATAGCAATCTCTCAGGAAAAAAAAAGACAGCCATTTTTTGAACTGTTATGCTAAATAATGTCTGGTGAAACACAGATTACAGCAGGGATATTGGCACCTCAGCTTCTGGCTTTTCAATGAATCAAAGGTGATGTGATCATGAGAAGTTTTGTATGAGATATAAAATTAGTTTGTGACTTGTTTAGGAAGAGAAAGATTTTTCCACACTTAAAAAAAAAATTAAACTTTGCAAAAATCTCGTTTTGCAACTATGTTCTTCACCTGCATATCCTGACAGGTACAATTTGCTATATTAATTTCCTGCCATAAGTGCTTCTGTGAGTGTAGGTATACAGTTTCAAAGCTGAAAAATTCTACCTAGGAGTCAGCTGTACTTTGCTGGTTGAGTGAATATTTCCTGACAGAATCTACTCTTACTGAAACAAAAATCAAAACTCACTTGCAGTATTTAGGCCACCATTTGTAAATACTTTTTGAGACTGCTGGACATGGAAGCAGTCCAATATATTTTCACCCTAAAGAAATATGAGATGCAAATGCCACATAATCAGTAGCAAAAGCTCCTGTGAATTTAAGTGAGTTGTGGCTCAAGAATATTAGTTCAGAACAGTCAAACTGTTTGATGAAGATTTGGTGCAAGGTGTACTTCACAGTAAGACCGAAGTGTCACTAGGTTATGTGCCTTCAGTATTTTGACTTGGGACTCTGGATCACCTACTAAGTCACCACAAAAACAACTATTAGCTATAATGTTATCATATGGCCCAAAGTAGTCATAGAATTGCATTCTAGTAACATTAATGTCTCCTGATGTTTCTTCCCATCCTGAGCCATTACTGCATCAGGAACTGTAATGAGATGCAAAGCCATATAACGCCTGTCTGTCTGCTGACTTATATCCATTCAGGATCTCATTCTGTATATAACGGTTATTAACTCAAGGGATGATTCATAGTTAATGTCCCAGGAGTCATAGCACAGGCAGTGTTGGGAGCTACAGGAAACATATATTTAAAAAATCAAAACAGAATTTATTAAAAAAAAATTGTCAGTAGTATGGTTACACAAGCAAAGGGAACACACTAATGCTGAAAGACAAAATCAAAAATAATGAGACAGAAAATTAAAGTTCTACCAGGGAAAATTCCTTTGGTTGATACAACTTAAGTCACCCCATGCAGTTTTCATAGCATAATTCCAAGAGGTTAGCTTTACAGACAAACACTTTTTGGTGTAGACACAGCTATAATTAAAATATATATATATACATTTTACAGAGAATGTACTTTGGAGTTTCTTGCTTATTACTTGTTGAGTTTCAAATGTACTTTGTGGATGTAGGATGTATAAAGATGCATTTTAATGTAGTACAACATTAGCCTATGGAACCCTTTGCTACAAAATTACAATGAATTGAAAAAGCTAAGAAGACTGTAGATTTATCTCAATCATAAAAAGCTTCCTCAGTTGCATCAGGTAGGATAAAACATTTTTAGAGGGGATATAAACCCTTGTGCTTCAGGTCACAAACAACAGAGAAGATTTAGAAATACACCTCCAGCCTATGAGCAGATTATTCTGCTAAGGTGTGCCATACCTTTTCCTGAAGAGTCTGGTGCTGATTGTGCTCAGGATACTGTCTCTTTGGTGCATCACAGTCCTATGGCCTATCTGTATGGATGGTTGAAAATTTTAGTTACCCTCACAGTTCAGACAGTTTCCTAGGGGTTTTTTTGTGTGTGTGTGGGGGGTTTTTTTTTGTTTTGTTTTGTTTTGTTTTGTTTTGTGTTGTTGTTGTTGTTTTTGTTGTTGTTGGTTTTTTTTTGTTGGTTTTTTTTGCCTGCCAAAACTTTCTAAGTAATCCTTCTAGAGGTTAAACCACTAGAAGATGACTCTTCCAAGCTGACACTCTGAATTATCAGTTTTCATGTGCTCTCTGCAGCTAACTGGGAAAGCTATTTCTTGTGACTTCAGCTGGGCTTTTGAGTGGGATGAAAATGGTACTGCTGGTCTGCAGGCCACAGATCTCCTGGGTGTAAAAAGTCTCTTTGCCAGTTGCCTCAGTGCTGTTTTTAACTCTAGCTATGTGTAGAAGTGAGAAGAAAATATTTCCCCTGTAATTTAAAGTACAGGAGACAGCTCCACCCATTAATATTCAAGATGAACTGCACAAACCTACATTATATATTAATATATCTTAATTCAATTTAGATAGATTCTGTTTCCTCCAGCTAAAAAGCTGTCAGGAATCTTACTCAGCTGGGAAGATTAGCATAGGCTGGATCACAGCTCAGGGTCCAGGATGTTCTCAATTACTCTCTGAATATCCATTCAGATCCATAACTTTGCCCTGGTAATTTCCAGCAATTCTAAAACTCAATCCTTAATTAAGATGTCAAACTTTAGCACTTTTTTTCAAAGGATTAGTGACTGTCCCTTGCTAATTTTAGAAATATTGATGTCCCTGGGGCATACCTATGTGAAGCTGTCTCTTGCCAGACAGTAAAAAAAAATCAGTCATGAATAGTTCACTACATTGTTTATCTCTTCTTTCAAATGGCAGGGACAGATCAAACCTCAGTATCTAGCTTTTCATACATAAAAATACAGTCCTTGAAAACACATAAAATGATTCTATACTAATATGCTAAGGAACACAATGGATGTAGACCATTTCTGATTGTTTATTGAAGGTATAATCACAGTTGGGGAAGTGGACTTGAGATAAATGATTACTAATCTGGTTTTGACAGACACCATGACAATAGGATAGCTTTTTCTATTATCACATTACGCAGTTCCAGAGACCACATTACATATTATTAAATAGAAACAACAGTTTCTATGTTGATGCACAATATACCAAAATTTCCTGTGGTTTGTTTCACTATTTCTTGTTATACCTTAGTCCTTTTATCTTTCTTGCATTTAACATTTGAAAGAGGAAACAGATTTGCTGAAATCCAGCAACATCTTGTAAGGAGTGAGGAACAGTATTGTTTAACGTGTTCAAGCCAGTAGGATCAGGTATGTGGCTGGGTGAAGGTGGCTGAGGCAGGAATGGCAGTGAACAAAGATGAGGAGAGAACTACACCAAGCATATGCTCATCAAAGTAGGAATTGAGGGGAAAATAAGTAACTAAAGCTTAGGTCTTATCAATCTTACTTTCCTGTCCCAGCAGTGACCTCAGGACTTCTCAGCTGTGATGGTTTATGTGGTTATTCCATAATCTTACCTCTATGCCTGGGCAGACCATGGAGCAGATCCTCCTAGAAGCTAAGTCAGATGGAGGACAGGGAGGTGATTTGGGACAACCAGCACAGTTTCAGAAGGGGAGAATCCTACCTAACCAACCTGGTGGCATTCTGTGACAGAGTCACTGTATCAGTGGACAGGGCAGGAGGTAATTTGTCTGGACTTCTGTACAGCCTTTGACATGGTCCCCCACAACATCCTGCTCTCTAAATTAGACATATATGGATTTGATTGGTGGACTGTTTAGTGGATAAGAAGTTGGTTGGACAGTTGCATCCAGAAGGTAGCAGTCAACAGCTCAGGGCCATGATGGAGAGCAGTGACAGCGGATGTCCCTTTGGGGTCTGTACTGGGAGCAGTGTTATTTAATATCTTCATTAATGACATAGACAAAGGAATCATGTGCACCCTCAAAAAAGTTCACAGATGACACCAAGCTGAGTGATGCCGTTGACAAACCTGAAGGATGGGGTGCCATCCAGAGGGGCCTGGACAAGCTCAATAATTTGACCTATGAGAAACTCTTGAGGCTCAACTAAGCTGAGTGCTGGTGCTACACCTGGGTTGGGGAAAAACCCTGTACCAACAAAGGCTGGGGGACGAGCAGGTCCAGAGAAGCCCTGCTGAGAAGGACTTGGGGGTGTGCTGGTGGATGAGAGGCTGGGCACAACCCAGCAATGAACACTCACAGCCCAGAAGGCCAATATCATCCTGGGCTGCATCAAAAACAGTGTGTCCAGCAGGGAGAGGGAGGGGATCCTGCCCCTCTGCTCTGTTCTGGTGAGACCCCACCTGGGGTGCTGCATACAGCTCTGAGGTCCCCAGGAAAAACATGGAGCAAGTCCAGAGGAGGCCTCCAATATGATTAGAGGGCTGGAGCACCTCTTCTTCAAGAAAAGACTAAAAGAATTAAGATTGTCAGTCTGGAAAAGAGAAGGCTTTGGGTGACCTAATGGCAGCCTTCCAGTAACTGAAGGGAGCATAAAAGACTGATGGAGAGGGACTATTTTCAAGACAATGCAGTGACAGGACAAGGGGGAATGACTTCGGACTGAAGGTTTAGATTAGATATTAGGAAGAAGTTCTTCACTGTGAGGATGGTGAGGCACTGGAAGAGATTTCCCAGAGAAGGTGTGGATGCTCTATCCCTGGAAGTGTTCAAGGCCAGGTTGGATGAGACTTTAAGCAACCTGTTCTAGTGGAAGAACAGTTGCTATGGTTGAGAGGTTGGAATGAGATGATCTTTAAGATCTGTTCTAACCCGAAACACTCTGTGATTCTATGATTGATTCTATGATACTATTCCCTGCATATGTGGTAGGAGTGGCTGAGCTCAGTCTAAGCTGTCCTGATCATTAGAACTGAAAACAGAGTGATTTCAAGGGCTTTTTAGCAGCCACAAGTTTAAATTTTATTTCTACTCCCTCCCCAGCCCAGATCCTTCCCCCTTCTATAAACAGGAATTTCTTCTGGACTGTACCCAGCTGTCTACCCAAAAATTCTCTGATGACAAATCACAAAATGTATGCCTTGCTCCAGTTTAAATCTCCCTCCCCTTTTAGGTGAAAGGGATTGATTAGAGATCTACTGGTCACAGTAACTGAATTGGAAAGGCAGGCTAGGTGATTTTCAACAACAGGTCACTATTCCTGTTTTACTAAGGTCCAAGAAAGCTCAAAGAGTTACCAAACTTTATCTAACAGTAACCTTGGCAATACCAAGTATAGCATCCCTGTGCCCAAAATGGACATATCAGTCACTGGCCACATCACTTTTTTCATGGAAAAAGCAGCTTAACTACCCAGTTGTAGTTCTGATCTAACTCTGTCCTAGCTTTTAGCTGCCCTTGTAATTTGTGCTGCCTCTTCATGATTCCCAATCAGGGAAATATTTAAACTGAGTAATACACAGAAAGGAATAAGGAGAAAAGTCTTTTAAGAATGCTGCTATCTCCTGCTTTATTCCAAAAGAAAGACATTTGCTTTTTTGGAAACATCATTATAAAATACTGATGAAAGAAGGAGTTTTTGATGGTGACAGAAAAAGGGGGGGAGGGGGGCTGCATTACACCAGAGATGTCAGGGTTTTGGTTTTTTTTTTTAAATTTGTGGGTTTATTATTCAAGATAAAGATTGTGATCTTTGTTTGAATTAAAACAATCCTAGTATTAGTAAGGGGAATAATACTTTCTATCCCTAAAGGACGTTCAGTTTTCCGGTATAGTTGTCACACTTTCTCTGTCTGAACCAGAATCTTCCATTTCTCTCAATGATCTGTAGAGTTGGAATACTTAAACATGTCAGAATTAAGCATGTTTTCCATCAGAGTGAGACATTACCCATACACCTATCCAGGCAATACTGCTTGATGCTAACTGTCAAAATGGAACATCCTTTTTAAGTCCAGGTGCCCTAGATCATCCAGTGAACCCAGGATAAAAGTGTTTACCAGTCTGGGTTTTTGAAACCAGCACTTCTACATGCTGTGACAAAAAAAAAAAAAAAGAAAAAAAAAAAAGAAAAAAAAAAAAAAAAGAAAAAAAAAAGAAGAAAATTGAGTATTGTTTCCCTTTCTGCTTCCCTTCAACAAAATCTCATGAGCATTTGCTGCAATAAAACCAATCACAATGGAATCATTTTATATGTGTGTGACTCTCAAATATAGTTCCCCAAGCCACTGTTCCAAATTAACTGAAGTTAAGCACCCATTGATAGATTTAAAATAAATTGTTACCCAGTGGACTCCTCCATAGTCGCCACTCAGAAGGTGCAGAGAGTTCCATGGGAGTTGTGGCAGAGTTTATGCATTTGGTTATGTTTAGTTTATGAAGAAATACCGTTTTATGCATAATGATCTCTTTTACAAAAGGTTCTCAGTACCAGCAGACTGCAATATCAAATGTATGCCTCCCCTTAACCTGACTCTTAAAAACTTTTGATGAATATATTGTGTAAGAATTTTCGTGATAAGTCAGAGAAGCCTTAATTAAATGCAAACTGATTCCTTCAAATCTTTCCTTTGACAATGCGGGCATGAATGGAACACATTTGAGAGCTCACACAGCTCTAGTTTTCATGCAAAAGACTCAAGTCCCATGAGTGAGCCAATTACAAATTATAGTGTAGGTGAACTCATTCTTTTCCATTCACTGGAGCTGATTCTGTGTCATTAATGCTGATATCTTAAAAGGAAGAAAAGACGTTTCATATCTCATTAACATTACAGAAGAGAAATGAAATTAATTCTATGATAGATGAGAGCTACATGCATGGAACTAGTTCAGTTGCCTACATTTTAATAAGTTTTTACAGAAAGCCCGAGCCACATCCACCACCAAAAGGCTCTCTAATCCTCTGTGGTGTCTTGCATTGACCTCATTGGCACGGGCTTGTTATTGGCTGAGGTTCCACCACTGTTAGGCTTAAATCAGCTAGTGTGAAATTTTAGTTGAGTGTTAACTGTGCCAAAATCCATCTTTAGAGCTCTCAACCTTTCACTTGCCAAATGCTGAACAGTGGCACTGTAACAGTAGAATGTGACTTGTGCTATGAACCTATGAATGTGGAGTCTTAGATATAATAGGTAAAAGGGCCATAATTTACAGGAAAAATATTGTAAAGAAAACATTAGTCTCTCATATCCATTTACAGTCGCACATGCAGTGAAAGAGTCACCTATTATTGGCTGGATGATGCTCAGAAACAGAAAAATCATATTTTTTTCTTAAAAAACCTAGTAATTATCAAACTTGGAAGCTAGCCATATCTGTCCTTGATTCACTTAGTGTAGAAAGCTATTTATTGGTATTGAAATCCAACTGCCACACACACATTTATCTACTGTACTCTTCTTTTGGCCTGGGCTGACACAGGCACACATATAGATAAACTTAGCTATATGCCCCATGTTCCAAAGCCAGTAAAGCAAGTAGTTCTCAACACTGATGATGTACTGATACTCAGAGCTGTTCTTTGCCACATACATTTCCTGTTTTGTTGATTAAAAAAAAAAAAAAAAAAGTCTGGCTATTAATGCAGAGACTTGTGTAGCAGTAATGACCCTGAGACTGTTCTTGACTGTATTCAAATTCAAAGTCTGATGAATTCTAGCAGCCTGCAACCATAGCTCAGAAGAGCTGGAAATACCTTTTGCTCTACCAGACGAGTATATTGTGATGCAAGAGATGAAAGACCAGAAAAACTACCAATTATCAAGGACAGGAATAAAATACTACACAGCTTTTAATTTTAGATGTTTGACATCAGCATTTGTATTGCAGCATTCTTTGACTCTTATAAAAACTCTAAGAAGATATTTTATAACTTTTCCTCATTAAAAACCCATTCATCATGTAGCCTCTTGGTAAAAAATAGACGTTTTGTGACTGATTCCATTGAGGCTTAATATCATAAATCTATCTTGCTTATAACAGTTTTTAGGGTCTACTTGCTCAAGACTGAGTTACTTAATGATAGTTAATTAACTAATTAAAATTATGTGATTTAATTGTCTTTTCCCTCTTCCCTTTGTTTTTTCCAAACTATGTCCTTTTCTGTCTGAAAACATTAAAAACTGCAAGCCCAAAAAAAGCCTAAATTCCACTATACAATAGAACTCTCAATCAGTGATGTTATGGTTAATTTCGCTTTGCAGGGATTATTGATAATCATTCTAAAAATACAGCACTCTGTTATGATATCTGATTTGTAACACCAGGAAATTTCTCTCAAAGCAGTGACATAAACTGTTGATTTGGCAAAATTTGGAGTGAAACACTATCTAGAGCATGATAAGGGCAGAAAGAAAATGTGTGACTTGGAAGAGAGAGGCACAGAGCATCTTAAAAAGAAAACAAACCCCCTACTATTAGTAGTGAAAATGAGTATTTATAATTCAGTGAGAAAACAAAGCAACAATTTGCAAGGATACACCCACAGATTTCCTCTTACTTTGTGCCACAAGGCACACAGTTCACCCAATAATTAGCAGATCCAGGAAGATTTTTTTTTTTCTCAAGGAAAACAAAACTCATCATATTTGCTGGGGAAAAAAACAAGGTAAAAAAAAAAAATCATGTCCTTATGGATTACAGAATGGTTTCCAGAATTGTCACCTTTAGAGTTAGAAAAATTGGTTCTCTAATACTGTGATTTTTAGTCTTTTGGACTGACACAGAAATATTCTGAAACACCAAAGTTCCACCAACTGTCTGTTATTCAGCATATTTTAGGGATGGAAATGAGATTCGAGGTATCCCAAGTTATGGAAAATAATTTGATTGAAGGTATATGTGGCTGTGCAGAAACTGCATGAACTGGGTCAGCTCAAGTACACTGGTGCTTATTAGCTCAATTTAATAATTGTCTTTGCAAAACCAGTGGAGCATCTTGGTATTCATGATATGGAAGGCATTCAGCATAGCTAATATTTGGATAGTTTACAAAACATATGCATATGGCTTTACATTCATATTATTTATAAACACATGCAGCTTTTAAATATACATATTTGCACAGAAATTTTGCCAGTATTATGTAACATATGAGCAATTTACAAGTTATTTAAGATGAAGGTAATTTATAAATGTGTAGTACTGTACTGTTACATTACAGCAATGTTTTTCTAGTTTTGCCATTGTTCTCCTGGACCTCTGCAAAGTAATACCTCAGGTGAGAGCATCCACTGATTTTCTGAGAAGTATTAGATGCTGTCTGATATTTTTGAGCACTTGGAAAAAGGTGTTTCAATGTCTAAAGCTGAAAATAGTGGAATATCATAAATATATACATATAACCATCGCTAACTGTCAAGTATAGCAGCTCTTTTGGCTCTTTAGTTTCTTATATCCACACTGAGCAACTGATATTTGCAAAAACAGGCAGTGGTCCTATTTCTTCCCTACTTGTGTGAATGTGTCAAAGTTCAGTTAAACCCAGCAGAAACTGAGCTAGTATATTCTATATAAATTCTCACTGAGGTGTTTGTTCAAAGTAAGATATGCTTTTTAATTTTTTTTTTCCTACAGGAATCCTTTATCTAGATAAATATATCCTACAAATCTTAAAAGAAAACAAACATTCTCCTGAAAGCAGACTGTAAAACAGTTGATTTCCAGAACTTCATCCTCTTATAATGCTTCTTTTTTGCAGGACTCAGCTTTGCTAAGCTCCCTGCTACAATATTTCAGCTTGTTCTGTTTGACGGCTGTTCCCCTGTCATCACTCATTTTCAGTGGGCAAGAGGGAGCGATTGTTGGGCATCAAATCATCATCAAGTAAACCAGCCTTGACACTAGTTAAAAAGGGAGATGGATGGTCAGTTGGCTTCTACAGAAAATATTCTCCTAAGTATCCTACCAAAGTCCCTTGACACCAGCCTAGTGCTTTTTTTTTTTTTTTTTTTTTTTTTTTTTTTTTTTTTTTTTTTTTACTGGGAGCAGAGCAATCCCCCATGTTTCTTCTGGGTCATCATTTGATGGCAGGTTTCCTCAGGGGAGGAGCACAGGGGTTAGGTGAGTAAGCTCTGTATTCAACAATTAAACAGCAGAAATACAAGCTGTGAAGGAAACAGCTTCCTTGCTCCTGCTTTCTGTCTCTGTAATGGGCAACGAAAACCACTCCACATTCTGTAACTTCAGGAATGCCAGGCACACTTCTGTGTACCATCCATTGCCCATTTTTTTGTTCCTCCCCATCCCATAACTGTATTTAGACATATCTTTCAATTAATAACAAAAGCTTTACAAAGAGCCTGAAAATGAAAAGACATCTTGTAAGATTGACCATGAAGGTATTGGTCCTTTAGAATGGTGCCTAAAATTATAGGGAAAATAACTCCACAATTTTCTTGTTGTAGAGTGAATAAATAAATGGAAATAAATGGTAAATATCAGAAAGTGCTGCTGAAGTTTTGGAAGAGAGAAATAAGGAGAAGTATACATACATACATACATACATACATACATACATATATATATGTATATATGTATATGTATGTATATATATATAAAATAAATACAGGTTTTGGGTACTAAGTTTGTATTGCATATTGCACCACACTAGGAACACTTTTGGACCCTTGCTGTACTTGTGTGGATTCAGGAGATATCATGTTTCTAACACCAACAGAGGAAACAGGATAGATGTCTTCCCATAGTATGAATCTTAGATGTTAGAACTAAGATATACAGATGAACACTTTGGAGTAAAGGGCTGTAAGTTTTGCTCTTCTCATTATCATAGTGGCTGTAAGTATCTTTCTCTCACCATACCCCCTCACCCCCCCACCCCTGCCAAAAAAAACCCTAAAGAAAAAAGAAAAAAATTCCCCAAAACAACAGCAACAAAAATAAACCCAATCTTTGACAGAATTTGGAACTGTAAAAAAAAAAAAAGTAGAACAAAAGCATTGAGCATGCAGTGATTGTCTCTGAGCAGGATTTTTGGTGATATCAATATTATTACTACAATACAGAAAAAGCAATTTTGATAATAATTGTGCAAGAGTGATCCAAAAGTATAAGCCTTCTCAGATTTATATGCCCACTGAGCTCTCATTAAAGTCAATGAGAATTTGGAGACTCTATAATGGAGCAAAAGTCAGTACAAAGCATAAATGTTCAGACAGTGCCTCGAGGTCCTTACTCCAGCAAAATTCTTATGTAAATCAGTGGAAATTTTGTCTCAGGGGGAAAATCAGAAATGAGCCTCATTTTGTTTGTAGAGACTGAAATATTTAAAATGCTAAACCAGCAATAATTGTTAGTATGCTCTTACCGTAATTGTTTAAAAAAATGTGTAGGGGTCAATCCTGCAAAATCCTGACATCTCTGGGAGATTTTGTAAGATAAAGTAAGCTCTTAATGCTCTGCAAAGGGGCAGGGATCTGAGTACTTCTGCCTCCAAAGCACAGCTGAGGTGGGATGGGAAGTTGAGACCAGGCAGTGACAGCTTCATTGAGGAAGAGGAGCGCTGTAGTAGAGTGCCTACTAATTTTAATTCACATGATGCTCTTTATTACCCTTAGGATAAGAGGTACTCTTTAAAATTGCTTTTAACACTATTTATTTCAAACATACTGGCACATGACCTATGTTTAAATGAGTCATAGAATGTATAGTGTCCTGGGGAAGTCCTCCGGTTAGATATTTTGGGGGGGGGGAGGGGTGTGTGGTGTGTGGAACCCACAAAAAAAACCCCAAACAAACAAAACCCCCAATAACAACAAAAAACCCCAAACCTTAACAAAAAAAAAAAAAAAAAAAAAAACAAAGAAAAAAACCAACCGAACAAAACCAATCCCAAACAAGGAAACAAGAAACCCAGAGGATAATTTAGAATAAGCCGATTTTAGGTTTGCAAACCTTTCTATTTTTTAAAAAACAACAATTATTTTAATTCCTTTTAAGGAATTAATATACAATATATATAAAAAACTTAAATGCAATTTATTCATAAGTAAGACACGTTATTCACTAGAACTGTTTCTCTGTTCACTTTTGTATGGGATGGGATTTTATAAAGATGCTAATTTTATCTAGCTGTGTGTGTATTCAGTGTAGTGTGAAGGTCTACATGGCAATACTAAAGATAATACTTTATAACAAAAAAATGCTTTACTATTGATGCAAGAGGAGTCAGAATATACAGATAGAAGTAGACTGAGTTTCTTATTTTCTTGATTCAGGTCCATGATACTTTTGCAGTTATTTATATTACACTTTCTGAGGTCTTACTTTTTCATTAATTACATAGTGAAGATAAGGATTATTCTTGATGTATTTCTTCCATGGGGAAAGCAAAATGAAATAACCGAATACAGTTATTCTGAGATTTTGTGAATTCTGTAAACTGATTCAGGGAACATATATGGTCTCTGCAATTAAAAAGATGTATTATTATAGGGTAGAATTCTTCCTGGTTAAAATTAAAAATAGTACCAATATTTTCCATTTGTTAATGTTTTAAGATTTATAATGAACCTCTGTGTTGAAGCTCTATCAAAAATGCTTTTTGTGAATTCTGAAAAGTTACAAATCTTCAGAGGTGTGAGCCATCAAATAGCACTACGAAGCAGAGAGAACAACTGAGGTTTATGGACAGCTATGTTAGCTCATATCTGCAGATTACCTGGTAGGGCATTTAAGTCTTCTGTCTAAAGGTCTATCTGAGCTGAAAAAGTCAGTATATTTGCTCCTATTTGGGTGAGATTCCATGTCACAAATTTTCAGGCAGCCTTCCAGGTTTGACATTGGCTGTCCGCCACTTCTACTCCTCAAACACAGGCACACTTTCAGCAGGGCCACTTTGCACAGTCATGCCATAAACCAGCCCTTTGAAATTGCCTGATTTTTTTAAAAGCCTTTGGAAAATATTTTTTAACAAAATTATTGTACAAGTCTGAATTAGATCATGGTACAGCTCGGGTGAGTAGCCACAAGTGAAGAGCAAAACTGCAGAACTGGGCAATGAAGGTTCAGCAACAGAGGAAAACGCCACAGCTGAAGGATTACTGGAGTCAAATCACATCCTTGGTGAAAGCTGGCTCAACCAAAAGATGTCAACACATCTATCATCACTGTGTGTGGACTGATCACAAGCCCTTCATTCTAGTTCTCCTTGCTGGAAGAGCTGTGTGTGCCCATGGCAGCAAAACTGGGGGAGTTTTTTAAAGGAACAGGCACATTTCTGTGTTAACACAGACCAACACCAACTGTCTGTATTATGGCTGTATTATATTTTTTTTTGTCTGTATTATGGCTGTATTATGGCTATATTATATTTTTTTGTCTGTATTATTATTTTTTTTTTTATGTCTGTAATACAATGTCTGTATTAACAGACATTAACAGACATTTATTTAAGGAAGAGTCATATGCATTATGTCACTAGTGCATATGCACTATTGCAGTAGTGTGCTTATGAAATTCATGTGGCCTCCATACATTTTGGTCAGACTCAGGACTCAATAGTACTTCATAATTGATACATGTGAGAAAAGCGATAATGTTTGAGAGATTTTTATAAAATATTTCTTTCTGCTATAACTAGCATAAATAACAAATGCAAAATTTTTATTGTTAAAAGTTGTTGAAGCTAATCAGTGGTACTTAATTTAAATATTTTAAAATGTTGATGCAAGAGGAATAGCTTTATTTGACAGCTATTTATCTCAAAGTTACTCAGACTGAAAAAATATGCAATCAATATCTGCTTTACTAAATTAATGGGGATAATAATATAATATTTCTGTTATTTTAATTCAATTTTGTTCAGTAAGAATCTTTATATATCCTCTATTCTATGTTAGTGTTTTTCATTTGACTTGTATAAAGACATTAAAAAAGGAAACTGAAAGCAAGTAAAAGGAGGTATTTTCATAGAGCAGTGTTAAATTAGTGACAAGAGGACAAATGAATAACACAGGTGGAACATGGAGATTCTCAGTAGTTTTATAGAAAAATGTCTGAAATGGGAAGCAAGGCATGTGAGGCACTAAATGATGAAAAACTGACATCTTCCTTAAACACTGAATTTTATGTTCTTCTGGGATTTGCATTCTCTGGTTTGGCCTTTATCCCTCTTGCTGACAAATAGCTTTAACAAGATTTTGTCATATTGTCATCTAAAAATCTGTCTTAGTATTCTCTTTAGGCCTGGTTCTCTTCTTACCGGCCTCAGTGTAAATCAGAGGTCAAGAAAATCAGTACTGTTGAAATGACCTGGGGATCAGAGTAATATCTTTTCCATGAAGTTTAATAATTCCATCTGCATATTCCAAATTGAGTATTTGCAGACTTGTATATAAAATTTCTAGCTACTGAGCTAACTTATTTTATCTTGGTTGGTTTTTTACCCATTAAAACCCTTCAAATATCTTAGTGACCTCAGATTTATCTGTAGTTTAATACGAACTGCATGCTTTCAGTGTTTTTGTTTGCAATATTTTTTGTAGTACTACCAAGTTAATACAAATTCCCTCAGGGAATAATTAACTTCCAAGACTTTTTAACATAGGACACCTATTAATGAATTGTTAATACAGGTTATCAAATCCTTGTCTATAGGCACTGAAGACAGTGAGGTTGTATTTGTGTTATGAGACAGAGGAACACATCTCTGGGTCTGCACTCCGTCCATATTCTGACACTATTCCAATAAACCTCAACTATGATTTTAGTTTCCATGAGAAAGAAGATGTGGAACATGTAATCCAAAAGTATTAGATATTATAAAGCAAAACTTTTCAGATTTCTCCTATGATGTTCAAGTGGATTAGAGAGAAATGAGGGTATCTCTATTCCAAAGACACAATGGGTGTCTTGGTTTAGATAGACAGGTATCTGCCAGGGAGGGTTGGAGTCTCCCTTGAAATGTAAGCCCCTCCCCCCCTTTTCCAAATTATCATAAAATTGCAATTAAAAGGCTGTCAGGCAAAGATTTTGGGGATAGGTATAGCAGTTCTTTACTATGGATATAAAAATACAGATGTTGTAGTACAGAAGAATAAGCAAACAAATAAACAAGAAATCCTAGAAAACCCTGACAGAGTCAGAAATACAACTTGACACCCTGTTGGTCAGGGTGTTGGAAGCACTCCAAAGTAAGCCCTCCTGGAGTGGCAGATGTGGTTCTATTGGAGTAGAGATTGTCCCGTTGAAGAAAAAGGGTCCAGTAATGGTGAGATGGGTCCGGTCTTCCTCCAGGGATCCAGTGGAAAAACTGGATACCTAGTGGGACTGTGGCTCCTTTTTATCTAGGTTAAGATCGTTTGGCTCCTCCTCCCTGTGTGGAGCAGTTTACAATAGTGCACTGTAATATGTAATGTCATTGATGAGCTCTTAATGGTCCATTAGCAGAAGATATTCCCATGGAAGTAGTGAAACAATGAAGAGAGATAAGTAGCACTCCACCATCTGATAAGCGACACTGACCCATTTGGGCAAAGATAAGCAATTCTCCTCCACCCAGATGGAATAGAATAATATGCTCTTTACAAAACCCATGACAATGGGATTGTAGTTTTAAGTGGCAAGGAGAGTAAGATTACAAAACTGATACTTTCCACTAATAGTAAATTGCTGTGGCTGTGGAGTTAAGAAGATTCCTTTCCACATATAAAGGTCTGGTCACCAAGGCCAGCTGGGCATGAAATGAGTAGTCATGCACAAGAATTCTTAAGCAGACTACTGACTTGGAGTTGCTTGGACATGCAGAGAAGAATTGCTGTAATGGCTGTATTGTTCCTGCTACCTGTAGTTATGCTCAAAAATACTTTATGTGAATCTTGGTAGCAGTCATATTTGCACTGGAACAAAAGGCATACCCTGGGAGGCATAACTCCCTTCCAGAGCTCATCCTAGGATGTCAGAGTTTTATGTCGTCTATCTGGGTCTGAGGGTTCAGGCTTGCCCTAAAGGATTATAACATTTGCTAAACTGTCATTTTCCTTGAACAGGAGCTGAAGAGTGTGTTTACATTAGCATGCAGTTTTAAGCCAATGCAGCTGAGTTCACTGATATGTTTGACTGACAGTTGGCCACTTGTGCTTAGTATTCAATTTTGAAACATCTTAAAGCCTTCATTTAATAAAAGCATTTGAATTTCAAATTCTATGAAATACTTCATTCAGGGTGCAAGGTAATACATCTTGCTTAACATGTTTTCTATATGAATGCCTTATTTGGCAATTGATTTTACAAATATTTCACCAGATTCCTACTGGGATTCTACCTCTATGCCTTTTGCTTCTTTACAAAGATGGAGAGACAAATGAAAGAATGTAATACAATTCATAAGGAAGTTTTAACTCTGACTGCCATTTTACACATCCTAAACAGCAAGAGTTTACATCTCTGTCTCAGTCAAGGGAAATGAGTTTCTTAATCAACATAATGGGTTTAGACAAAACAGGCAAAATTTGTCACTGGGAGCATAAACTGAAATTTATATCAATCAACAGTCAGTTTGAAAAATGTGGACAACCCTGGCTTGTACTGCTGCTGTGGTTCTTTTTAAATCCATTCATGGCAGCTCTGAATGGCTGCTGCTCTAGTTACTAGAGTGCCCAGACTTTTGTTGTCCAAGTGCAGAAGAACCCAACTATGCATAAGGTTGGCTTATTGTCAAAACTCTGCAATGCTCCTGAATTTGAAGTAGTTCCTGCTCTTTTATATATGGAGAAACCTCCTCAGATCAAAGCTCTTGGATTGTTAGCGTGAAAGTGTTGACTGCTTACTCACCAGGTTAGCTGTTAACTCCCCCTCTAAAGGCAGCACTTGTTGCTTTTCATTCATATCTGTCAGGTTGGCTGTTCCCGAGGGTGAAAGCCCTGCTATTTGTTCCCACTAGCTGCTCTTGTCATTAGCTGCTTCCATTAGCTTTTCATATCAGCCATTCTCAATAGCAGTTCTCTGTGTTAGCTGTTCCCATTAACTTGTTCCCCACTAATCACTTCCATTAGTTGTGCCTTCTGACCCACTCCATCAGCCAGGCTGCTGCCCTGCCCTGCAGATGCCTGAGCTGCTTGCCAACACTTTTAGAAAAGTTTCAAAGGTAAACAGGGTCTTTTCAGCAAAGACAGACAACAGTCTCTGAACTCACCCACTGTCTTTATCACCTTTTAAAAAGAATTTTCATCATCCTCTTTGATCACAGTTTCTATGCAAGTGCAGCGGTTGGACTAAATCTTGGTCTCTAGGCATGTAAGGCTTAGCTGTGTTTTCAACATTTCTAACATCATGACTATAAACCTTTATTGTTGTTCAACTTAAAAACTTTCCTGTTCTTAATATAAATGTTCCAGAATATTTCAAAACGTGCATTGGCACATACTGGCTGA